>NW_021604579.1:16860168-16886790 GCF_004785775.1 Grammomys surdaster
AGAGAGAGAGAGAGAGAGAGAGAGAGAGAGAGAGAGAGAGAGAGAGAAACAGAGACAGACAGAAACAGAGACAGACAGAAACAGACAGACAGACATTCACATAGGCATACACACAGACAGATGAGACAGACAGACATATAAACAGAAACACACACAGGCACAAAGACTATGTCCCTGTTTGAATGAAAGTTAGAGGAACAATTGCAGTAGCAGATTCTCTCTTCTTCCATCAAGTCCTAGGTAACAACACATACTGTTGGACATGTAGCAAGCATCATTCCTCATTCAGCTGTACTGCTAGACTCCAGAAATCACCTATTCCTTACAAATAGTCTTACAAATAGAATATTGAATCATTAAACTTGATTTGAAGCCCCCAAGTTTAAAAAATTAACCTGACAGTGTGTACTGTTGTATAGCTAAGTAAGGCCAGCATTAATACATAGAGGCAGATGCTCAGGAGTTCATGGTCAGCTTAATCCAAGGTCATATTTTGCTACAGGAGACAGGGACAACTCAAAACAATAAGAAACAAAACAATCCTCACTCATTAAGTCTTGGAAAATAACCGGACCTCATGAAGTTAAAAACTTGTGAAATTGATGTGCTAAATTCTAATAAGGGAGAATGACAAAAGCAAACCTCAATCTAGCCAATCATAAGCAGTTCTCAAACTGATTTTATCCCCACACTCTAAGATTCCTTGTTTTCTGATGAGGCTGGATGCTGTGGCAGACACCTACTGGGTCATTTCATCAGAAGTGTGAGGCAGATGGATGGTGTGAGTTCATTCATCTTCTGAGAGATACTGATGGTGTGGCTCAGTTGACTATTTCTGTAGCATGCAGCTCTGACTTTACTGGAATGGTATGCTCACCTGTAATTTTAGAGTTGGAGTAAAAGCTGTGGAACCAACTCAGGTCTGGAGAAGGAGGAAGAGGGTGGTCCTGAAAGGACTAGCTCAGCTCAAGAGAGGAAACTAGAGGGAGTCATGAGGAGACCAACTCAGCTCTGGAGAAGAAGCTAGGAGTTTCATCATGGAACCAGCTCAATGCTTACTAGAGAAGATGGAATCAAAAGGAAAGCTCAGCCAGGGAGGGGGCACTCACACATTACAACAAGAGACAAGAACAGGAGGATTGCTACTTTCCAAACTGCCCCTTCTCTCACAGTCAGCATGGTAGCTTCTCCCACATGCCAACCTGAGCAGGGTCAGCATTGTCCCATGCAGCTTTTCCCTCTTCTTAAAACTAACCATTGGAAATATAAAATAAATACACAAACCAGGAAATATTCTAGGGTTGAAAAGTCTGGAAGAATATTTGCCTTTTAAGTTTGCACAGATCCATTTCTATTTTTCTTATTTTTCTCCTGATTTTGGGGGCGAGGAGGCAGGTATATATGAAGCCCAAGAAGAAATCTCCACAGACCTTAAAACTGTCCATCCATCATTCTCTAAAGTGTGGTGGATTGCAGGTGTGTGCTTCTGCACCTGATTTTTGGAGTTCTGAGATATATCCCAGGCTGAATGCATAACACGCACTCAATTGTGGCAGATTCAGAGCATTTGCTGAGGGGTTGGACCCAGGGATTTTCACAGAAGGATTTTGTAGTGATGTCCTTACACTAAGGGCAGAGAACACTATGCTATGTCAACAGATCATTTCATGTAAAAAAAAAAAAGTGTTTGTTTACTAATGTGTCATGTTCGTCTCTGGTAAAAAAGCTTAATCATTTCCTTTTATTTTGTTTTGGTTTTGGAGACAGTGTTTCTCTGGATAGCCCTGGCTATTCTGTAAGTCACTCTTTAGAGGAGGCTTCTTGGTTTGGTTTGGTTTGGTTTGGTTTTTGAAATTAATTTTTTATTGGATATTTTATTTAGAGGTTATCCCCTTTTCTCACTTCCTGCTCTCACCCAGAAAACCCCTATCCCATCCCCCCTCCTCCTGCTTTTTTGAGGATGTGCTCCCAACCACCCACTCCCACCTCCCCACTCTCAAATTCCCACACACTGGGGTATCCAGCCTTAAAGTGACCAAGGACCTCCTCCCCCACCTATGCCCTACAAGGCCATCCTCCCCTAAATATGCAGCTGGAGCCATGGGTCTCTACCTATATGCTCCCTCAGCTGGTGGTTTAGAACCTGGGAGCTCTGGGTCATTGGTATTGTTAATATTTCCATGGGGCTGGGGCTGCAAACCCCTTCAACTCCTTCAGTCTTCCTTCTTCATGAGCTTCATGTGGCCTGTGAGTTGAATCTTGGGCATTTCAAAGCTCTGGGCTAATATCCAATAATCACTAAGTGAATACCATGTGTTTTCTTTTGTGATTGGGTTACCTCACTCAGGATGATAATTTCCAGTTCCATCCATTTACTTAAGAATTTCTCGAATTCATTGTTTTAATAGCTGAGTAATATTCCATTGTGTAAATATATCACATTTTTTGAATCCATTCCCCAGTTGAAGGACATCTGGGTTCTTTCCAGCTTCTGGCTATTATAAATAAGGCTGCTATGAACATAATTGAGCATATGTCCTTGTTATATGTTAGAGCATCTTCTGGGTATATGCCTAGGAGTGGTATAGCTGGATCCTCAGGTAATGCTAAGTCCAATTTTCTGAGGAACCACCACACTGATTTCCAAAGTGGTTGCACCATCTTGCAGTCCCACGAACAATGGAGGAGTGTTCCTCTTTCTCCACACCCTCACCAGCATTACTGTCACCTGAGTTTTTAATCTTAGCCATTCTGACTGATGTGAGATGGAATCTCAGGGTTGTTTTGATTTCATTTCCCTGACAACTAAGGATACTGAACATTTCTTTAGGTGCTTCTTGGCCATTCAAGTTTCCTCAGTTGAAAATTCTTTGTTAAGCACTATACCCCAGTTTTTAATAGGGTTATATGGTTGTCTGGAGTCTAATTTCTTGAGTTCTTTTGTATATGTTAAATATTAGCCCTCTATCAGATGAAGGATTGGTAAAGATCTTTTCCCAATTTGTTGGTTGTTGTTTTTGTCCTATTGACAGTGTCCTTTGCCTTACAGAAAGATTGCAATTTTATGAAGTCCCATTTGTCAATTCTTGATCTTAGAGCATATGCCATTGGTGTTCTGTTCAGGAACTTTCCCCCTTTGCTCAAGTTTTTGAGGCTCTTTCACACCTTCTCTTCTATTAGTTTCAGTGTATCTGGTTTTATGTGGATGGAGGTCCTTTATCCACTTAGACTTGAGCTTTGTACAAGGAAATAAGAATGGATCAATTTTCATTCTTCTACATGTTGTCCTCCAGTTGAACCAGCACCATTTGTTGAAAATGCTGTCCTTTTTCCACTGGACAGTTTTAGCTCCTTTGTCAAAGATCAAGAGACCATAGGTGTGTGGGTTCATTTCTGGGTCTTCAATTCTATTCCATTGATATTCCTGCCTGTCTCTGTACCAATACCAGGTAGTTTTTATCACTATTGCTCTGTAGTTCAGCTTGAGGTCAGGGATGGTGATTCCCTCAGAATGTCTTTTATATTTAAGAATAGTTTACACTATCCTGGGTTTTTTGTTATTCCAAATAAATTTGAGAATTTTTCTTTCTAATTCTGTGAAGAATTAAGTTGTGATTTAATGGGGATTGCATTGAATCTGTAGATTCCTTTTGGCAAGATTTTTATTGGCCATTTTTATTATATTAATCCTGCCAATCAATGAGCATGGGAGATCTTTCCATCTTCTGAGACCTTTTTCGATTTCTTTATTCAGGGACTTGAAATTGTTGTCATACAGGTCTTTCACTTTCTTGGTTAGATTCACACCAAGGTATTTTATGTTATTTGCAACTATTGTGAAGGGTGTCATTTCCCTAATTTCTTTTTCAGTCTGTTTATCTTTCATGTAGAGGAAGGCTACTGATTTGTTTGAGTTGATTTTATAACCAGCCAAGTTGCTGAAGTTGTTTATCAGGTTTAGGAGTTCTCTGGTGGAAGTTTTGGGGTCACTTAAGTATACTATCATATCTGCAAATAGCAATATTTTGACTTCTTCCTTTCCTATTTGTATCCATTTGACTTCTTTTTGTTGTCTAATTGCTCTGGCTAGGACTTCCAGTACTATATTGAATAGGTAGGGGGAGAGAGGGCAGCCTTGTCTGGTTCCTGGCCTTAGTGGGATTGCTTCAAGTTTCACTCCATTTAGTTTGATGTTGGCTACTGGTTTGCTATATATTGCTTTTACTATGTTTAGATATGGGCCTTAAATTCCTGACTTTCCAAGACTTTTATCATGAAGGGATGTTGAATTTTGTCAAATGCTTTTTCAGCATCTAGTGAGAAGATCATATGGTTTTTTTCTTTGAGTTTGTTTATATAGTGGATTATATTGATGGATTTCCAAATATTGAACTATCCCTGCATTCCTGGGATAAAACCTACTTGATCATCATGGATGATTGTTTTGATGTGTTCTTGGATTCAGTTTACTAGAATTTTGTTGAGTATTTTTGCATTTATGTTCATAAGGGAGATTGGTCTGAAGTTCTCTTTCTTTGTCAGGTTTGTGTATGAGTGTAATTGTAGCTTCATAGAACGAATTGGGTAGCGTTCGTTCTGTTTCTATTTTGTGAAATAGTTTGAAGAGAATTGGTATTAGGTCTTCCTTGAAGGTCTGATAGAATTCAGCACTAAAACCATTTGGTCCTGGGCTTTTTTTGGTGGGGAGTCTTTTAATGACTGCTGCTTTTTCCTTAGGGGCTATGGGACTGTTTAGATGGTTTATCTGCTCCTGATTTAACTTTGGTACCTGGTATCTGTCTAGGAAGTTGTCCATTTCATCCAGGTTTTCCAGTTTTGTTGAGTATAGTCCTTTGTAGTAGGATCTGATGATTTTTTGAATTTCTTCAGTTTCTGTTGTTATGTCTCCCTTTTCAGTTCTGATTTTATTAATTTGGATACTGTCTCTGTGCCCTCTGGTTAATCTGGCTAAGGGTTTATCTATCTTGTTGATTTTCTCAAAGAACCAGCTCCTGGATTTGTTGATATTTTGTATTGTTCTTTCTGTTTCTATTTGGTTGATTTCTGCCCTGAGTTTGATTATTTCCTGCCTTCTACTCCTCCTGGGTGTATTTGCTTCTTTTTGTTCTAGAGCTTTTAGTTGTGCAGTCAAGTTGTTAGTGTGTGCGCTCTTCAGTTTCTTTTTGTAGGCACTTAGAGCTATGAGTTTTCCTCTTAGCACTGCCTTCATGGAGTCCCACAAGTTTTGGTATGATGTGTCATCATTTTCAATGAATTCTAGAAAGTCTTTAATTTCTTTCTTTATTTCTTCCTTGACCAAGTCATCATTGAGTAGAGAGTTGTTCAGTTTCCATGTGAATGTGGGTTTTCCATTGGTTTTGTCATTATTAAACACCAGTCTTTGTCCATGGTGAACTGATAAGATGCAAGGGATTATTTCAAACTTTTTGTTATCTGTAGAGGCCTGTTTTGTGACCAATTATATGGTCTATGTTGAAGAAGGTAACATGAGGTGCTGAGAAAAAGGTATATTCTTTTGTTTTAGGGTGAAATGTTCTGTAGATGTCTGTTAAGTCCATTTGGTTCATAACTTCTGTTAATTTCAAAGTGTCTCAGTTTAGTTTCTGTTTCCATGGTCTGTTCATTGCTGAGAGTGGGGTGTTGAAATCTTCCACTATTATTGTGTGAGGTGTAATGTGTGTTTTGAGCTTTAGTAAAGTTTCTTTTTTTGTACGTAGGTAGGTGCCCTTGCATTTGGAGCATAGATGTTCAGAATTGAGAGTTCACCTTGGTAGATTTTTTTCTTTGATGAGTATGAAGTGTCCTTCCTTATCTTTTTTGGTTGATTTTGGATGAAAGTTGATTTTATTTGATATTTGAATGGCTACTCCAGCTTGTTTCTTGGGACCATTGGCTTGGAAAATTTTCTTCTACTCTTTTATTCTGAGGTAGTGTCTGTCTTTGTCACTGAGGTGTGTTTCTTGTGTGCAGCAAAATTCTGGGCCTGAAACATTTGAGCATCTTTTTACCAAGAATGCAGTCAGTGATATTTGGTCTATTCTTCTGGAGCCTGAACTCATTTCAGAAGAAATCCATATAGATACATTTTGGAAAAATATAGATGAGATGGTCCGATCAGCTATAGTCTCGCTTCTTTTCATCACTCCATACTCTGAAAGTGGTTCTATTTGTATTAGTGACCAGTGGAACAGTGCTAACTTCTCTGGGACTCAGGGCACCCAGGTAACCTATGAGGATGATTGTCAGAGACAACTCTCAGTTAAATAGGTGACTCAGGTTAGCAAAGCAAAGTCAGTCAAAACTGATGAAGAGAAAGGGCTTATATTTAGTTTTGTCTGTAAGTGCATCTCCAGTAAACATTCCCCACTGAGACAGCATTGGCACCACCTGTAATGAAAGATGGCAAGCCTTAATCATGAGAAAGATTACCCCGCTTAACCCCTTGGAACTCTTTCTTTGAGTCTTTAGTCCTATATTGTAATGTCTCATGAATATGCTGTGTTACTTGGGCTTCTAGTAATTTGCATTTTTGCTACTATTTTAAACTGTGTTCTGAGATTTTCTCTTTAGTTTTAAAATATTACTGTAAAAACCTCTCAAATAGACAAATATAATAAATAGTAATGGCTTCATTTCATTCTCAGGCAACAGTTATCACTCCCTAAACCATCCCTGTTACCTAAGCCCCATGGTGGGGTGGGGATAAGACCTAGGACCTTGCCCATACTACCCAAGTGCTTGAACACCTAGGCTTTCTCAGCCTCACTGTGTCTTAAAAGTAGTATATAATTATGATTACTATGTAACTGTAGTAACACACCTAAAGATTGCTTAATAATTACAATGTATCCATTTTTAAATCAAGGGATGAGAATACTTCGTGCTCTTGCACAAGATTAGACTGGTTTCTAGCAAGTACTTCACCTGGCTCACAACTGTCTGTAACTCCAGCTTCTCAGGATCTGACTCCCTTTTCTGACCTCAGCAAATATCCATGCTCAAGTGCCCATTCATGTGGACCATACCTTCCACCTCACAAAACATATGAACAAAGATCTCAATCAGACAAGGCTAGTATACTAAACATATGCCCCAGGACTGATCAATCAGGGCAGAATCCATATTTGATAACTGAACTGTTACACTGAATTACAATCCTACAGGGATTTTAAGCCAGAAATTCACAAATGTCTGTGCCAAGTTATTGCACCATTTAGAATTTAGGGATAGAGGACTTCCTTAGGAAGATGTCTTTGTTGTACACATATCCTGCTTCTATTGGTGGAGATATTCCATTGTGGTAGGGGACTTACCTGTCTAACATTCATGTCTTTCTTGTGTTTGTTTGTTTGTTTTTGGTTTGATTTACATTTCATATGTTAACCCCTTAATCTATTTCCCCTCCTGCCCAGGAACCCCATATCCCATCTCACCTCCTCCTGCTTCTATGAGCATATACCACCCACAAACCCCCCACATCTACCTCCCCACACTCAGTTTCCCCCACACTTGGCATCCAGCCTACATGGGACGAAGGATCTCCTCTCAAACCTATGCCCAACAAGGCCATCCTCCCCTACATATACAGCTGGAACAATGACCCCTCCCTATGTGCTCCCAGGCTGGCGGTTTAGAACCTGGGAGCTCTGGTTGGTTGGTATTGTTGCTCTTCTCATGAGTCCAAAAACCTTTTCAGTTCCTTCAGCTCCTTCTCTCTAATGCCTCTATTGGGAACCCCTTGATCTCTTCAATGGTTAGCTATGAGCATCTGCCTTTGAATATTTCAGACTCTGGCAGACTTCTAAGGAGACAGCTATATCAGATTCCTGTCAGCATGCACTTCCTGACATCCACATCAGTGTCTACTTTTGGTGACTGCACATGGGATGGATACCCAGGTGGAATGTTCTCCAGACAGCCCTTCCTTCAGTTTCTGTCACACATCTTGTCTCCCTATCTTCTCCCTTGAATATTTTGTTTTTCCTTCTTAGAAGAACAGAAGCACCCACACTTGGTCTTCCATCTTCATGAGTTTCATGTGGTCTGTGAGTTGAATCTTAGGTATTGAGAGCTTCTGGGCTTATATCCAATTATCAGTGAGTGCATACCTTGTGTGTTCTTTTGTGATTGGTTTACCTCACTCAGAATGATATTTTCTAGTTCCATCCATTTACCTAAAAATTTCTCAATTTCATTGTTTTTAATAGCTGCTAGTATTCCATTTTGGAAATGTACCATATGTTTTTGTATCCTTTTTATCTGTTGCAGGACATCTGGGTTCTTTCCAGCTTCTGGCTATTATAAATAAAGCTGCTATGCAAATAGTAGAGCATATGTCCTTGTTATATGTTAGAGCATCTTCTGGGTATATGCCCAGGAGTGGTATAGCTGGGTCCTTGGGTAATGCTATATCCAGTTTTCTGAGGAACCACCAGACTGATTTCCAGAGTGGCTGTGCCATCTTACAATCCCACCAACAATGGAGGTGTGTTCCTCTTTCTCCACATCCCTGCTAGCATCTGCTATCACCTGAGTTTTTGATTGTACCCATTCGTGTGAGATGGAGTCTCAGGGTTGTTTTGATTTTCATTTCCATGATGACTAAGGATGCTGAACATGTCCTTATGTGCTTCAAGGCCTTTCGAGTTTCCTCAGTTGAGAATTCTTTGTTTAGCTCTGTAACACATTTTTATTTATTTTTCTCAAATCGTAATTAATTCACACAGGGGTTATAAACACAGAAAGGCAGGATGTGGGGAAGGGAATGACACAGGAGTGTGGTTGTTCAGGGGGAATACAGATATCTTCAGAACCGGGTATCGGCTAGGTGAAGGTTCAGAGGACAATTCAATATGACTCTGCCTATGACTAGCTTGTCCTTATCTAAGTTGGTATTGTCTGCCAAGTCTACCTATTTACAAGGTCTATGACTACTCAGGCTTATAAATTTCCACAAAAGCTGCCTGTTGATATTAGCTTATAGCCATCTGTTTCAATGTTTTTCCACTGAGACGCAATACTTGGTGTTAGTATACATGTATGACAGGCCTATAGCTGACTTTAGGCCTATGGCTGACTTTAGGCCTACAGTGTGTATGCAGGTCTGACCCTGACATCTCCTCCCTTCTCTAAGTATAGAAGGGCTGTGGCAATTCTAAACTTGTGAAGGCTGGGAAAGAGGCCTGACCTCTAGTATTTGAAGGGGACCTTGTAATGGCTCCAGTCCCCCTGTTGTTGTCCAGTGAGGCATGAGGGCCATACCCATCCCAATGTCTTTTTCGGAGAGGGGATACTTTTGACATCAACCCCTATGCAGTCAGGCTTGTACATCAGGGAACCCAGAGAGATATTTTTATCTTTTATTGATATTCCCTTGCAGTGCTTAGCCTCGCAGCCTAAGCAAGAATTCAGATCGCCTGTCAGAGGGGGTTCTGGGTGGCCCCTCTCTGCTTGGTCTAGGGGCAGAAGTCCCCCCTTTTAGGTTGGGTGGAGATGGGTTTTGGAAACACCCTGTATAAAGTAACAACCTCATCTTGAGTCTCATGGTCCTCCATAGCTAACTTATGATAATGTATCTGAGTAGGTTTTGCTACCAAATTATTTATCTGTTGTATCACAGAGTTAGTCCGCCTATTTGAGGGCCAGGGATCAGCAGAAAAAAGCAAAAAGAACCCAAATAATGGTCCCAAGTTGGAAGGAAATAGGGTTGACAACCTTGGAGAGGCTGCAAACCAATTCTTGTACCAGCACTCATCTGCCTCTTTCTCTCTCTGATTTTTCTTAGGGTCTTCACTACCTATTTCATGCTCTCTTGAACCCTCCTTTTCTTGTCTATGTAAAGGCATCCTTCTTCTTTGAGGGTTGTACACAGTCAAGAGCTGTATACAGCCTTTTCTATTGTACTAGAGTAGCTCAAGTCCAATAAGGATCTTTGCAATTTTAGGAGGTCTCTTAAGATGGTGAAATGAGGGATTTCTTCAGATTAGTGATGTCAATCTCTAGCTGTTTGATGTCCTTGTCAGTGGCCCTTCAAAGGTCTGAGTAGTATAAGTTCAGAGGCCAGCATCTGGATTAGAACTTCTAACAGCAGACATCACGGGTGATTCATTTTTACCTAGAAAGGAAAAAGAAGGGGGTTCTCAGGGAGATTTCTCTTCCCTGGATGTAAATTCCTATTTCTTGTATTTATGGTTGGTCCTGGCTTTGTGGGGGTATCTATTTTTTCATTATTCTTTTTGGTAGCCAGTTAGCTATGCCTTCTGTGGTATCGGACAGGCATATCAGTCCTCGGCCCCATAAGGGAACTGGGTCTGGGCCATTCCCTTTAAGGGTAAGAGGGTCCTTCCCCATATCTGTGGCAAAGTTTTGTTGGTCTTGGTGGTGCCAGAGGCAGTCAATAGCAGATTTGCCATGAGCTTTCAGCTTTAGGGAGATAAACGTGAACAAGGCATGATGGAAAGTATTTCAGGGGGACTCCTTCTGAGGGGGTACTGTTCCCCCTCTTTTGTTTTTAAAGCCAATTTTTCAGAGTTCTTGTAAAATCAGGGCAGAAGCGCCAACAGTCACTCCTTCCACATTCAGAGAGTCATGAAGACCCTATTTAAGGATATATAAATCTATATTAATAATCTTTTGTCAAAAGACTGTTATACCACCGCTGACAACTAATCAGACTATGTAATATATCGATTAGTAATAGCTTCTTCTACTTTTTGTGAGATTACCTCTCTTTTGTCAATTAATTGTTGAGGAAAATTAGGGTTTATTCTCTCTTGAGAATATTGAACAGGGACTTAAATTCTTTTGTGGAGAGCTTAAAATAGGATCTTAGCCAATTAGCAACTCCTAGAAACTTTTGAAAATAATTTAAAATAAGTAAACTCTCTCCCTGTCTTATTTTTTTAGACCCTTTATCTGTGTGGGGTTTTTTATTGGATATTATACATATTTACCTTTCAATGTTATCTCCTCTCCCATTCTCCCCCAAAACCCCTTATCCCATACCTCCTCCTCCTAATTTTTGTGAGGGTGTGCTCCAGACATTCTCCCAGTCCCATCTCCCTGCTCTTGAAGTCCCACACAGTAGGGGATCCAAACTTTCGGGGACCATGACCCTCGACTTTCACTGAAGTCTAACAAGGTCACCCTCAATTCCCTCCCTTTGTGCTCTCTGGCTGGTGGTTTAGACATTGGGAGTTCTGGTTGAAACTTTTGAAACTCCTTCTAGAAAGGACCAAAGCATCCATACTTTGGTCTTTCTTCTTCTGTGTGAGTTTTATGTAGTCTATACATAGTTTCCTAGAAATTGTGAGCTTTGGGGCTAATATCCACTTATCACTGAGTGCATACCATGTATGTTCTTTTGAGATTGGGTCACCTCACTCAAGATGATATTTTCCAGCTCCATCCATTTGCCTAAGAATTTCATGAACTCATTGTTTTTAATAGATGAGTAGTACTCCTTTGTATAAATGTACCACATTTTCTGCATCCATACTTCTGTTGAAGGGCATCTGGGTTCTTTCCAACTTCTGGTTATTATAAATAAGGCTGCTATGAACATGGTGGAGCATGTGTCCCTGTTGTATGTTGAAACGTCTTTTGGGTATATGTCCAGGAGTGATATAGCTGGGTCCTCAGGTAACACTGTGTTCAATTTTCTGAGATACCGCCAGACTGCCTTCCACAATAGCTGTACCAGTTTACAATCCCACCAACAGTGGAGGAGTGTTCCTCTTTCTCCACATCCTCACCAACATGTGCTGTCACCTGTGTTTTTTATCTTAGCCATTTTGACTGGTGTGAGGTGGAATCACAGTGTTTTTTTCATTTGCATTTCCCTGATGACTAGGAATGCTGAACACTTCTTTAGGTGCTTCTCAAACATTTGAGCTTCCTCAGTTGAGAATTCTTTGTTCAGCTCTGTGCTCCATTTTTTAATAGGGTTCTTTGATTGTCCAGAGTCTAATTTCTTCAGTTCTTTGTATACCTTGGATATTAGCCCTTTATCAGATGTAGGGTTGGTGAAGACCTTTTGCCGATCTGTTGGTTGCAGCTTTGTCCTATTGACTGTGTCCTTTGCTTTACAGAAGCTTTGCAGCTTGATGAGGTCCCATTTGTCAATTCTTGGTCTTAGAGCACAGGCCATTGGTGTTCTGTTCAGGAACTTTTTTCCCGTGCCTATGTGTTCCAGGCTTTTCCACAGTTTCTCTTCTATTAGTTTCAGTGTGGCTGGTTTTAGGTGGAGGTCCTTAATCCACTTGGTATTGACCTTTGTACAAGGAGATACTTATGGATCAATTTGCATTGTTCTACATGCTGACCATCAGTTGGACCAGCACCATTTGTTGAAAATGCTATCATTTTTCCACTGGATGGTTTTAGCCCCTTTGTCAAAGATCAAGTGACCATAGGTATGGGGGTTCATTTCGGGGTCTTCTATTCTATTCCATTGATCCTCCTGCGTGTCTCTTTTCCAATACCATGCAGTTTTTATCACTATTGCTTTGTAGTACAGCTTGGAGTCGGGGATGGTGATTCCTCCAGAAGTTCTTTTATCGCTGAGAGCAGATTTCGCAATCTTGGGTTTTTTGTTATTCCAAATGAATTTTAAGATTGCTCTTACTATCTCTGTGAAGAAGTGAGTGGGAATTTTGATGGGGATTGCATTAAATCTGTAGATTGCTATAGGCAAAATAGCCATTTTTACTATATTAATCCTTCCAATCCATGAGCATGGGAGATCTTTCCATCTTCTGAGATCTGCTTTGATTTCTTTCTTCAGGGGCATGAAGTTCTTGTCATACAGGTCTTTTACTTGCTTGGTTAGGTTCACACCAAGGTATTTTATATTATCTGTGACTATTGTGAAGGGTGTCATTTCTATAATTTCTTTCTCAGCCAGTTTATATTTTGAGTAGAAGAAGGCTACTGATCTGCTTGAGTTAATTTTATAACCAGCCACTTTGCTAAAGTTGTTTATCAGGTTTAGGAGTTCTCTGGTGGAAGCTTTGGGGTCGCTTAAGTATACTATCATATCATCTCCAAATAGTGAGATTTTGACTTCTTTCTTTCCAATTTGTATCCCTTTGACCTCCTTGTGTTGCCTAATTGCTCTGGCTAGGACTTTCAATATTATATTAAATAAGTATGGAGAGAGTGGGCAGCCTTGTCTAGTCCATGATTTTAGTGGGATTGCTGCAAGTTTCTCTCCATTTAGTTTGATGTTGGCTACTGGTTTGCTGTGTATTGCTTTTACTATGTTTAGGTATGGACCTTGAATTCCAGACCTTTCCAAGACTTTTATCATGAATGGGTGTTGAATTTGTCAAATGCTTTCTCAGAATCTAGTGATATGATCATGTGGTTTTTTTCTTTGAGTTTCTTTATATAATGGATTGCATTGATGGATTTCTGAATATTGAACCAACTCTGCATTCCTGGGATAAAGCCTACTTGATCATGATGGATAATTGGTTTGATGTGTTCTTGGATTCAGTTCACTAGAATTTTATTGAGTAACGTTGCATCAATGTTCATAAGGGAGACTGGCCTGAAGTTCTCTTTCTTTGTTGGGTCTTTGTGTGGTTTATGTATGAGTGTAATTGTGGCTTCATAGAATGAATTGGATAGTGTACCTTCTGTTTCTGTTTTGTGAAAAGAATTGGAATTGGGTCTTCCTTGAAGGTCTGATAGAATTCTGCACTAAAACCATCTGGTCCCAGTCTTTTCTTTGTACGGGGACTTTTAATGACTGCTTCTATTTCTTTTGGGGTTATGGGACTGTTTAGATGATTTATCTGGTCCTGATTTAACATTGGTAACTGGTATTTGTCTAGAAAATTGTCCATTTCATCCAAATTTTCCAATTTTGTTGAGAATAGGCTTTTGTAGTAGGATCTGATGATTTTTGTAATTTCCTGACTTTCTGTTGTTATGTCACCTTTTTCAGTTCTGATTTTATTAATTTGGATACTGTCTCTCTGCCCTCTGATTAGTCTAGCTAAGGGTTTATCTATCTTGTTGATTTTCTCAAAGAACCAGCTCCTGGTTTTATTGATTCTTTGGATAGTTCTTTTTGTTTCTATTTGGTTGATTTCAGCCCTGAGTTTGATTTTTTTCCTGCTGTCTACTCCTCTTGGGTGTATTAGCTTCTTTTTGTTCTAGGACTTTCAGGTGAATTATCAAGCTGCTAGTGTATGCTTCCTCCAGTTTCTTTTCGTAGGCACTTAGAGCTATGAATTTTCACTCTTTGCACTGCTTTCATTGTATCCCATAGATTTTGGTATGATGTGTCATCATTTTCATTAAATTCTAAAAAGTTTTTAATTTCTTTCTTTATTTCTTCCCTTACCTGATTATCAAGGAGTACGGTGTTGTTCAGTTTCCATGTGAATGTGGGCTTTCCATTGTCTTTGTCATTTTTGAAGACCAGCCTTAGACCATGGTGATCTGATAGGATGCACAGAATTATTTCATTTTTTTTTATATCTGTTGAGGTCTGTCTTGTGCCCAATTATATGGTCTATTTTGGAGAAGGTACCATGAGGTGCTGAGAAAAAGGTATATTCTTTTGCTTTAGAGTGAAATGTTCTATAGATATCTGTAAAGTCCATTTGGTTCATAACTTCTGTTAATGTCAAAGTGTCTCAGTTTAGTTTCTGTTTCCTTGATTTATCCATTGCTAAGAGTGAGGTGTTGAAGTCTCCCACTATTATTGTGTGAGGTGCAATGTGTGTTTTGAGCTTTAGTAAGGTTTCTTTTATGAAAGTCGATGCTCTTGTATGTGGCTCATAGATATTCAGAATTGAAAGTTCATGTTGGTTGACTTTTCATTTGACAAGTATGAAATGCCCTTCCTTATGCTTTTTGATAGCTTTACGTTGAAAGTCGATTTTATTCGATATTAGAATGGCTACTCCTGCTTGTTTCTTAGGGCCATTTGCTTGAAAAATTGTTTTCCAACCTTTTACTCTAAGGTAGTGTCTGTCTTTGTCACTGAAATGGGTTTTCTATAAGCAGCAAAAAGCTGGGTCCTGTTTGCATATCCAGTCTGTTAGCCTATGCCTTTTTATTGGGGAATTGAGTCCATTAATGTTAAGAGATATTAAGGAGAGGGTGTTGTTGCTTCCTGTCAATTTTGCTAATAGTGGAGACATCCTTTGTGTGGTTATCTTCTTTTGGATTTGACAGAAAAGCATTATTTTCTTGCTCTTTCTAGGGTATGATTGCCCTCCTTCTATTGGAGCTTTCCTGCTATTATCCTTTGTAGAGCTGGAATTGTGGGAAGATACTGTGTAAATTCGGTTTTGTCATGGAATATCTTAGTTTCTCCGTCTATGGTCATTGAGAGTTTTGCTGGGTAAAGTAGCTTGGGCTGGCATTTATGTTCTCTTAGGGTCTATATGATATTTGTCCAGGATCTTCTGGCTTTTATAGTATCTGGTGAGAAGTCAGGTGTGATTCTGATAGGTTTGCCTTTATATGTTACTTGGCCTTTTTCCCTTACTGCTTTTAAAATTCTTTCTTTGTTTTGTGCATTTTGTGTCTTGATTATTATGTGATGGGAGGTATTTCATTTTTGATCTAGTCTGTTTGGTGTTCTGTAGGCTTCTTGTGTGATTATGGGCATCTCATTCCTTAGGTTAGGGAGGTTTTCCTCAATAATTTTGTTGAAGATATTTACTGGCCCTTTAAGTTGGGAATCTTCACTCTCATCTATTCCTATTCCTTAGGTTTGGTCTTCTCATTGCGTCCTGGATTTCCTGGATATTTTGTGTTTAGAACTTTTTGCATTTTGCATTTTCTTTGACAGTTGTGTCAGTATTTTCTAAGGTATCTTCTGCACCTGAGATTCTTTCTTCTATCTCTTGTATTCTGTTGGTGATGCTTATGTCTATGACTCCTGATTTCTTTCTTAGGTTTCCTATTTCCAGGGTAGTCTCACGTTGTGAGTCCTTTATTGTATCTACTTCCATTTTTATGTCCTGGATGGTTTTGTTCAATTCCTTCATCTGTTTGTTTGTGTTTTCTTGTAATTCTTTAAAGGATTTTTGTGTTCCTTTAAGGACTTCATCCTGTTTACTTGTGTTCTCCTCAAGTTTTTTGATAGTGTTATTTATTTCCTTTTTATAGTCCTCTAGCATCATCATTAGAAGTGATTTTAGATCTGGTCCTCGCTTTCCTGGTGATATGGGGAGTTCAGGACTTTCTAATGTGGGAGAACTAGGTTCTGATGATGGCAAGTACCTTGGGTTGCTGGTGCTTGTGTTCTTGCACTTGCCTTTCACCATCTGGATCACCTTTGTGCTATCTGTGGTGTCTCTGACTGGGGCCTGTCTTTCCTATTATCTAGGTTGTGTCAGAACTGTTTGGGATGGGTTTTGCTGCTGGGGTTAGAGCTGAGGCCCAAGATGTGTTCCGTGCTCAGGTGGAAACCAGAAGGGGCCCGGGCTCCGGGTCAGGAGTGGATTCCTGGGTCCCAATGGGTCCAGGTTGCTCCCTGATTTGGGGCAAGTATTGCCACCTCCTAGCCTAAGAAACTGCTTGAGTTACAGCTACTGAGAGCCCCGCTTCCTCTAGGTTCTGTGAGATTGAGTGCAGAGCTGACTCCCGGGATCTGCTCGGGCCCAGACTAGATGGAGTCTCTGCTCTGAGCCAGGTGCGAATTCCTGGGTCCCAGTGGGTCCCAGTTGCTCCCTGTTTGGGGCAAGTGCTGCTTTTTCCTTACCTGGGATGCTGCCTGAGTTAAAGCTCCCTCTTTCTCTCAGTTTTCTGGGGTTGGGTATGGAGCTTCCACCTGTGACCTGCTCTATACTTGTGCCCAGACTGGAAGTTCGTAACCCATTTTTAATAGGGTTATTTGGTAAAGATCTTTTCCCAATCTGTTGGTTGTTATTTTGTCATATTGACAGTGTCCTTTGCCTTACAGAAACTTTGAAATTTTATTCAAGAATTTGTCAACTCTTTATCTTAGAGCATAAGCCATTGGTGTTCTGTTCAGGAATTTTTCCCCTGTGCCCAAGTATTCAAGGGTCTTCCCCACCTTATTTTCTATTAGTTTCATTGTATCTGGTTTTATGTGAAGGTCCTTTATCCACTTGAACTTGAGGTTTATCCAAGGAGATAAGAATGAATCCATTTATATTCTTCTACATGTTGTCCTCCAGTTGAACCAGCA
This sequence comes from Grammomys surdaster, assembly GCF_004785775.1. Classification (NCBI taxonomy): domain Eukaryota; kingdom Metazoa; phylum Chordata; class Mammalia; order Rodentia; family Muridae; genus Grammomys; species Grammomys surdaster. The sequence goes on from NW_021604579.1 coordinate 16,877,369, forward strand.
ACATTTGTTGAAAATGCTATCTTTTTCCACTGGACAGTTTTAGCTCCTTTGTCAAAGATCAAGTGACCATAGGTGTGTGGGTTCATTTCTGGGTCTTCAATTCTATTCCCTTGATCTTCCTGCCTGCCTCTGTACCAATACCATGCAGTTTTTATCACTATTGCTCTGTAGTACAGCTTGAGGTCAGGGATGATGATTCCCTCAGAATGTCTTTTATCTTTAAGAATAGTTTACACTATCCTGGGTTTTTTGTTATTCCAAATAAATTTGAGAATTTTTCTTTCTAACTCTGTGAAGAATTAAGTTGTGATTTAATGGGGATTGCATTGAATCTGTAGATTGCTTTTAGCAAAGTGGCCATTTTTACTATACTAATCCTGCGAATCCATGAGCATGAGAGATCTTTCCATCTTCTGAGATCTTCTTTGATTTTTTTTCTTCAGAGACTTGAAGTTCTTGTCATACAAATCTTTCACTCACTTGGTTAGATTCACACCAAGGTAGTTTATATTATTTGTGACTATTGTAAAGGGTGTCATTTCCCTAATTTCTTTCTCAGCCTATTTATCTTTCATGTAGAGGATGGCTACGGATCTTTTTGAGTTGATTTCATAACCAGCCAAGTTGCTGAAGTTGTTTATCAAGTTTAGGAGTTCTCTGGTGGGAGTTTTGGGGTCACTTAACTATACTATCATATCATCTGCAAATAGGGATATTTTGACTTCTGCCTTTCCTATTTGTATCCCTTTGACTTCTTTTTGTTGTCTAATTGCTCTAGCTAGGGCTTCCCGTACTATACTGAATAGGTAAGGAAGAGTGGGTAGTCCTGTCTAGTCCCTGATTTTAGTGGGATTGCTTCAAGTTTCTCTCCATTTAGTTTGATGTTGGCTACTGGTTTGCTATATATTGCCTTTACTATGTTTAGGTATGGGCCTTGAATTCCTGACCTTTCCAAGACTTTTACCATGAAGGGATGTTGAATTTTGTCAAAGGCTTTCTCAGCATTTAGTGAGATGATCGTGTGGTTTTTTTTTTCTTTGAGTTTGTTTGTTTTACTGAGCCCTTTTTTTATCTGGGTTGTGCAGACTGAATTGTAGTTTTGGCACCATAAGCTGTTATCTTGTCTTCCTGGCCCAGAGCCAGCTGAGAGGAGGCCAGGACAAATCATTTGTCTTTGTTAGAATTGACTTTCATGCTCTCGCTAGGTCTTTGGCCTCATGCTCTCAGCATTACTCGGACTCCGTGAAGCCCTCCTTCTCATGTCTAGAGAGCTCAACCTCTGTGTAGGTGGAGTGGTTGGGGTGGTTGTGGATTTCATGGCTGGCCAGTGGTGAGATCTCCATTTGAGGAAGAAGAGTGTGCGGTTGTAATTAGGGTGGTCACTGATGTAAATCCCAGCCAGGATGAAGGTCACTATCAGGAGTACAACAAGCACGATGCCCATGATGGTGCCCAGGTGCCATGGAGGACCCTTGGTTATTGGGGACATGTTGTCTAGAAGGCTGACTCCTTCTGGGTAGGGATTCAACTTGCTGTAAACTTCTTTATACCTCAAGGCATACACCAGCAGCCTCTCTGTCTGTTCTGCAGCCAACCCTCTCCCCGGGGTTTCAAAACAGGAGGCAAATGAAGCCATTGTACAATGGCCCCATAGCACTGCATGTGGTTGCTCTAATCACTTCAACTAGAAACCTAACATTCATGTCTTAACTTGTCAACCAAGATGGCACTTGACTAACATTCATGTCTTATCTTGCCTACAAAGGATATCAGTTACCCATGTACATTTTTCTTTTTGCCAAGTAGGATGTTATTTCTCAGGAAGTCTTGGGTACTTAAACTTTATTCAACTCCTACTGAAAATAGAAGTTTTACACCAAATGGTTTCTAGTATAGATCTCTATTATGTCGGAGTCCATCTCATAGTCTGTTTATAGAAGAAAATATCATAAAAACTTATACATAGGTGCAGGAAGTGCTGCTAGGCAGTTGGCTTGGGTCCAAGCTTATTGTGGGTAACTTTGCAAAGCAGTTCTACTGACTAATATTGTCATTGGTTTTCAAGTGAACAGAACATAACAATGTAGGCAATCAACTAGGGCATGGAAAGATTACTAGTAATGGCAGAAGCAACATATGAGAAAGTTTCCTTGTATTATTATTAACAGCACAAAATGGCAAGGTAGACAGGAACAGTTACATAGGCCTTAACCATACCAATAGCCCTTCATAAATTTAACTAAAAATAAATCTTAAAAGACAAATCTCTTAGAAATCTACAATGATTACTAAATAGCTCACATATCAGGATATTTAGATGATTTGTAGTATTTTATGAAAAATTCTGAAGTGAGCATTCTCACAGTCAATTACATATTGACACATATTTTTTTGGAAAATTACCTCAGAAAACTTGGGTATGAATGTTAGAAACAAACCAAGTTGATTTATGTATATTTTAAAACTTAGATTTTAACTTGAAGTTGACCACTATTTCATGTTTAAGTCAAATAGAACTTTATGTTGTCTGCTTAATTTATAAAGAGTCATTTTTGGGGCTAGAGAGATGGCTCAGCAGTTAAGAGCACGGACTGCTCTTTCAGAAGTCCTGAATTCAATTCCCAACAACCACACAGTGGCTCCCAACTATCTGCAATGGGGTCTGATGCCCACTTCTGGTATGTCTGAATACGACTACGATGTACTCGATGTACTCATATTAAATAAATAAATAAATAAATAAATAAATAAATAAATCTTTTTAAACAGTGTCATTTTCAGTGCCTCTTAATAATTTTTATTTTTGTGACCATAGTGTTTCTTGGAGATAGCATGCTGAATACAGAAGGCTTCATCACACAGCTTTGTTATACTTGAGTAAGAACTGAAACAGATTGTATAAGCCTAAAACCTGCATGCATGGGGGACAAGTTAAACTTATAATCTTTACTAATCAGAGCTGAGGGAATAGTCACATTTCCAACTGTGCCATTATGGTCAGCTGACACTGAATGTCTGTGTTTTTGCCTAATCAGTCAAGTTCACTTCTTCTGGTGTTAGGAATAGGTATTATGTTTGGGAAAACAATTATTTCTTATGAAAGGAGTTGGTCAGTTTAAGTAAAATGAAGTCTGAAGATAAACTGGCAGTACTTAAGACAAGTTTCTTTTATCTGCCACCAACAGCTTAATACATTTGTGTGCATCTCTTCCTGTGGTTCAACCTAGAAATCACATTTTGTTGTTATTTATCTTTACCACCTCCTGCCAAAGAACTATGGATTGTGTCTTAGCTCCTGTTTCATTGCTATAAAGAGACACCATGACCAAGGCAACTTTTATAAAGGACAACATTTAATTGGGGTTGTTTTGCAGGTTCTGAAGTTCAATCTGTTACCATCATGGTGGGAACATGGCAGCATCTAGGCAGGCATGACAATGGAAACCTGAGAATTCTACATCCTTTTCTAAAGGATTCCTTTATGCCTTAAAAAACAGAACCACCTGGGTAATTCTTATACATTACCATGTCTAGCTGCAGTAGGATGCACAGCCTTGGCTATCTCTGGAACACAACTTCTTTGTGCTCTCAGAAAATACTTCCCATAAGATTTCACCTCAGTTATGCTAGTCTTTCCTTGACCACCACTAAACTTTTACCTCCAGTTAACCAGCATCAACTGTCACAGTGACCCATTCTATTCTTGAATCTAAAGCCAGAGCCATAGGGCCAAAGATTCCAAGTTCTGCTGCTTTTGGAGGCTGGAACAGGTCCCCTTTTTTTCTATTACATCATCACCAATTGTCTGTTTCCAACTCTCTCACTGCCTAAGCTTGGCTGTCTTGGAACATGCTTTAAATTCAGAGATCTGCATGCCTGAGTCTCCTGAGTTCTAGAATGAAAGGCATAAACTAACATGCCTGCAACCTCAGCTTTTCTCTACTTGGAAACTGCTCTCCACCAGGTTGGCCTTGAACTCAGAGATCTTTTTGTCTTTTTTTTCTCGTAATAAGGACACTGTACCACCAGGACTAGAAGTAAGCTTTTCATGGTCACTGTTCCTCATGATCTAAATCAAAAGCCTATGTCTTCCATTTCTTGATTGTAGTTCATTCCAGATTAAAAGTTCAAAGAAAACAATAACCATGTAATAACACCTAACATAAAATAACTATTCTTTGTTCAATGGTAAATGTATAAATGGTAAATTTAGGTGGGTAGAATCTTGCTCCCAAATCACCAATCCCTTAATTTGTTTATCTTCTCAAACACAGAGTATAGCTCCATTGTGCTTCCTGGGGCCCTTTTATTACTTAAACCATATATTTCATATTTTTCCTTTATAAGCCTCCTATACTTGATTAGAATGCTCTCTATAATAATTAAACCAGAGGACAAAGTCTATGTTGGACTTTCTGAGACTTCCTTTGTCAATGCAATTCATCAAATTCTCTTTACTTTACCCTTGGGTAGACACTTTAGATAAGGGCAAAATGCAGCAACATTCTTTACCAAAACAATATTTAGAATTCAAATCATCCTCAGCTCCATTGTGTTTCATATTTCTCCTAGAATGGCCCATTAAATCCTAATTAAAGCTCTCTATGGCTTTCCATTTGCAAAGTCCCCAATTTCACAGTTTACTGATCAAAAACATGTTCAAGGCTATCACAGACATGTCCCAGTGCCTGGCACCAACTTCTGTCTTGGTTTCGGTTTTGTTGCTGTGAAGAGATATCATATCCAAAGAAACTTTTAAAAAGAACATTTAATTTGGGCGGGCTTATATGTTTTGAGATTCAGTCCATTATCATCATGGCTGTAATCATGGCAGTGTCCAGGGAGGCATGGTGCTGGAGGAATTAAAATTTCTACACCTTGATTTGAGGTCAACTGGAGAGGACTACTATTTTCAGGAAGCTAGGAGGAGGATCTCAAAGCCCAGCCCTACAGTGACTTACTTTCTCCAGCATGGTCACACCTTCTCCATAGTGTTATTCCCTGGGCCAAGCATATTCAATCCACTATAGTTTGCATCAGCACCACTATTTACACCTTCAGGACACTTCTGCTTGCTCCATAGACCACATCCCATCTATGTTGGGTTCTAGGAGTCCCTCTACAAAACACAAAAACAACTATCTCAGTCAGAGGGGGTGGTCTATTGAACACACATGTCAGCTTATAAAGGCTAAAACTGCAAAAACCACAATGAACTGACATGCAAGTGCTGCCTGGTGGTTGATGCTGACTCAAGCCATTTCAGCCATCAAGGTCCTATTGACCTTAGATTTGACGGGTCCTATATGAAGCTTTCTAAGATTAACAAAACTCATAACATACAGAATATAACAGGGTATGTGGTCAGCATGACCCTGCCCTGAATCAAGTTTTTTTTTCTGTGGCAATGACCATAAAGCATATTACAGTAACAGTAAGAAAGAGCTGGTAGGCTTGGATCATTACAGCTATGCTAGGCAGGAAGACCACAACAATCAGTATGAATATTCTTAGCCTTTGCAATTGTTATATTTGTGAGTGTGTAATTGTTGCCTGTGCTTTTATTATATGTTTCTCAATGTATATCATGTCTTTTGTCCTTCCTGTGGTCATAAACTACCATGTTGGTTACTTTTATTGTGTTTTTTAATGTGATTCCCTTTCTTCTTTCTTTTCTTCCTTTTTCCTTCCTTCCTTCCTTCCTTCCTTCCTTCCTTCCTTCCTTCCTTCTGTCCTTCCTTCCTTCTGTCCTTCCTTTCTTCCTTTCTTCCTTTTTGCCTTCCATTCTTTCCCCTTTTCTTTTTGAGACAGGGTTCCACTATACTTATGTTAAGCTGGCTTGGAACTCACTCTATAAGAGAAGGTTCAAATGACTGGAATCCAACTGACAGATATTCACCTGCCTCTGCCCCTAAGTGCTGAGATTAAAGGCATGTACCTTCACACCAGGCAATTATGTGCATTTTATAAACATTAAACTCATGGTTGTATTTTGTCCTAAGTTTTTCTTGTTGAATTTCTGAAGTGCTTTGTCTTATTCTTTCTTCTTTCTGGGATAATATCTCTTTTTCATAAGGAAGCTATTAGTAATTTTTACAGCGTGGTTCAACAATAATGAATTCTTTTAGATTTTTGTTCTGAGGATATCCTTACTGGGCCTTTCATTTGAAATATATTTAACAATGTCATGGGCAACCTCTTGTTTTGCACATGTATAGGGCGGACGGTGGCTGTCAAACATTTATGATTAAAAAATATTGGTCGGATCTCAGTGACTGACAGAGCCATCACTTTAAACATTTGATGTTTGTGTTGGAATATTCAAAATGCTCCCTGCTAACTATTTTGAAATAAGTAATCATGGCTAAGTAGACATGGTTATCATACCAGAGATAAAACAGTAGCTTTTTCTTATCCAGTTAATATCTATAAGTGGATAGTGTATGATTTGATGCTCAACTTAAAAAGTGAGGAAGCAGAAAGACACTGGAGTCTGAGCTTCAACAGACAGGACCATGTCTATTAGAGCACATAATGAGGGTAATCCTTTCTAGCATAGCATAGTGAGGGGTCTGCCAGAAAATAAAGCTGGCTATGATGTTTTATTGGTGCAGAGTGAAGGGCTTGGGAACAAAGAAATTGTTAAAGGTGTATCATGTGATGTGTTTCTCTCCTGCAGCCTTTTCTTTCTGAAATGGTTTCCCCAAGTAATACAGACTGTATTGGGAGACAAGCTGTACCAAGAGACACTTTCTGGGTTTACCAATAACTGCTGTCATTTCTACTTTCCTACTATTCCTAGTTTACTACTAAAAAACTTTGTCATTCCAAATCCTAATAAGCACAGAGAGACTGGAAGCAAGAGTCTTGACAGAAGTTGGAAATGTAGCATCAAAAGAAGTGTGGGACAGGGACATCATCTCTTCAGTGCCTTCAACTGAGGAGAATACTGTCTAAGATTAGTTTCAGGTCTGCAGAAGAGGGAGCTTTCTGGTCATTTAACTGGAGTGGTATTTGAACTGAATCAGCTGCAATGGGTTATGAGATTGCCATCATGTTTTCCAGAAGAGACTTTTGAAAATGAATCACTAGGGAGTGATAAGCAGATGACTTGGATACAGAGTAAAACCAGGAGACTGCCAAGAATGGTGGGGGAAGGCAGAGGAATAGAGGCAGGAAGGCCAGTGAAAGGAAGTAAGTATTGAGTTCTTTCAAGGGGATAGTGCCTAGTTCCAATGCCAGGAATGTTGCCTCAAAGGGAGCTAGCAGAAGCAACATGGAAGTAGAGAATCAGAGCAAGAGAACAGCAGAAAACAGGACTAATGTAAATGTTTCTAATTGGCCTGGGGTGAAAGGGATGAAAGTCTCTTATAGCCAGAGTCTTCCCACAGCATCTAAAGGTTCTTTTTGCATCTGCATCAGAAACAAAGGGAGATGTTATAGGATGACAGCCATTGGATGAGCTTTTGTGGGTCATTTTGTTTGGGTAGCAGGTACAATTCAGTAAGTAAAACTGTTCTCTTTCTCTGATGCTCTGTACTTTCCTGTTACTTGTGCTAGCTCACATTGAGGTAGCACTGGTGGCATTGAGACTAGACACTGTCACTCCAAATCATCTCTATACTTACTTCCTCTAACTTGCCTTTAAACACAGGATAAAAACAGAACTATGGAGAGAGTAAGAAAGAAACAACTGATCAAGGGGAGAAATCAGGAAAGAGGTTGGGCTTAAAAGCTCTCATAGGAAAAGGCTTGTGGTTCAATTTTTATCTGGTCTCTGTCATTAGGCCCCATCTCAGACTGGTTAGAATTTATTGGTGTGGGAACAGCTTCATTTGTGGAGGAAGACAGAAATCCCATCCTCCTCAGTATTCAGATCTTGTCTTAGATTATTGCATCAGCCAAATTTAAAACCCTTCTAAGGCTTACCTCAAAGATAGAGCATGTCTTGTATGTAACAAAGATCTTCTTTCTTTTCTTTCCTTTTTTAATTTCAGTTTTTTTTTTAAATTCCTTGGGGGCAGGATTTCATGTTCCATAGCTAAATGTATTAGTCAAGATTCTTTAGAAGAGCAGAACTTATAGCAAGAATATATAAATGGGGGGATTTACTAGCATATCTTACAGGCTGTTGTCTAGTTAATCAAACAATGGCTGTCTGTGAATGGAAGGTCCAAGAACTCAGTCCATGAACTGGATGTCTCAGCTGGTCTTTTATGTGCAAGAATCTCTAAGAAGCAGACTCTAATAACAGTGAAAGAATAGACTTGATAGTATGAGCAAAGTAAGCAGACAAAGATATAATGAACTTTTTTCCTCCATGTCCCTTATACATGGTGCTAGAAGAAAGTACATCCAGTAGAAGATGTGTCTTCACAACTCTAAGATCCAGATTAAACCCAGTTTCCATTTTAAATGCTTTAATTAAGAGAAACAGGGTGAGGACCAGGTTTACTGGACATGATGGGTGCCCACCTCTGCTTGTGCCTCCCTAGCCTGCTCACACTGGCCTGCACAGCCTGTCATGCACCCCAAGCCCTGTCCAGAGCCATGGCTATCAAATTCCTGCCACCCACAGCCTCAGGAGGACAACCCTGCACAGGAAAGTGGTCCCCAAGAGCTGCCCCTAGCTATGCTTGAGTTTGAAGAAATTAAAAAACCGAATTTATTGCATTATGTCAGAAGTTACAGGTACCCAATCTTGTCAGAGAAAGAACTTAGCTAACTTGGGAGAAAGTTTCATCTGTAGAAGGAATCCTGAGTCTTCAGTCTATGATAACTTGCTCCATTACTTCCAGCTGAGCCAAAACCAAACATGGCTCAGAGTGTCCAGAAGAGCACAACTGCACCTCTTATGCTAAGAAATAGAGAAAGTGAAAGAAAAGGGCCAGGGGCAAGAACTATACCCTTGAGTGGAGTGCCTCCAATAACAGTCTTCCCCAGCTACATGCAACTACAGCAGTTTCCACCACTTCTTGATGTACCATTCAGTTATGAACCCATTGATAGATTGTCCTTGTTATCCAGTAACCTACCAAAACCTCTGCCTCTGAATATTGCTACATTAAGGAACAAGTCTTCAACCTTTTAAGGACATTTCACCCAAACTATAGTGCCTTGTTAATTTTAGAATAATTTTATTGAATTTATAGATGTTCTTGATTATTTAGGTCTCTTATTTTTTAATTAGAGGTTTATGTTTTCCCTCATGTTGATTTTGTATAGATTTATTAACTATTAGATGCTCATGTAACTATTTATATCTAATTTCCATCCCCCTTCTTCCTTTTTCTTTTTCTTGTTTTAAAGACAGGGTCTCACTATGTATTCCTGACTTGACTTGACTGGAACTCACTACATAGGACCAGGGTAGATGCAAACTCACAAAAATCAAGAACTAATGGCATGTGAACTACATTCTA
>NW_021604580.1:0-3477 GCF_004785775.1 Grammomys surdaster
CCATTGTTTTTGTAGCTGCCTGCAGAAAATCACTTTATCCACACCAGAGTACTCTACTTGATTGCACCATACATTTCATCTTAGTTTCTTTTCTATTGATAGGACAAAGCAGTTTGACCAAGCAACTTATACTAGAAAGGTATTAATTGGCTTATATTTTCAGGTACTTAGAGTCCGTGAAGGCAGAGCAGAGCCATGTGTTGTACTCTGAATGAGAAGGACCCCCATATGCTTTTATGGTTGAATACTTGGGCTACACTTCGGGAATTGTTTGGGAAGGATTAGGAGGTGTGGCCGTGTTCAAGGAGGACTGTCATTGAGGGTGGGTTTAAAGGTATCAACAGCCTACTTCATTATCATTTAGCATTCACTCTCCTTCTCTCCCACTCTCTTTCCCCTTCTCTCTACTCTACCACCTCCACCTCCCCCGTCCTCTTCCTGATGCTTGTGGATCAAATACAAGATTTCTATTTCTTCCAGACCCCTTTCTTCCCATGTAGCTTGCTGTGGGAATGTAGCTCACATGTGGGCGTGGGTTCTGTTGGGCTGAGTTGTGGGTCCCATGTGTCTGCCACCCCAGGTGGCTGGAACCGAGGGTCAGAGGGCAGAAGCATGGGAATTCAACTGAGTTCACTCCACCTGGCACTGGGTGGATGCTGGGCTACGGGAAGCCATAGAGCTCCACTCTAGGCATGGAGAGATCCCAGTCTGAGGTCCCTCTGTGCCAGAGCTCTTGGCTTGGGGACCCCCTGGGCAAGAAGACAGGTGGGGACAACTGGTCTCAGACCCTTAAGTTCCCAGGTGCTGCTGAGAGGGCGCAGAAAAGTTGAGACTGGGGATGTACGGGCTGGATCAGCTGGCAGCTGAAAGGAGCAAGGGGGAGAATCTCCGGTAACGAAGCCCACTCAGTCAGTCAACCGGTTCTCCAGCACAGGAGTGAGGATTAAAAGAGATGATTAGACAAAATTGTAGCGTGACCCCAGCCAGTTCTGAGGCTGAAGATAGGTTTGTTTAATACAACATTTCTTTTAAACCCTTTTAATTACATGCAAGTATTTAGGTCAGTTCTAGGTTGAGGAATCAACAATATAATAGAAACAAACAGTCAAGGAACAAACAAGGCAATATAGAGTCCCATGATCACCCTGTGATCACTCTTGCTGTTTCTACAGGCTCATCTGGATGACAAAGTATCTGAGCCTACTACCCCGTCCTAGCCCACAGTCATATTCAAGCCTGAGGCCTACTTCTTCGTTTTAGCCTAAGACTTGGATTCCTGACTGGAATTACTTCTCTGTTTTAGCCTAAAAATAGACTCCTGCCTGAACTTACTTCCTTGTCATGGTTCAAAGTCAGATTCCTGCCTAAAGCCCATTTCCTTGCCCTTGACCAATGTCAGGTTCCTGCCAAGCAGCCCCAAAGGCTCTCCACACTCTGGGGATGCCCTTCTGGGTAGATTAGACTCGCTTGGCTGTGTCATAGCTGACTCAGCTAGCTCTGCTTGGGTTGGCAGCCTCCCCATGGCTGGAATGTAGAGAAGTCCTCCTGTGGGAGATTAGGCAGTAACTCATTAGTTAAAGACCTTCTCCATAGTCCCCCACGGTGGGCCCCAAAGACAAGAGGAAGTCCATGATCTTAAAACATTTATTGTCATGGCAGAAAATAAATGAAGCCATACCCTGTGTTCTCAGGGAGGGCCTGAGATTAAATACCTTTTGCAAGTAGAAGAAGGATCTGGGAAGGAATGCTTCATTGGCTATGCCCTCTGGCCTTTAGGTATCTCATGAATAAGGAGATCTCTTGAGGCTCTAAGGCCTGTACTCATGCCTTCTACCTGTGTTGCATGGCTGAAGACCACAAAACTTTCTTTGGGAGGGGCTGTGAATGGCTGATGTAAGTAAAAGGAACCAGGGCCCAGGAGCAAGGCCAAACACCTACTATTCTTTTAGGGTCTCTGGAATTCAAGGCCTGTGCTTGACCAGGTACCCAGCTGCCTCTCACAGCACACCACCCCACAGTTTGCCATGTTCTCCATCTGGATCTGTGAGTCTGCAAGTTAAATGCTTTCATTTATAAGTTGTCTTGGTCATGATGTCTCTTCTCAGCAATCAAAAATTAACTAGGACAGCATAATAAGAACATTGGAGAGCTCACATGCTGGTCCACAAGTAGGAGACAAAAAAGACACACTGAATTACAAGATTCTTAAAGCATTTCAACAGAAACATGCCTGTCCCAAGGGAGCCACATCTCCTAATACATTCCAGATAGATGCACCAGTGAGGGGCATATGCATAAATTGTGTATGAGATGTGCAGGGTATTCTCATTCAAACCACCACATTTTGCTCCATAACACCCATGTTCTTGTTAGGAATTCATAATGTTATTTTTGCTTTGAGTTTTTAAAATTCCATGTATTATATAACACATCCTGAACACAATCTCCCCTCCTCCCAGTTAATACCACTGACATCCCCCCTCCAACAAATCCACTGCTCTTCCAGTTACCTTCAGAAAACAACAGAGTTGTCCATTGAAAATGCCATGACAAGATGCTATGAGATCAGGCGTACGCCCTCACTTCAAGTCAGGACAAGACAACCAGAAGGAAAAGATCAGTCCCACAAGCATGCAAAAGAGTCAATCAAAATCTGCTTTCACTATTAGGAATCCCATTTAAGCCCAGTGGTGGTGGCGCACGCCTTTAATCCCAGCACTTGGGAGGCAGAAGCAGGCGGATTTCTGAGTTCCAGGCCAGTCTGGTCTACAGAGTGAGTTCCAGGACAGCCAGGGCTATACAGAGAAACCCTGTCTCGAAAAAACAAAAAAAAAGAAAAAGAAAAAAGAAAAGGAATCCCATTTAAAAGACCACATTGGATGGATCCTGTTTTCATGTTCATTCTTTTAGCCTGTGGCTTTTTATTGGGGAATAGAGTTCATTAATACTGATAGATGTTAATAACCAGTGACTGTTAATTCCTGCTATTTTGAGTGGTGGTAGGAGGGTGTGTGTGTGTGTGTGTGTGTGTGTGTCCCTTCTTTTGTTTTTGCTGGTGTGAAATTATATATTGTTTGTGTACTCATGGGTGCAGTTAATCTCCTTGAGTTGAAGTTTTCTTTCTAGTACTTTCTATAGTGATGGATTTATGGAGAGATTGTCTTCAAATTTGACTTTGTCATGAAATATCTTGTTTTCTCCATGAACAGTGATTGGCAGTTATGCTGGGCTGACATCTGTGGTCTCCTAGAGTCTGTAAGACATATGTCTAGGCCCTTCTGGCTTTTAGAATCTCCATTGAAATTAGTCATTTATTGTGTTTTCTTGAGTGCAGTTAGCCCCATTCGGTTGAAGTTTTCCTTCTAGAATCCTCTGTAGGGCTGGGTTGGTGGAAAGCTATTGTTTAAATTATATTTTGTCATGGAATATCTTGGTCTTCTCATGTATGGTGATTGAAACTTTTACTGGCTGATGTCT
>NW_021604580.1:3487-43209 GCF_004785775.1 Grammomys surdaster
GGATATTTTACATTTTGACACATCAGTATAAGATTTGGATTTCAAAGGACATTTCATCACACTGAAGTCCCATGCCCTCTTAAGAAGAGACAGGATTGAATAGCCACTTGAGAGGTTCTGCCAGAGCCTGATAAATTCTGAGGCAGATTAGGACTGAGCACAGGGTCCCCAACGGAGTCCCCAAAGGAGGAGAGAAAAAGTACAGAATAGCTGAAGGGTTTTGCAACCCCATAGGAAGAACAATAATATCAATCAACCAGAGCCCCCAGAGCTCCCAGGGACTAAACCACTAACCAAGGAGCACACATGGAGAGACCCATGGCTCCAGATGCATATGTAGCAGAGGAAGGCCTTGTTGGACATCGATGGAAGGGGAGGCCTTGGTCCTGTGAAGGCTCAATATCCCAGAATAGGGGAATTTGAGGGCCCAGAGGCTGGAGTGGGTGGGTGGATGCTGGGGGAACACCCTCATAGAAGCAGTAGAAGGGAGACAGGAGAGGAGACTTCCAGGGGGTTGGAGGGACCAAGAAAGGGGATAAAATTTGAAATATAAAGAAAGAAAGCATCCAATAAAAAAGACTATACAGTATCTAAAAAGAGGCAATGTCAGAGCCAAATTAGATTCGTGCAATGTATATCAGTGCTCTAATGACTTCAAAAACCAATAAAAATATGTCACTAAAGGCAAGGATACCACATGTGTAGCAAGAGAAAAATGAAGCATTTGTTGTGCTTAAGTCATATCATCATGAAGTACAAGGAAAACTGACTTTAGAAATATTATCTTAAAAGTGTTTTATACGTGTATCAAAAACAAAGCAAGATTGTTCTGGTAACAGTGCAGTGTGTGGGAGCTGGGAAATAGCTTAGAATAAAATGGGAAAGTAGAGTATGCACTCACGATCACTTGCATTTCTACCAGATATGGAGCAGTGTGTGAAGTGTCCAGAAACTCACTATGCTAACACAGACAAGATCCACTGCTTACAGAAAACTGTGACATTTCTGGCCTATGATGACACCTTGGGGAAGACACTCAGCTTCATGTCCCTGGGATTCTCCTCACTCACAGCTATTGTTCTTGGGGTGTTTCTGAAGAACAGAGACACCCCCATTGTCAAGGCCAATAACCTGGCTCTCAGTTACACCCTGCTCATCACTCTGACCCTCTGTTTCCTCTGTCCCTTGCTCTTCATTGGCCGTCCTAGCACAGCCACCTGTGTCCTGCAGCAGAACACTTTTGGACTTCTCTTCACTGTGGCTCTTTCTACTGTGTTGGCCAAAACTATCACTGTAGTTATAGCCTTCAGGATCACTGCTCCAGGAAGAGTTGGAAGATGGCTGCTGATGTCAAGGGCCCCTAATTTCATTATTCCCTTATGCACCCTGCTCCAAGTTTTTCTGTCTGGAATTTGGCTGATGACATCTCCTCCATTTATTGATAAAGATGCTCACTCAGAACATGGACACATCATCATCATTTGCAACAAAGGCTCAGCTATTGCTTTCCATTGCATCCTGGGATACTTGGGAGCACTGGCCCTAGGGAGCTACTTTATGGCTTTCTTGTCCAGAAATCTACCTGACACATTCAATGAAGCCAAGTTCCTGGCTTTCAGCATGCTGGTCTTCTGCAGTGTCTGGATCACCTTCCTCCCTGTCTACCACAGCACCAAGGGGAAGATCATGGTGGCTATGGAAGTCTTCTCTATCTTGGCTTCCAGTGCATCGCTCTTAGGCATCATCTTTGTCCCCAAGTGCTACATCATATTATTAAGACCAGAAAGGAACTCACTTCATTATATCAGGGACAATACATATACTGGGAGAAAAAAAAAACCTTCTTGACACCTAGTTCCTGTACTTCTCAAATTAAACAACACTTTTGAAGATTGGTTGTCCTTCCCTGTCTGAACACATACATTCAAAGTTATAATTCGACATTTGGTGCCAGGGGCTATTATTCCTCTAGGTAATCGTATCAACCTAATCCTTTTTTTCATGTTGAAATATATGCTGTATTTTTAGTCCTCCTCTTGTATTCACTATTACTTTTATGTTAGTGATTTAAATTGCAATGAAATCCAAATTTCGGAGTTCTTCCACTTGGATCATTAACATGTTTTATTACTTTGACAACTGGACTCCAAAAAGATTTATTTCCTCTATTAATTACATAATGAACAGATTCAAGTTTTTTATGTAAAGTTTACTTGTTGAATATTTTGTAAATTCCACATTCAGTACAGCAAATTTGTGTCAAAAAAAAAAAAACATTTTGCATCTAAAGTCAAGGCATTTCACAAATTTGTCATGGTTTCCATACATTTGTGTTTAAGAAATCTAATTTCTATGTATTTGATGTAAGCTTTCACAAAGATTATTCTATATCAGGTCACTGCAAATGAGCTACATACCAAATTGTTGTGAACATAGTACCTTATTTTATAACTCACTGCCAAATGTCAACTGGAAAAATCAAGTTTTTGTCAGTATATAAAACCACTCTTTGAACTAAGATGATATCAAATGTGCCGAAGTAACTACTCTGTCTGACTCTGTATTCACTTTTCTGTGGACAGATCATGGAAAAAGTAAATAAACAGATATACAGTGAAACTTACAGAAGTTATGAACCAAATGGATTTAACACATATCTATACAGCATTTCATCCTAAAACAAAAGAATATACCTTCTTCTCAACAACTCATGATACCTTCTCCAAAACTGACCATATAACTGGTCACAAAAAAGACCTCAACAGATACAAGAAGATTGAAATAATCCCATGCATCCTATCAGATCACCATGGACAAAGACTGGTCTTCAATAATGAAAAAAAAAAAACCTGAAAGCCCACATACACATGGAAGCTGAACAATGCTCTACTCAATGATATTTTGTCAACGAAGAAGTAAAGGAAAAAGTTAAAGATTTTTTAGAATTTAAGAAAAATGAAGGGACAACATACCAAAACTTATGGGTCAAAATGAAAGCAGTGCTCAGAGGAAAACTCATAGCTCTGAGTGCCTACAAAAAGAAACTGGAGATAGCATGCATGAGTAGCTTGAAAGCACATCTGAAAGCCCTAGAACAAAAAGAAGCAAATACACCCAAGACAAGTAGAAATAATAAACTCAAGGCTGAAATCAACTAAGTAGAAACAAAAAGAACTAAAGAATCAACAAAACCAGGAACTGGTTCTTTGAAAAAATCGACAAGAAAGATAAACCCTTAGCCAGACTAACCAGAGGGGACACAGACAATATCCAAATTAACAAAATCAAAAATGAAAATGGAGACACCACAACAGAAACCAAAGAAATCCAAAAAGTCTTAAGAACCAAATACAAAACCCTATACTCAACAAAACTGGAATATCCGGATGAAATCGGTAATTTTCTAGATAGATACCAGGTACCAAAGTTAAATCAGGATCAGATAAACCATCTAAACAGTCCCACAACCCGTAAAAAATAGTAGCAGATATTAAAAGTCTCCCAACCAAACAAAGCTCAGGACTAGATGGTTTTAGTGCAGAATTCTATCAGACCTTCAATGAAGACCTAATACCAATACTCTTTAAACTAAATATTTCACAAAATAGAAACAGAAGGAACACTACCCAATTCATTCTGTGAAGACACAATTATGCTTATACCTAAACCACACAAAGACTCAAAAATGAAAGAGAATCTCAGACCAATTTTCCTATGAATATGAGGCAAAATTACTCAATAAATCCAAGAACACATGAAAAAAATCATCCACCATAATCAAGTAGACTTCATGCCAGGGATGCAGGGATGGTTCATTATACTGAAATCCATCCACATAATCCACTATATAAACAAACTCTAAGAAAAATCCACATTATCATCTCATTAGATGTGGAGAAAGCATTTGACAAAGTTCAACATCTCTTCATGGTAAAATTCTTGGAAAGATCAGGAATGCAAGGTCCATACCTAAACATAGTAAAAGCAATATAGAGCAAACCAGTAGCCAATATGAAACTAAATGGAGGAAAACTTGAAGCAATACTACTGCAATCAGTGACTAGACAAGGCTGCCCAATCTCTCCCTGCCTATTCAAAATAGTATTTGAAGTCCTAGCTAGAGCAACTACACAACAAAAGGAGGTTAAAGGGATACAAATTAGAAAGGAAAAAGTCAAAATATCACTATTTTCAGATGATATGATAGTGTACTTAAGTGACCCCCAAAATTCCACAGAACTTCCTCAGATGATAAACAACTTCAGCAAAGTGACTGAATATAAAGTTAAATCAAAGAAATAAGTAGCCTTCCTCTACTCAAAGGATAAACAAGCTGAGAAAGAAATTAGGGAAATGACACCCTTCACAATAGTCACAAAGAATATAAAATACCTTGCTGAGAATCTAACCAAGCAAGTGGGAGATCTCTATGACAAGAACTTCAATTCTCTGAAGAAAAAAAAATTAAAGATCTCAGAAGATGGAAAGATTTCTCATGCTCATGGATTGGCAGGATTAATATGGTAAAAATGATCATCTTACCTAAAGCAATCAACAGATTCAATGCAATCCCCATCAAAATTCCAACTTGATTCTTCACAGAGTTAGAAAGAGCAACTTGCAAATTCATTTGAAATAATAATTTAAAAAAACAGAATAGCAAAAACTATTCTCAACAATAAAAGAAGTTCTGGGGGAATCATGATCCCTGACCTCAAGCTGTACTACAGAGCAATAGTGAGAAAAACTGTATGGTATTGGTACAGAGAGAAACAGATAGATCAGTGGCATAGAATTGAAGACCCAAAAATGAACCAACAAACCTATGGTCACTTGATCTTTAACAAAGGAACTAAAACTGTCCAGTGGAAAAAAGACACCATTTTCAACAAATGGTGCTTGTTTCACTAGCTGTCAGCATGTGGAAGAATGCAAATTGATCCACTCTTGTCTCCCCCTTACCAACCTCAAATCCAAGTGGATCAAGGAACTCCACATAAACCCAAATCTACTAAAACTAATAGATGAGAAAGTGAGGAAGAGCCTTGAACACATGGGCACAGGGGGAGAGTTCCTGAACAGAATACCAATTACTTATGCTCTAAGATCAACAATAGACAAATGGGACCTCATAAAATAGCAAAGCTTCTGTAAGGCAGAGGACATGGACAATAAGACAAAACAGCAACCAAGGGACTGGGGAAAGATCTTTACCAATCCTCCATCTGATAGAGAGCTAATATCCAATATATACAAAAAACTCAAGAAGTTAGACTTGCAAGACTCAAACAACCCAATTAAAAATGGGGTACAGAACTAAACAAAGAACTGTCAACTGAGGAATATCGAATGGCAGAGAAGCACCTAAAGACATGCAAATCAAAACAACCCTGAGATTCTACCTCACACCAATCAGAATGGCTAAGATCAAAAACTCGGGTGACAGCAGATGCTAGCCAGGATGTGGAGAAAGAACACTCCTCCTCTGCTGGTGGGATTGCAAGTTGGTACAACCACTCTGAAAATCCATCTGGTTGTTCCTCAGAAAATGGGAACTAGTATTACCAGAGGATCCAGCTATACCACTCCTGGGCATATATCCAAAAGATGCTCCAACATTTAGTAAGGACACAAGCTCCACTATGTTATAGCAGACTTATTTATAATAACCAGAAGCTGGAAAGAACTCAGATGTCCTTCAACAGAGGAATGGATACAGAAAATGTGGTACATTCACACAATGGAATACTACTCAGCTATTAAAAAGAATGACTTCATGAAATTCTTAGGCAAATGGATGGAACTGGAAAATATCATCTTGAATAAGATAACCCAATCACAAAAGAACACACATGGTGTGTACTCACTAATAAGTGGATATTAGCCCAAAAGCTTGGAATAATCAAAATACAATTCACAGATCACATGAAGCTCAAGAAGAAGGAAGACCAAAGTGTGGGTGCTTTGGTCCTTCTAAAAGGAGGAAGCAAAAAACTCATGGGAGGAAATATGGAGACAATATGTGAAGCAGAGACTGAAAGAAAGGCCACCCAGAGTCAGCCCCATTTGGTGATCGATCCCAAACACAGTCACCAAACTCAGACAATACTGTGGATGCCAAGGAGTGCATACTGACAGGAGCCTGATAAAGCTGTCTCCTGAGAGGCGCTTCCAGAGCCTGACAAATACAGAGTCGGGTGATCTCAGCCAACTATAGGACTCAGTTCAGGGTCCCCAATGGAGGAGTTAGAGAAAGGACTGAAGCAGCTGGAAGGGTTTGCAACCCCATAGGAAGAACAACAATGTCAACCAACCAGACCCCACAGAGCTCCCAGGGACTAAACCACCAACCAAAGTACACATTGAGGGAACCACGGCTCTAGCTGCATATGTAGCAGAGGATGGCCTTGTTAAGCATTAATGGTAAAAGAGGACATTGGTATTGCAAAGGCTCGATGGACCACTGTAGGGGAATCCCAGGGTGGTGTGTGGGAGTAGGTGGGTGGTTGGGGGAGCATCCTGGTACAAGCAGGGGGATAGGTTGTCTTTGAGTTGGGATGGGGAAAAACCAGGAAAGGGGATAATATTTGAAATGTAAATGAAGAGAAAATATCTAATTTTTTAAAAAGTGTTTTACTGTAATTACTTTCCTATGTTCATGAAGATACAAAATCTATTTTTTTTAAAAAAAAAAAAGTGTGATTTTTCAAGAGAGACATTCTCTTTGTAATAGAGGTGTAATAGAGGCCTGGCTGTCCTGAACTCACTTTGTAGACCAGGCAAGCCTCACTCTCAGAGATGTACCTATCTCTGCCTTCCAAGTCCTGGCATAATTAAAAGCAAGTACCAGCGCCCGCAGCATATAAATTTCTTCTTTATTATGTATCTCTCTGGCTTTGCTATCAATGTGATGCTAGCTTTCGAAAAAGGTTTTCTAATTTATAGAATAATTTGAGAAGATAATTTGAGAAGAATTGATATCTGCTACAAGACTTAGGGAGATAGGTTGGTAATTAAGAGCACTGGCTGTTCTTCAAGGGTGGTAGGATTTGATTCCCAACACAAACATAGTAGCTCACAGCTATCTGCAACTCCAGTTTCAGAGCACACAACAACTTCTTATGATATCTACAAGTACAAGACATGAAAGTGGTATAAAACATAAATGCAGCCCAAAAACATGTATGTATGCAATAAAGCAATATTGGGAGGGGGCATTGAAGACAGGGTTTCTCTTTGTGGCACTGGCTGTCCTCAAACTCCCTCTGTAGAACTGGATGCATGCCAACTCACAGTCATCCACATTCTTCTGCCTTCCCGAGAGCTGGGATTAAAGGCATGTGCCACCACACCCATCTAAAACAAATTTTTTAAAATAAAATAAAGATACGGAAATTTTCACTGATGAATCCATTAGCTTGTACTGTGGTGTCTGTTTTCTTGTAGTTTTATTTCAGGGCTTTTTGTTGTTGTTGTTGTTGTTATTGTTGTTGTTGTTCTATTTTATGCATTCTGTAGTCTTCCTGGGTGTTTGTCTGTGCACTCCAGGCATGTAGCTCAGAATTGTCTCAGATTCATTTGAAACTGGACTTACACATGGTCGCCAGCTGTCATGTGAGCTCTGGGAATCAAATCCAGATCCTCTGGAAGATCACCCAGTGCTCTTAACTGTTGATCCTTATCCCCAGCGACCAAACTGCTTTGTGACTGTTTCAATCTCATTGCTTGTCAAAAATGTACTTCATCATATATCATAACTTGCTTTAGGAAATCCACCCATTTATTTGCTATTTCCTGAATTGGTGCAATACAGGTTTTTAAGGTATGTCCTCTGGGGCATTGACATTTCAAGTTGTTTACATTAATTACTCTCTTTTCACCTCCAATCCCAAGGGTTTGCTTCTACTAGCACTTTCTTCTGGTTAATTTTGTTAAGGATTGATTAATCTTATTTATTTTTGCAAAAAATCTTTCTTTAATTAATTTACTCTCACATTATTATTTTTATAATGATTGTTTGTGTTCATTTATTCAGGCCAACACATAACTATTTTCTATCCTAGTTTGTGTCCACGTCTACACACGTCTAATGTCTTAAGTTATATTAGGTTACTTGTTTGGGATCTCCCTTGCTTTATAACTTAGACATTTGGAATTGTGAATGTACCCCTCAGAGTGGCCTTTATTATATAACATTTTGTGATTCATTTTCAACCAAGTAAAAGACTTTTTCAGTTCTATCTTAATTCCTTCTCTGAGATATTCAGTACTCATTAGTGTGCTGGTTATTCTTCACATAGCTTTGTTTTCTGTCATTTCTCTTGCAGTTGATTTCTGCCTTTACCCCTTTGCACTCCAGTAGAATACAAGAAGTTATTTCAGATCTCTCCTATATGTTGATACTTTCTCCATGTCCTAATTTGAGATATATTTTAGACTAAGCCCTAGGGTCTGCTTTGAAGAATATGTGTTCCAGACTGTTTGAGTAAAGTACCCTGAAGATATATGCCATTTCACCTACATTTCCATTTAACTCCAATGGAACTTTGTTAACTTTTTCTCTACACGACTACTCCATTGGCAAGAACATCAAAAGAGAGCATCTGAACAACTCACAGACATTTCTAAGAAAGGGGTAGACATTTCCACATGAAGGTAAATGACCCTTAAGTTGGCAAGTGAAATCTGAATCATCTCTCCACCACCAGTCCTACATTGCTTATTGCAGGATTGCTCATAATTCCTAAAAATGTGGATATAATATGAAAAATTATGTGGCATCTGGGTCAGAGGAGAAAACAAGCATCACTGACAACAGGACAAGCACATCAAGGGAGTCTGAAATTTAAAGATGCTCATAAACACCTGAGCAGCATCCATATGTCGAAACTATGGGATGAGTTTTCAGTCAGAAATTGCTAAGTATAATGAGAATATCTCTGGGAAGCATGTTGTTTGTTTGTTTGCTTATTTGTCTGTCTGTCTGTTTGTTTTTCTGAACAGAAAATGAGCAACAGTGGAACTGAGATTGAAAGGAGATGAGATGGAAGAAATTGAGTGTGATGAGGGAGGGGAAAGTTCAGTAGGAATGTATTGGAGAAAAACAAAACTGTGTTCTAGATATAAGGGGCTATATTAGGGTACAAAATATTTGGGTGTGTTCACAGCCAACTAGAATAAAGACTGTCAAGTGACTATGCACTGTGTCAGAGTAGTCATCTCTGGTATGCTCCCTGTAGCAATACGGATGACAATTTTTAGTAGAAATTGTGGAAATAAGCCCATTCTCAAATGCCTCAAAAACAAAATATAGCATAATTAATATGATACAAGATCATTAAATAAACAAACAAGGCAGTTAAACACCTTAACAAAACTTTAACTTGCCTTGGATTGCACATTCCCCAGAATGCAGACCACATTTCCCAGAGTCAACTGGGCAGAGTCACTCATGCTGAGATGCATGCTGGTAAAGAAGAATTGCTGTGGGTAGAGTGAAGAGTTGGGATTCTTGCAGTTTTCATCTAAGCCCAGGGCTGATCCTGTGCCACAGGGCTCCATACCCAAATACTGTCAGGGGACAGCTTGTCACCCAGGAGTGCAGACACACCTGTGAGCACAGGTAAGATCACCACTTCTGTTGTGGATAGCCTTGGTCTTGTATGTTGATGCTAATTCCTCTTTCCTAGGAAAGGCTGCAGATGAGGAATGAATCAGTATACAGGTGAATTGTGAACCTTCTGTCCATCTTAATTGTAGAATAAAGACTAGAGCTGATGATTGGGCAGTAGAAGGGAAAGTGGAGTGAAGAGTTTTGGGAGAGAGAGGAGGAAGAAGACAAGGAGCATGGTGAAAGGACAACAGAGGAGAAGCACGTGGCCTGGAAAAACCACAAGTTATACGGGATCTCATGGATGGGGAATACAGTAGTGTAGTGGTAATTCTGCCCAATGTAGGCATGCAGCTTGTACTTATATTATTTGAGTTGTGTTTTTTATTGACTGGGCCTTCTTGGGTTGGAAATTTACTGCAATACACTTCTGCTATAATTCCTTCCCCAAGAGGGGCCATCAGGACACAGGAACCAAGGAACAGCCAGCGACAGATCCTTCCAGTTTCCATATGCACCCTGGAGCTGACCCTTTGACACAGCTCTCCTTACCCAAATTCCTCTTAGAAGAACTGGTCTCCCAGGAGTACTGACACATAGGATTGGAGGGACAATCCACAGTCAGAGTCAGAAAGACAGGCTAACACCAGAGATAACCAGATGGTGAAAGGCAAGGGCAGGAACATAGGCAACAGAAACCAAGGCTACTTGGCAACATCAGAACCCAGTTCTCCCACCACAGTGAACCCTGGATACCCCAACACACCCAAAAAGCAAGATTTTGATTAAAAATCACATCTCATGATGATGATAGAGAACTTTAAGAAGGACATAAATAATTCCCTTAAAGAAATACAGGAGAACACAGGTAAACAGGTAGAAGTCCTTAAAGAGAAATCACAAAAATCCCTTAAAGAATTACAGGAAAACACAACAAAACAGATAAAGGACTTGAACAAAACCATCCAGGATATAAAAATGGAAACAGAAACAATAAAGAAATCACAAAGGGAGACTACCCCTGGAGATAGAAAAACTAGGAAAGACATCAGAGTCATAGACCCAAGCATCACCAACAGAACACAAGAGATAAAATAAAGAATCTCAGGTGCAGAAGATACCATAGAAAACATTGACACAACAGTCAAAGAAAATGCAAAATGAAAAAGCTCCTAACCCAAAACATCCAGGAAATCCAGGACACAACGAGAAGACCAAACCTAAGGATAATAGGTATATAGAGAGTGAAGATTCCCAACCTAAAGGGCTAGTAAAGTATCTTCAACAAAATTGTAGAAGAAAACTTCCCTAACCTAAAGAAAGAGATGCCCATAAACATACAAGAGGCCTACAGAACTTCAAACAGATTGAACCAGAAAAGAAATTCCTCCTGTCACATAACAGTCAAAACACCAAATGCACAAGACAAAGAAAGAATATTAAGAGCAGTAAGGGGAAAAGGTCAAGTAACATATAAAGGCAAACCTATCAGAATTGTACCAAACTTCTCACCAGAGACTATGAAAGCCAGAAGATCCTGGGCAGGTGTTATACAGACCTTAAGATAACACAAATGCCAGCCCCAGCTACTATACCCAGCAAAACTCTAAATTACAGTAGACAAAGAAACCAAGATACTTCATGACAAAAACAAATTTACACATTATCTTTCCACAAATCCAGCCCTACAAAGGATAATAGATGCAAAATGTCATAACAAGGATTGAAACTACACCCTAGAAAAAGCAAGAAAGTTATCTCCTTTCAACAAACCCAAAAGAAAATAGCCACACAAACATAAAAATATAAACACTTGAAAATAATCATTCATCAAGGTTCACCAATATAGAGCATTATATTGATTAGCACTTTCTGGAACACAAAGAATAGTTTTGGTAACACTGACATTGTCACCAAATCCAGTACTTCTGTAGAAAGGACCACAGGAAAAAAGCAAGATGAAGAAATTATTGGCATATGATCATACTGAGAAAATGCTCAGACCTTTAGTTCCAGCTATAACAGCTCAGAATTATAGTTCAACATTCTCTGATTAAATATGCCCCTTGACTCTGGCCAACTAGGTCTGACATCCTCTTTTACAATACAAATGTTTAGGTCTTTATTTCTCAATGATAAGTACAATTTTCAATTATGTGGATAGTAAGTTATCAAAACATGTATCTTCCACCAGACTCAGCCAAGAGCCCTCTGAAAACAGAAGCTTCATAGCATCATTTACATCCCATCCAGGATCAGTACTTAGCTAGTTCATAGACCATAGAGAATTTTGCATATGCAACCAAATCAATTGATTAGTCTGTGAGTTTTTATAAAACCTTACTGAAAGACTATGAGCATCTCAGAAACCCAAGGAAGAGTATTTGTGCGAACGTTTTGCTGCTTTTTGATGAATTCAGGTTTTGAATAGCTGGATTTAAGAGCTAAGGACAGCCAAACGAACAAGTTTGTTTGTGTCACACAAGTACCATTTAAGATAAAATTTTGGCTCTCAGCTCCCGGTAGAAGTGGCGGCATCTCCTGCTCCCGTGCGCCCTGACGGTGCTCGTTGGGCTCCCGTCCAGGTCCCCGGCGGCGCGAAAGGCAAGATGTTGAGGCGCAATCTGGATGACCGAGATGCTCGAACAAAACAACTGCAGGATGCTGTCACAAATGTGGAGAAGCATTTTGGAGAGCTTTGCCAAATCTTTGCTGCTTATGTACGGAAAACTGCCAGACTTCGAGACAACGCCGACCTCCTGGTGAATAAAATCAACATGTATGCCTCTACGGAGACCCCGAATTTAAAGCAGGGTCTGAAAGACTTTGCTGATGAGTTTGCCAAACTTCAAGATTACCGCCAGGCAAAGGTTGAAAGACTTGAAGGAAAAGTAGTTGAACCTTTGAAAGCTTATGGGATCATTGTAAAAGATGAAACGAGATGATCTCAGAGCAACGTTAACAGCAAGGAATCGAGAAGCCAAACAGCTACCTTAATTAGAAAGGACACGCCAGCGAAACCCGTCTGTCTGATCGACATGTAATTTCACTAGCAGAAACTGAATTACAGAGAGCCACAATTGATGCTATCCGCACAAGTCGTCATTTGGAGGAAACTATTGACAATTTTGAAAAGCAGAAAATAAAGGACATAAAGAACATATTATCTGAGTTTATCACAGTTGAAACGTTATTTCATGGCAGAGCTTTAGAGGTCTTCACTGCTGCCTACCAAAATATACAAAAAAAATTGATGAGGATGAAGACCTAGAGGTTTTCCGAAATTCTTTGTATCTATCAGATTATCCATCTCGTTTAGATATTGTAAGAGCAAATTCAAAGTCACCTCTTGAGAGATCATTGTCAACTAAGTGCACATCCGGAACTGGACAGATAGCCACCTGTCGAACAAGGAAGGATCAACAAGTAGAAGATGAAGATGATGACGTTACATCATGATGATGAATTAGAAGTTACAGAAGATGAAAACTAATTTAAAAAAGAACTCACATTTCTGTTTTCATGTCAGATGACGTGAAATGTAGGATGGCTTTATACTCACTTGACAGGTTAAACTATAAAATGAAATGCTACTATGAAACGGGGGGTGGTAAAGGAAATTATGCTGATAAGAAAAAAAAATGAAGATTTTTTTCTGAAGTGCAAAAAAAATAAGATAAAATTTTTTTAAAGTTTTTCTAACAAGAAAATTACTCTCCAAAAAAACTTTAAAAAAAAAGACAGAAAGAAAGAAAACAAAGAAAAAGAAGAAGAAAGAGTTGGGAGTGTAAAAGATCAAAATATATTGTGTCCAAGAATGAGATTCTCAAAGAATAATGCTTAAAGACTGATGGGCACATTTATACTGGGCCTACTAGTTGGCTTTGAACAATATTTCCCAGAGGTCTCTGGGAGAGCATGGACCATTCCTTCTAGGAGGCTCAATTTTGAATTCAGCTTAACCTTGCCTCAGACAGAGGCTGGTGCCATGGATAAGAGAGGGAAGTGGGCACTGGATTGAAAATTGTTTTCTAGCCAGAAGAAATCTGGAACTGGCTTCTGCAAAGACTCTATGTAAAGGAGAGGACCTTGAAAGACAGAATCAAGCAAGATGTAATCCTGGAGATATGAGACACTATCTCAAAAAACAAATGGACTTGAGCAATCTTGGTGGGTATGAGTCACTTACTGAATGATGAGACACTACCACGTCCCAGGACAGAGGTCTGTGCTGCGAATAACTGGTACACTCCACCTGTGACTATTTCCTTTGATGTGAGCTTTCTCTGGGGCCAATTAAGTCAATCTGTGTGAGCATCTTTATTAGAGTGAGCAACTGTAAAGAGTATGCAGTGGACTCTGGTCTTGGTGTGTCTCCTCAACTATTATGAATTATGGCTCTGTCATAATTATGTCAGCAGTTGTCGCAAGGGGAAAGTACTTGAGTACATGGCCTGTTAAATGAATGCAGGTGTTAGTTCTGTTTTCTTTGGCTTTTTCCAACTACAGGGCACTTGTTTGTGACTCTGAGTGATGGCACATCTCAGACACAGACGTGAGAAGAGAATGTGGAACCAAAAGAAGCAAGAACAGCCAGTGCTCTTGACTTTTGAAGCATCTTCCCAGCACTTCTCCATACCTTTTTAAACAACTTTTTTGTTGGTGTTATTTAAAACAGTTTTAGATGTGTAGAAAACTTCCACTAGTAGCGCATAATGTTCTTAAACATGCTGCACACAGTTTTCTCCAGTCAGGGACGATGCATTTGTTATAAGCCAATCTTTTTAATAATGTATTTGTTTTTTTACAATTTAACAAATATTAATCATGTTCTTTCTATATTATCCTCCTGTCTTCCAACAAGTCCCCAACTACTTTCATGACTTCATTTTATTTTGTTGGACTTTGTTGGGAGAGGGGGCTCACTGCATTTAATTAGGGTTGCCTGCCTGGGAAAGGGGTTATTTGCTTGAGCAAAGACAATATAGCAGTGGCTAGAGAATATAACATGAACTGAATGATAATGATCCTATTTTAATGTATTTTTAATTAAAATTCACAAGCTGAGGATACAGCTCTGAGGAAAAAAGGACTTGCATGTACCACACATGGACACATATTGCACACACAGAGTTCCCCACTGTAGCGATATGTAATGTAAAGCCTTTATGTCTGACTTTAAGTGAAATGTGTCTGCAAAACATTTACTATGTTTTGGGTCAATCAGTAAAGGGTCAAAAATTGTTTTGAGAATATTTGAACCTCAAAGAAATGTTGCCTCTCTAGAGACTCTGCACTTGTTACTACATTAGAGCTTGTATCTGCACAAACCTTGTTCTTAAGACTCTCCTGACAAACCTGGGGCTCTTACTTTTGATTATGTCTAGCCACAGTCCAAAGGGACTGAGATTTAGGTAGATTGTCTGCTCTCATGGGCAGCAAGGACAAGATAACCTTGACAGCTGCAACCTTTTCTGACCTCAATTAACCTTTTTTTTTGGGGGGGAGGGGTTTCGAGACAGGGTTTCTCTGTGTAACCCTGGCTGTCCTGGAACTCACTCTGTAGACCAGGCTGGCCTCGAACTCAGAAATCCACCTGCCTCTGCCTCCCAAGTGCTGGGATTAAAGGCATGCGCCACCACTGACCAGCAAGCAGTGTTCTTTTTTTTTTTAAGATTTTATATATATGACAAGTACATTCTAGCTGTCTTCAGACACAGCAGAAGAGGGTATCAGATCCCAGTACAGATGGTTGTGAGCCACCATGTGGTTGCTGGGAATTGAACTCAGTACCTTTGGAAGAGCAGTCAGTGGGCTTAACCGCTGAGCCATCTCTCCAGCCCATCAATTAAACTTTTAATAAAGTAACTGGATAAGCTAGCACATGTTTTCCAAGAACGCTGAACACTTCTGCTTCTTCAGAAAATGAAGGCTTGGCATCTTGGTGAACTTCTCCCTACTGCAGCACCTATGACCAACATCAGTCAGTACATCACTTATGCCCTTTTCCACGGTGTTTATCTCTCATCCTCTGTCTGTTCCAGTATACCACATTGTACTGTGCTATCACAGCCCTTAGATCCCTCCTGACTGTACTGACTTCATTCTCAATGGACTCCACAGTTTCCGAGGTGAAGTACTTTGTTGGATGCTACTCTGATTGAACTTTTCTGCTGTTTCTCATTAATTCAATGGGATTGTCAGGTTGGGGGTGGACGGGATAACTAACATATGTTGCTGTATTTTCCCCAACACCATTTCAGGGTCCTCCTTTCCCACAGAGCAGGGTGAAGGTCAACCTAGGATACAGAAGATGCTGTCTTCAGAATAATAGAATTACGGAATGTATCGGGTTACTTATCTCAACAGGAACATCTAGCTTACATTAACTCAAGCAGTGCAGTTTAATATCCATTTTGTTTGACTGGTTGGTTAATTGGTTTGCTTTTTTGTTTTTCAACATTGTTTAGTGTTGGTTTTCGTGTAGACATGTTGTTAAAGTATCTTCCATACTTTGACCACATTGGCTAAATCAATACACGGTTTTATATACCTATGGAGGATCCTATCACACACCAATGGATGAAACTCTGTTGTATTTTCTACGTGCATGTGACCTATTAACTGAACATAATGGCAACACCTTTCAATTTCTTTCTTGCTGGGCTCTCTTCTGAGCCATTTCATGACTGTATTTGTTTAGTGGGGGGATGAGTGTTGTACTGTTTGGAGAATATTGCATACATACAGAGCATGCTTCGACAATGTGGAAGCTGTCTCATTTGGAGTATTTCCTGTATGCCAGAAAGTAGAGACTTTCTGAGCAATTTTGTACCTTTTATGGAACCATTGGTGATACAGAAATAAAAAGGTATTGAGGACGTTTCTCCTCACGTTTGTGTCCCTGTGGAAACATTACCTTAGTCCTCGTTTGGGGGAGATTTAACTACATACTCTCTAACAAGCTAAATATTATTTCTAAGACAGTGTTGGGTGAAAACGAACCTTGGCCCTTGGAGCTCCAAAAGGACCTAAATAAGAATTCTGAGGCCAGAGCAGCAAGATGGCTCACTGAGTAATAGCACCTGCTACTAAACCTGACAACTTTATTCAGTCTCCAAAACCCACATCTTGGAAGGAAAGAACCAACTCCCACAATTTGTCCTCTGATTGCCACAAATTTGGAAAGTGCCTACCCATATACTATACCCCAATAAAACAAATATCATATATATATATATATATGTACATATATATATGTGTGTGTGTGTGTGTGTGTGTATACATATATACACATATGTGTATGTGTGCGTGTGTATGTGTGTGTGGTGTGTGTATCAGTAAAGTATGTATATTCCATATATATAACATACTTTTGTATATTATATTTATATATAGTACCCCTCATCCTTATGTTAAATAAGAAATCTCTGGCTACTAATAGACGCATATACATATACATATGCATATACATATGCATATACATATATTTATAATCTCTTTTTTTATTGGATATTTTATTTACATTTCAGATGTGATCCCCTTTCCCCAATTCCCCACACACACACACCTAGGAACCTCCTATCACATTCCCCCTCCTCCTGCTTCTATGAGGATGTGCCCCTACCCACCCACACCCACCTCACCACCCTCAAATTCCCCCACACTTGGGCATCCAGCCTTCATGGGACCAAGGATCTCCTTTCCAACCTTTGCCCAACAAGGCCATCCTCCCCTACCTATACAGCTGGAGCCATGGATCCCACTTTTGCCCAACAAGGCCATCCTCCCCTACCTATACAGCTGGAGCCATGGATCCCTCCCTATGTGCTCCCAGACTGGTGATTTAGACCTTGAGAGCTCTGGTTGGTTGGTATTGTTGTTCTCCCCATGGAGACACAAAACCTTTCAGCTCATTCAGTCTTCTCTCTCACTCCTCCATTGGGAATCACATGATTAGTTCAATGGTTAGCTGTGAGCATCTGACTCTGTATATTTCAGGCTCTGGCAGTCCTAGGACTATAGGACTATAGTCCTATAGGAGACAACTATATCAGGCTCCTGTCAGCATGCACTTCCTGGCATCCACATCAGCCTCTACCTTTGGTAATTGCACATGGGATGGATAGTTTTATATTACTTTTAAATTTTATCGTATACTAAAAATTATGACTGGCATACCTTTAAAACTTATTTGTAAAATTGTGTATTAATAAACTTCAAGTAATTGGTTTTTCATGCGATAAACATCAGTGATTTGGATTTTATAAGAACCATTTCTTTTGCATTTGGCTTCTCTTTTATTCTTGCCTGAGTTAACGAATAGAAAAGTTAATTCTGAACACCTTGTCTTTGGAATACTTGAGCCTGATGCTTACTAAAAAATTAAGACTATAATTTCCAAAATGGCTTATGATGGTAAATGTAGTGGTATATTTTCCCCACAAGTTGGGAGGAGCTAAAGTGGGAGGAGTAAGGAAAGGAAGAGGAGAAGAAAGAGGAAGAGCTAGGATGCAGAGATGGAGGAGCCATGGATGGCCATGCATGTATGGAGAGTACTTCTGGGTAACAACCTATATCTAGGTTAGTTAATTGGTTAACACTTCTAATTGGGTGGGTATCTTGTTATTTGAGCATTACCAAATATATAAAGCTATTGTATAATCTTTAAACATTAGCGTTTCATTTCTACCAGGTACCACATAGATGGCAGGATGGTCTGGGCTCAGCCCAGCCTTGTGAAGACAGTGTGGAAGATTGTCAGAGCCATCTCCCATGACGGCATCTCATGGGTGGCAGGGCTGGTGTCTCTGGCCGCCTGAGCCGGTGACCTGAGTGGACAGCCTGAGCTGCAGCAGCAGCAAGAACACACTGCCACTTGTGGCCTCAGGCCTAGCCTAGTCGGGAAGATGGTGGCTGATTAAGAACAAGCCAGATTGAGTGCCCCTGTTTTAAATATTGCCACAACAGGTAAAAATGCCTCTAAAATATACATTAAATGTTTATATATATAAATTTTGTTTGAAAGTCTACTTTATGAGGTATTAGAATGGCAACTCGAGCTTGTTTCTTGGGACCATATGCTTGGAAGACTTTTTTGCAGCCTTTTACTCTGAGGTAGTGTCTGTCTTTGTTATTAAGGTATGTTTCTTGTAAGCAGTAAAATGCTGGATCTTGATTGCCTACCCAGCCTGTTAGCTTATGTCTTTTTATTGGGGAATTGAGTCCCTGGATGTTAAGATGTATTAAAGACAGATGGTTGTTAGTTCCTGTTATGTTTCTTGTTGTAGGTGGCATTATATGCATGTGATTCTCTCTTTTTGGGTTATGAGATGATTAAAACCTTGTTTTTTCTTTGGTGTAGGTACCCTATTTGTGTTGGACTTTTCCTTCTACAAACCTCTGTAGGCCTATGATGTGCTTACAAACAGGAGATGAGCATAGCTGCCCACAGAGAGGCCAAACAGGCAGATGAAAGATTAAGATGCAGATATTACTGGCTACCAATGGACAGAAGCCAAGGACCCCTTGTGGTTGAATTAGGGAAAAGCTAGAAGAACCTGAGGAGGAGGAGGAGGATCCCATATGTAGATCAACAGTCTCAACTAACCTGGACCCCTGAGATCTCTCAGACACTCAGCCAACAACCAGGCAGCATGCATTAGATGATATGAGGCCCCCAACACATATACAGCAGAGGACTGCCTGGTCTTGCCTCAGTTAGAGAAGGTGCACGAGTGGGAGTGGAGGGGGATGTTCTCTAGGAGATAGGGGAAGAGGAATGAGATGAAAGACAGTTGGAGAACAGACCAGGAAGAGAATAATGACTAGACTGTAAAAACAAATTAAAAATAATAAAAAACTGTGTATATATATGTGTGTGTGTGTGTGTGTGTGTGTGCGTGTGTGTGTGTACATTACATATACACATACACATGCATATACAGATACAATTACTAGACCTTGATATAAATAAAATATATATAACAAATTGGGCTAATTTGATTAATTCTTATTTAAACGCTTTTTAGAAAATATTTCTGGCAGCAATTTCTTCTTTGTTTCTTTCTTTTTAAATTATTTATTGTATATTTTATTTATTTATAATATACATGTCATCCCCTTTCCCCACTTCCTCTCCCTAGAACTCACTATATTATCCCCCCTCCTCCTTTATGATTTTATACCATTTTGATTACATGTATGTATTAAAGTCAGTTCTAGGTTGAGGGTCTAGTAATACAATAGATGCAAATAATCAAGGAACAAGCAATACAGTAAACACAAATAGTCAAAGAACAAGCAAGGCATTAAATACAAATCTGTGAACACTCCCATGATCACTGCTTCTAAGGGCTTATCAGGATGACCAAAGTATCTGAGCCACAAAAATGAACCACAAAAAATGTTAATCGAGAATTCCTCCTGTCAAAAGGAAATGCAGAGACAAAGAGTGGAATAGAGACTGAAGAAAAGTCTGTCCAGAGACTGCCCCATGTAGGGATCCATCCCATCTGCACACACTAAACCCAGACACTGTTGCTGATGCCAGGAAGAGCTTGCTGACAAGAGCCTGGCATACCTGTCTTGTGAAAGATTCTGTCAGAGCCTGACCAATATAGATGTGGGTGCACACAGCTAAGCATCACACTGAGTCCAGGAACCACAATGGAGAACTTAGAGCAAGGACTAAAGGGGCTCAAGGAGTTTGCAACTCCATAAAAAGAACAACAATACCAACCAGACACCTAAAATGTCCCAGGGACTAAACCACAACCAAAGAGTACACAAGGGGGGACTCATGGCTCCAGCTGGATATGTAGCACAGGATTGCCTTGTCAGACATCACTGGGAGGGGAACCCCTTTGTCCTGTGAGGCTTGATGGCCCAGGGTAGAGAAATGCTAGGGCATTGAGGTAGGAGTGGGTGGGCAAGTAGGGAAGCACCTTCAAAGATGCAAAGGGGAAGACAAGAGGATAAGGGGGGTTGTGGAGGGGGAAAGTTGGAAGAAAGATAACATTTGAAATGTAAATAACTAAAATAACCAATAAAAATGAAAAAATATTTCCTAAAAAATGTACTAAACTAAAAGCGATAATATATACACAAAGGACCTGGTAAAACATATAGGACCTAGGGGCTGGGAACTATACAGAAGGTTATAAACAGAAGAAGAAGAAGAAGAAAGGGGCTAAGAAGCTTCCTCCCCCAAATAAAAGATCATTCTTAGCTATTACTGAAATTTTAATAAAAGAAATTTGATAACTCATTTTATCTCAATTAGAATGGAAAAGACTAGCCAAAAAATGGACAACAAATGTTTGGAGTAATGTCATCCTATTCAAGCCATGAAGACCCCAGGGATTAGAGGAAAGGTGGAAGGAAGGGCTCCCACATGCAGATATTGAGGAAGAGTAGGGCAGGAAGGATAATGAAACTCAGCTGTATTCTAGCTCAGTAATACTGATTCATCCCTATCAAAGAGAAGCCGTGCTTTCCACAACTATTCACATTCTATGTTGTGCATAGTTCTCATGATGGGCATGTGCATTAACTTTCATCATTGATACAGGGCCCCACACAGTAGAATCACTGACTTTACTCATCCTTTTTCTCATGACACCATTACACAGTATCTGTTGGGGAAGAAAAATCTAGATGTTTTGTGAGGAATTGTATTTCTTACAGATACTATGTTCTCAGGTATTAATAATCAGTTGATACACCCAGTGTTCGAGGATTAAGGGGTACCATGACAATATTTCAATTAAGAGACTATTGGTGGCCTTTTGGCTGGGGCAGACACCTAGCTGGTCTGCTCTTGTGGAGACAACTTACCCTGAGCCATTCTAGAGGAGCCACTGCACTCAGAGCAATGGGTAAGAAAACTAGCCCACTACCCTATGCCCCAGAGTTACAAATGGGAGTCAGGGGTGCTCAGGAACCATCAGCTACCCAAACCCCACCCCTCCAGAATACTGCTCCCCTTCTGACCCAAGCCTGGTCCTTTTGGCTGGGGCAAACACCTAGCTGGTCTGCTCCTGTGGAGACACCTTATCCTGAGCCATCCTAGAGGAGCTGCTGCATGCAGAGCAGTGGACGACGTACCCTGAGGCATTCTAGAAGAGTCACTCCACTCAGACCAGTGAACACCTAGCTGGTCTGCTCCTGTGAAGACACCATATCCTAAACCATCCTAGAGGAATCACTGCACTCAGAGCAGCAGGATTTCAGGATCCCAGAGGCAGCCTGAGTCCCAGGAGTTCTTCCACCCAGGAGTTTAGGATCACAGGATCACAGAGACATCTGGAATTGGAGAAGTTCTGACACAAGCAAGATAACTGGAAAGAAAGACTCCAGTCAGACACAGTGAGCACAGAAAACACTAGAGTTAACTAGATGGCTAAAGGCAAGTGCGAGAACACAAACAACAGAAACCAAAGTTACTTGGCATCATCAGAACCCAGTTCTCCCACCATAGCAAGCCCTGGACACCCCATCACACAAGAAAAGCAGGACTTAGAATTAAAATCACTTCTCATGATGATGATAGAAGATTTCAAGAAGGACATAAGTAACAGGAGAACACAAGTAAACAGGTAGAAATCCTTGAAGAGGAAACACAAAAGTCCACTAAAGAATTGCAAGAAAACACAACCAAATAGGTGAAGGAATTGAACAAAACCATCCAGGATCTAAAAATAGAAACAAAAACAATAAAGAAATCTCAAAGGGAGACTACCCTGGAGATAGAAAAAGTAGGAGAGAGATCAGGAGTCATAAACGGAAGCATCATCAATAGAATACAAGAGATAGAAGAGAGAATCTCAGGTGCAGAAGATACCATGGAAAACATTGACACAAGTGTCAAAGAAAATGCAAAATGCAAAAAATTCCTACCCCAAAACATCCAGGAAACCCAGAACACAATGAGAAGACCAAACCTAAGGATAATAGATATAGATAAGAGTGAAGATTCCCAACTTAAAGGGACAGTAAATATCTTCAACAAAATTATTGAGGAAAACTTCCCTAACCTAAAGAACGAGATGCCCATAAACATACAAGATGCCAAACAGACTAGACCAGAAAAGAAATACCTCCCATCTCATAATAATCAAAACATCAAGTGCACAAAACAAAACAAAAATACTAAAAGCAGTAAGGGAAAAATGTCAAGTAACATATAAAGGCAGACCTATAAGAATTACACCAGACTTCTCACCAGAGACTATAAAAGCCAGAAGAGCCTGGACTGACATCATACAGACCCTAAGGGAACACAAATGCCAGCCCAGACTACTATACCCAACAAAACTCTCAATCACGATAGATGGAAAAACCAAGATATTCCATGACAGAACCAAATTTGCACAATATCTTCCCACAAACCCAGTACTTCACAGGATAAGTGATGGAAAACGCCAACACAATGAGGAAAACTAAAACATACAAAAAGCAAGGAAGTAATCTTCCAACAACCCCAAAAGAAGATAGCTACACAAACATAATTCCACCTCTAATAACAAAAATAATAGTAAACAACAATCATTTTTCCTTAATATCTCTTAACATCAATGGACTCAATTCTCTAATAAAAAGACATAGACCATCAGACTGGATTTATAAACAGGACACAGATTTTTGCTGCATACAGGAAACGCACCTCAGTGACAAAGACAGACACTACCTCAGAGTAAAAGGATGGAAAACAATTTTCCAAGCAAATGGTCCCAAGAAACAAGCTGGAGTAGCCATTCTAATAACAAATAAAATCGACTTTCAACCAAAAGTAATAAAAAAAAGATAAGGAAGGACACTTCATACTCATCAAAGGAAAAAATCTACCAAGGTGAACTCTCAATTCTGAACATCTATGCCCCAAATAAAAGGGCATCCACATACTTAAAAGAAACTTTACTAAAACTCAAAACACACATTGCACCTCACACAATAATAGTGAGAGATTTTAACACCCCACTCTCAGCAATGGACAGATCATGGAAACAGAAACTAAACAGAGACACAATGAAATTAACAGAAGTTATGAACCAAATGGATTTAACAGATATCTATAGAACATTTCATCCTAAAACAAAAGAATATACCTTTTTCTCAGCACCTCATGGTACCTTCTCCAAAATAGACCATATAATCAATTGGTCACAAAACAGGCCTCAACAGATACAAAAAGATTGAAATAATCCCTTGCATCCTGTCAGATCACCACGGACTAAGGCTGGTCTTTAATAATGACAAAACCAATGGAAAACCCACATGCATGTGGAAACTGAACAATACTCTGCTCAATGATGACTTGGACAAGGAAGAAATAAACAAAGAACTGAAAGACTTTTTAGAATTTAATGAAAATGAGGAAACATCATAGCAAAATTTGTGGTACTCCATGAAAGCAGTGCTAAGAGGAAACCTCATAGCTCTAAGTGCCTACAAAAAGAAATTGGAAAGAACATACATTAACAACTTGACAGCACACCTGAAAGCTCTAGAACAAAAAGAAGCAAATACACCCAAGAGGAGTACAAGGCAGGAAATAATAAAACTCAGGGCTGAAATCAACCAACTAGAAACAGAAAGAACTATACAAAATATCAACAAAACCAGGAGCTGGTTCTTTGAGAAAATCAACAAGATAGATAAACCTTTAGCCAGATTAACCAGAGGGCACAGAGGCAGTATCCACATTAATAAAATCAGAACTGAAAAGGGAGACATAACAACAAAAACTGAGGAAATTCAACAGTAGTTAGATCCTACAAAGGCCTATACTCAACAAAACTGGAAAATCTGGATGAAATGGACAATTTCCTAGACAGATACCAGGTACCAAAGTTAAATAAGGAGCAGATAAACCATCTAAACAGTCCAATCACCCGTAAGGAAATAGCAGCAGTCATTAAAAGTCTCCCCACCAAAAAAAGCCCAGGACCAGATGGTTTTAGTGTAGAATTCTATCAGATCTTCAAGGGAGACTTAATACCAATTCTCTTCAAACTACTCCACAAAATAGAAACGGAAGGAACACTACCCAATTCGTTCTATGAAGCTACAATCACACTCATACCCAAACTCTCATACCCAAACTTCAGAAACACCCAACAAAAAAGAGAATTTCAGACCAATCTCCCTGCTGAATATCAGTGCAAAAATATTCAATAAAATTCTAGCAAACCGAATCCAAGAACACATCAAAACAATCATCCATTATGATCAAGTGGGCTTTATCCCAGGAATCCATGGATGGTTCAATATTCAGAAATCCATCAATGTAATCCACTATATAAACAAACTGAAAAAAAAACACATGATCATCTCACTAGATGCTGAGAAAGCATTTGACAAAATTCAACATTCCTTCATGATAAAATTCTTTGAAAGATCAGGAACTCAAGGACCATACCTAAACATAGTAAAAGCAATATACAGCAAACCAGTAGCCAACATCAAACTAAATGGAGAAAAACTTGAAGCAATCTCAATAAGATCAGTGACTAGACAAGGCTGTCCACTCTCCCCTTACCTATTCAATATAGTACTGGAAGTCCTAGCCAGAGCAATTAGACAACAAAAAGAAGTCAAGGGGATACAAATAGGAAAGGAAGAAGTGAAAATTTCACTACTTGCAAATGATATGATAGTATACTTAAGTGATCCCAGAACTTCCACCACAAACTTCCTAAACCTGATAAACAACTTCAGCAAAGTGGCTGGTGATAAAATTAACTCAAGCAAATCAGTAGCCTTCCTCTATGAGAAAGATAAACAGGTTGAAAAAGAAATTAGGGAAATGACACCCTTCACAATATCCTGGGCATTTACCCAGAA
Organism: Grammomys surdaster; assembly: GCF_004785775.1. Taxonomy (NCBI): domain Eukaryota; kingdom Metazoa; phylum Chordata; class Mammalia; order Rodentia; family Muridae; genus Grammomys; species Grammomys surdaster. Next base: position 28,944 of record NW_021604580.1, read on the forward strand.
GATGCTCTAACATATAACAAGGACATATGCTCAACTATGTTCATAGCAGCCTTATTTACAATAGCCAGAAGCTGGAAAGAATCCAGATGTCCTTCAACTGAGGAATGGATACAAAAAAATGTGGTACATTTACACAATGGAGTGTTACTCACCTAGTAAAAACAATCAATTCGAGAAATTCTTAGGTAAATGGATGGAACTAGAAAATATCATCCTGAGTGAGGTACCCCAATCACAAAAGGACACACATGGTATTCACTCACTGATTACTGGATATTAGCCCAGAACCTAGAAATACCCAAGATTCAACTCACAGGCCACATGAAGCTCATGAAGAAGAAATACCGAGTGGGGGTGCTTCGCTCCTTCTTAGAAGGAGTAACAAAATACTCAAGGGAGGAAATATGGAGACAAAGTGTAGGACAGAAACTGAAGGAGGGGCTGTCTGGAAACCATTCCACCTGGGTATCCATCCCATGTGCAGTCACCAAAGGTAGATGCTGATGTGGAAGTCAGAAAGTGCGTGCTGACAAGAGCCTGATATAGCTGTCTCCTTAGAGGTCTGCAAGAGTCTGACGTAGTCAGAGGCAGAAGCTCACAGGTAGCCATTGAACTGATCATGGGGTTCCCAATGGAAGAGTTAGAGTGAAGACTGTAGAAGCTGAAAGGATTTGCAGCCCCATGAGGAGAGCAACAATACCAACCAACCAGAGCCCCCATGGTCTAAACCACCAGCCTGGGAGCACTTAGGGAGGGATCCATGGCTCCAGATGTATATGTAGGGGTGGAGGGCCCTGTCGGGCATAGGTAGGAGAAGAGATCCTTGGTCTCATGAAGGCTGGACGCCCCAGTGGGTGGGAATTTGAGGGTGGGGAGGTGTGACTGGTGGGTAGGTAGGGGCACATCCGCAGAGAAGAAAGAGGAGGGGTGAGGAGATGGGGGTCCCTAGGTGAGGGATGGGGTAAGGGGATAACATATGAAGTGTAAATAAAACATCCGATTTTAAAAAAAAGACTTTCTGGAGGAATCACCATCCCTGACCTCAAGCGGTACCATAGAGCAATAGTGATAAAGAAAAAAAAACTGCATGGTATTGCTACAGAGACAGGCAGGAAGATCAATGGAATAGAATTGAAGACCCAGAAATGAACCCACACTCCTATGGTCATTTGATCTTTGACAAAGAAGCTAAAACGGTCCAGTGGAAAAAGGACAGCATTTTCAACAAATGGTGCTTGTTCAACTGGAGGACAACATGTAGAAGAATGCAAATCAATCCATTCTTATGTCCTTGTACAAAGCTCAAGTCCAAGTGGATAAAGGACCTCCACATAAAACCAGATACAGTGAAACTATTAGAAGAGAAGGTGGGGAAGAGCCTCAAATACCGAGGCACAGAAGAAAAGTTCCTGAACAGAACACCAATGGCTTATGTTCTAAGATCAAGAATTGACAAACGGGACTTCATAAAATTGCAAAGTTTCTGTAAGGCAAAGGACACTGTCAATAGGACAAAACGGCAACCAACAAATTGGGAAAAGATCTTTACCAATCCCACATCTGATAGAGGACTAATATCCAATATATATATGAAGAACTCAAGAAATTAGACTCCAGAAAACCAAATAACCCTGTTTTTAAAATGGGGTATAGAGCTAAACAAAGAATTCACAACTGAGGAAATTCGAATGGCTGAGAAGAACCTAAAGAAATGTTCAGTATCCTTAGTCATCAGGGAAATGCAAATCAAAACTACCCTGAGATTCCATCTCACACCAGTCAGAATGACTAACATCAAAAACTCAGATGATAGTAGATGCTGGCAAGGATGTGGAGAAAGAGGAACACTCCTCCATTGTTGGTGGGATTGCAAGATGGTGCAACCACTTTGGAAATCAGTCTGGCGGTTCCTCAGAAAATTGGACATAACATTACCTGAGGACCCAGCTATACCACTCCTAGGCATTTACCCAGAAGATGCTCTAACTTATAACAAGGAATATGTTTCACTATGTTCATAGCAGCTTTATTTATAATAGCCAGAAGCTGGAAAGAACCCAGATGTCCTTCAACTGAGGAATGGATATGAAAAATGTGGCACATTTACACAATGGAGTGTTACTCAGCTATTAAAAACATTCAATCGAGAAATTCTTAGGTATATAGACGGAACTAGAAAATATCATCCTGAGTGAGGTACCCCAATCACAAAAGGACACACATGGTATTCACTCATTGATTATTGAATTTTAGCCCAGAACCTTGAAATAGCCAAGATTCAACTCACAGACCACATGAAGCTCATGAAGAAGAAAGACAAGTGGGGGTGCTTCGCTCCTTCTTAGAAGGAGTAACAAAATACTCAAGGGAGCAAATATGGAGACAAAGTATAGGACAGAAACTGAAGGAGGAACCATCTGGAAACCATTCCACAGGGGTACATTTCCATGTGCAGTCACCAAAGGTAGACACTGATATGGATGTCAGGAATTGCATGCTGACAGGAGCCTGATATAGCTGTCTCCTTAGAGATCTGCAAGAGTCTGACATATTCAGAGGCAGATGCTCACAGCTAGCCATTGAACTGATCATGGGATTCCCAATGGAGAAGTTAGATTGATGACTGAAGGAGTTGAAATGGTTTGTGACCCAATGAGGAGAGCAACAATACCAACCAACCAGAGCCCCCATGGTCTAAACCACCAGCCTGGGAGCACTTAGTGAGGGACCCATGGCTCCTGCTGTATATGCAAGGGAGGATGGTCTAGTCAGGTATAGATGGGAGACAAGATCCTTGGTCCCATGAAGGCTGGACGCCGTGTGTGGGGGAATTTGAGGGTGGGGAGGTGGAAGTGGCCGGTAGTTGTGGGCACATCCTCATAGAAGCAGGAGGAGGGGTGCCATAGGGGGTTTCTGGGCAGGAGGGCTGTGAAATGGGGTAAGGGGATAACATTTGAAATGTAAATAAAATATCCAATAAAAAACAAGCTGGAGAGATGGCTCAGTGGATAAGAGAACTTGTTGCCCTTGAAGAGAACCCAGGTTTGGTTCCCACCATCAACACAATGGCTGATAACATTCTGTGTCTCTAATGCCATGGGATACTACTTTTTCTTCTGAACACCAAGAGCATCAGGCATGTACATGGTATGAATACATATATACAATCATAACACTCATATAAATAAATAAAAATTTTAATTTATACAAGATTAATCCAAATAAAACACACAAAAAGAGAGAAAAACTCTTGGTATATAAAAGAATATTACGAAAAGTCAAAGTTGATATTCATAGAAAAATCTTGATTTCTGCATTGACATGAGATTGATCATTTGTGAATCAATCCAGCAGAACCATTAGTTTCATTAGAAAGAGACACAAACTGTATAGATTGGGGTTGGACATAATACTGACGGTCAGACATCTGTTAGAAAAAAAAAATCTGTTATGTGTGAAAACCCTGGACAGCAAAATTTGGATTGATACTCTTCACTTCTACAAAACATGTTGTCTGCAACTGTGACTTGGTCAGGCCAGGCATGGACCTTTTGGGACACTTTTCTGTTTCATCCACCACAACATCATCTAGTGTACATGTTTGTATCGTCATAAATGGATTTCCCATAAGGAGTTCCTTGGGTCACATTTGTGAATGAATTCACTAGGGCTTTCAAGTCTTATAACTGGATCTCTGTAGTCCTGTATGAAATCATACTGCCTGTGGCTAGAGAAGAACTTTTAAAAATATTTTTTTGTCCATAATGTTTGTTTTTCTCAATGCAGGCCCTCAACTTCCAAGCCTGTGGGAGGGAAGTATTGGACAATTCCACAGGGAGTGAAGAGTCTTGTCAGAAAGACCATGAGATCATTAAAGGGGTAACTTGAGTCTCCAATTAAATTCTAAATAATCATGCACACATAAGCCATGCATAGCTGTGCTGGAAACAGCAGAGTTCACCTAATCATGCTGTTCTCTTGGACTGTTCTCTCTTGCTTTCTGCAGATTCCAATTCTTGTGTGCTCCTACACAAGCAGTGAGTGCTTAGTCAAGATGAATTACCGTTTAAAGGGGAAAGGAAATGTGGTGATTGTTGGATTTTTCCCTGCTTTTGCTGTCTACCCACTCAACAAAACAACTGACTGGAGTATGCTTAAATTCAACAAAGAAATTATGATTGAGTAAGTCCTTTATCCATTTATTCCTTTTCAAGGTTTGCTATTCACATGCCCTAGGGGAAGTACAGATTTAAATATCATTATTCCAACTCTTTACTCTACCAAAATGTACCTCTCTTCCATTCTGGGATCTTTCTGCAGTCCTGTCTTCTTAGAGACTCATCTGGTACTTTCAAAGAACAGGGAGTTTGGAGTTTATTCACTTGCTTTCCACAGTAGATACTAGAAATTTTTCCTATTTTCTCGGCCATGCCTGTAACTCTTAAGAGTTTGGATGTTTTCAATGATAGCTCTGCAAGAGAAAGATTATAAAATAAAAAGTTAATAGAGTATTTGAGAGGGTTCTAGAAATCCAGCTGTGCTCCTGTGAGAAGGGATAATGCCACTGTTGTTAGTGACCAACTATTTCCTTCAGTGAGGCTGCAGGGACAAATATTGTCTGTGTGTGCTGCTGACAATTTGGAAGCAGAAGTGTCAGGATTAGAAATTGAGACCTACTGTCTGATTTAGAAACACCTTCATCTGTCTCAGATTATTTTGCCTAACTTTTAATATTTGTATTCTGGGATAACTTAGCAACCATGTTGACCTATTTGCTGCGTACACATCCAATGTGTATTTCTTGTTGTCATGAATGTGTTTCTATGCACACATTGATTGTTCTGGGACTTCTGAAAATGTTTCAAAGATGCAAGATTAAGATATAGTGTCATACAAGTCTGCTTGAATTTCTTAGGTCTTGCTAATGAGAAACAATCATGCATGTTACTGTTTAAAGGAAGACAGTTGTATTTTGTCCCAGGCAAACATGACCATTGCTGTAGGTAACCACACAATAAGTATCTGAAAATGAGAAATGCAGCTTGCACTCAAGTGTGAACTCAACAAAGGAGCATGGAAATACACATTCAGGAATTAAGTTGGGAACAATGGGGAGAAATTCACCTAATATAAACATAAGACTGAGGATGGATTATTGTTAGTGTGGTATCACTATGTCTACTGAAATGTGACTGTGTAGCTAAGCCATTAATTCAGCAGTGGAAGAGAAAAATGTTCAAGCGTAAAATGTCATTTGATATTAAGGATATTGTAATAGATTTAGCCTTACCATAAACACCATGGAAAATTTAGAAATTGATCCCTCAACAAAATATTCTATGGAAGAGTCTATTGGTCCCAGGGATCCTGGCTTACTTCAAAAAAGATTACAAAGCTGTATGGTCTTCCAGATGTTTGCCCCTTGGATACTAAGATGGAAAGTGCTCTGGTTTACACCAGATGCTGTCCTTGTTCCCCTTCTTCTCCTCTGCTTTCCAATCTCAACAGGTCAGGCACCACTGTGCATCAGCCTGAATGCCTCTTCAGGTTGTTCCACAGCAGTCCCACGCCTGCAAACACCACACTTGTAATTACATGAGCCCTCGGTGGCTGGTTTGTTTAATATGTACAAGAAGAGAGTGCTGTTAAGTGTGACTAGATACACTATGAAGTTAGAAATAGAGCTAAAATGAAGTTACAATTATACTCATGATAAAAAATAACATGTCTAGTTTAAGCAGCACATTTTCAAATTGTACTTTTCACTGAGATTGGAGCACGTGCAAGCATATACTCTTCAAGGTCCACAGGTGCACTCATACTTTAATACGTTATTTTGCATAGGTGTAAGAGACGCCATATATAATTTGAAAGAGAAACTGTTCTCTCCTAAGTTAAATTTCGTCATGGTATAACTGTAGCTGCATTAAGTATAGTTGTCTTAATTACCATAACTACAAAAGGCCAAACATTGTGGAGCTAGCATTATTTTCCAAAACACTAATTTTGTTTGGTCTAATTTTGTTATTGTGTTTCCTTTCTCATTGTCAAAATTTAGAAGATGGTAAATGAATATTTGATAGGTTCTCAATATATAAAATATGACTATTATTGGATCAAAGGAGATTGGTTTACAGTGGTATGTGTATGCACATTATAGAATTTCTATGCGTGATTATTAATTTCCCTGCAAAGACATTAGTTTCTTTCACTGTGGTTAGAAGTATTTGTCCTACACATGGACATAAAAATGCATCCAAGTTACATTCTACCACTAATGTGTGCCTGTGTATTTCAATAACTTGAAATGATTTATGTATTAGAATAATATGAAAAGTCAGATTTCAAGGAATTTTTTCTAATTTTATGTGGATACATTCCATTTTCAGTATTGTTCAAATTAAAGGACCTAAGTATCTCTTTATTGGTTATTTGAAAACATTTTACAACGCATTATTTACTTTAGTACTTGTGATATTTCACACAGAAGGCATAAATTAACATGAACTTTTAGTTGTCCAAGGTATATTTATTAGTTTCAAGACTATTTTTTCAGATATGGCATATCATTCCAGTATTACTCTAGCACTATTTGCACTATTTTTTTTTTAATTTTGGATTGCTAGAGTTGTCAATAATATTTTTACGTATTCATTTCTCATCATGAAACTAGTATCATCCTATGGGAAATGTATACTGGTTAAATTATGAAATGTAATATATCTCCTTTTTTTATTTTATTCAGATTAACTGTACAACTTGTTGAAAACCATGTGCTCTCAAAACCAAGTATCTTGCTGGGCATCATGGTGGTGTATGTCTGTAATCTGAGCACTTGTGAGTCACAGAAGGGTATACATATGATTTCAAGGCAAGCATGATCTACACAGAAATATTGTAACACCCAAATAAATAAACTGAGTACTCTTTTAGAAATATACTTTTAGATTATCTTGAGTGCCAGAGAAAAATTTTAAGTAGAACTAGCAAAATAACACAATCTGTAAATAGCTTTTGGACAAAATTCATATATAACATACTTTGGAGAGGATATAAAACTCCCTTGAGTTAACCAGAGTGTGCTTGCATCTTGGTTCCCAGGACAACAAAATACTCTTAGCCTGTGTGCTCACAGCTAGGGAACCATTGTCCCAAACGATTTTGCATTGCTGTGTATATAGTGTCATATATACCTATGCATAGAGATAGACATATGCATATGTCATATATACCTATGCATAGAGATAGACATATGCATATATATACAGAGAGAGACAGACAGACAGACATAGGGGAGTCATTTTTACTTCATCTGTTCTCTATAAATATAAAAAAAACTTTTAAACTAATATCTTTTGTGTTAAAATGACCTCAAATTTTTGACCATCAAAATCCACTGATTGGTAGAGAACAGAAGAGTTCATGGAAAGAATCCTAATATTTTAAGAGTTTTTAACACTCTTTTTTCATGTAGGTGGGTCATTGAGGGATGCTGAGTGCATTATAGTGTAAAATAATATTTGGTGGAAACGTGTCATTTTTATAGAGGTTGACAAGGTCAAAGGGTGTGTTAAATGTAGTCATAGAACTGACTAGCCCTTCAGAATAGGTTTTATTTGATGTATGTCTTGTTACATCACAGGATAGCTATGCCTGCTTAGATTTCTTTTTCTTATTGTTTTCATTTTAATTCATCCCTACCACAGCTTTTCCTCCATCCACTAATCTGAACCCCACCCCAAATACTTCTCCCCCGATCCAGGCCACCATTTCTCTTCAGAAGAAGACAAACCTCTTGGGGATATCAGCCAGGGATCAAACTCAGGTCCTCATGCTGGAATGGCAAGCATTTTCCTCTCATGCAAGCCCTCCCCCAAGCCGAGTGTGTTCATATTATTAAATGAAAATGGTGAAATACACTTAATATTTTGTATTCCTAACTGTCTCAAAGTTTTAGTTGTCCTATTCTGTCTATTTCTTCCAAATATCTCTGCTTTCCCATACTTCTTCCTTGATATGTTACATATCTTAGTTCTTAGTATTGGCTGGTTTTAGATTGTTACTGTTCACTGAGGAAAAGCCTAAATTACTAAATATCCAGAGTTCCACTGGATCATTCTATGTATACAGATGCCAGGACTGTTTTGTTTCCACTTGTTATTCATCTCTCTTTCCACATATCCTATGAACATGAAGAAAGTAACACTGCATTGTTATGAATTACTAAAAGTAGGTCAACATGAGATTGAACTTTACCACACAAATCAAGCAAGTATTTATAAGATACTACCCTAATGAAACTAACATGTGTGAATATTATACTTTTCTTGTGACATGTCATATTTCTCCATGTGTGTGTGTAAATGTACTTGCTAAAGAGTACAAGTTATTTTTCTTCCCTATTGACTGAAATTAAGTGAATGAGTAAATAGATCAGAAGGTAACATGTATGCAGTCCAAATGTGAAAACTGACCTTATGTCTGCAGATTGAAATAAAATGGGCATTACCTCGCACATGTGTAAACCTGCTGCTCTCTTGGTGAAATGAAATACAGAAGCAAAAGAATACCCACCATAACCATGACCTACAAAAAGACCTAGTATTAAAAGGTGGATGATGGCATGGCAGTGGTGGTGAACACCTTTAATCCCAGCACTTGGGAGGCAGAGGCAGGCGGATTTCTAAGTTCGAGGGCAGCCTGGTCTACAGTGTGAGTTCCAGGACAGCCAGGACTATACAGAGAAACCTTGTGTCAAAAAAACAAAAACAAAAAGCAAACAACAACAACAAAAAAAAAGGTGGATGATGATGCGCCCCATCTTTAATTGTTTTCAGTCTAGCATTCATTTCCATACACACACACACACGCACACACACACAAACATAAACAACTCCCTCAACTTGCAGCTATTTCTATCTACTGTACGTGGTCTCTATAGGTTCTGTCTCCCCTTTGCTGCACATTTCACCTAAAGTCATCAGCATTGGGTCCAGGGAGCCACTCGATTCCCTGAACTCTGGAACCCACGAGTGGCTACACCCAGCTCCTCATCCCCCACTGCTACATATTGTATTCAATTTCCGGACCCTCTGTATTTCTCTCCCATTGCCTCCAGTATCTGATCCTGTCTCCCCACTCCACCATTTTACCTAACACTCCTATCTCCCTAACTGGTACCACCCATCCTTCCACCTCCCATGATCATTCTGTTTCCCCCCTCCCCTCAATGCAGGACTGAAGCATCCAGACCCTGATCTCCTTTCCTCCTAAGCTACATATGATCAGTGGTTTTGTACTGTAGGCATTGTGAGTTTCTGAGCTGATATCCACTTATCAGTGAGCATACACCATGTGTGTTTTTTTGTGTCTCGGTTACCTCACTCAGGATGATATTTTCAAGTTCCATCCATTTGCCTGCGAATTTCATGAAGTCATTGTTTTTAATAGCTAAGTAGTACTCCACTGTGTAATTGTACCACATTTTCTGTATCTATTTTATTAAGGGACATCTGCGTTGTTTCCAGCTTCTGGCTATTATAAATCAGGCTGCTCTGAACATAATGGAGCATGTGTCCTTGTTATATGTTGGAGCATCTTTTGGGTATATGCCCAGGAGTGGTATAGCTGGGTATTCTTTGAATTTGTTTACATAGTGGACCACATTGATGGTTTTCCCTGTATTGAACTATCCCTGCATTACTGGGATAAAGCCTACTTGATCATGATGAATGATTATTTTGATGTGTTCTTGGATTTGGTTTGCAAGAATTTTCTTGAGGAATTTTGCTTCAGTATTCATAAGGGAAATAGGTCTGAAGTTGTCCTTCTTTGTTGCGTCTTTGTGTGGTTTAGGTATCAGTGTAACTGTAGCTTCATAGAAAAATTTTGATAGTGTTTCTATTTTGTGGAAAAGTTTGAGAAGTATTGGTATTAGGTCTTCTTTGGAAGTCTGATAGAATTCTGTACTAAAACCATCTGTCCCTGAGCTCATTATCTATTTATTTATTTATTTATTTATTTATTTATTTATTTATTTATGGTTGGAAGACTTCTAATGACTTCTATTTCCTTAGGGGTTGTGGGACTGTTTAGATGGATTCTCTGATCCTGGTTTAACTTTGGTATATGGTATCTACTAGAAAATCATCCCTTTCTTCTAGATTTTCCAGTTTTATTGAGTATAGACTTTTACAGTAGGATCTGATAATTTTCTAAATTTCCTCAGTTTCTGTTATATCTCCCTTTTCATTCCTGATTTAGTTAATTTGGCTATGTGTCTTCTAGTTAGTTTGGCTAAGGGTTTATCTATCTGTTGATTTTTCTCAAGGAACTAGCATCTAGTTTTGATGATTCTTTGTATAGTTCTCTTTGTTTCTCTTTGGTTTATTTCAGCCCAGAGTTTGATTATTTCCTGCAATCTACTCCTCTCGGATGTACTTCATTCTTTTTGTTGAGAGCTTTCAGATATACTGTTAGCCTTCGGTACGATGTCTCCAATTTCTTTATGGAGACACTCAGAGCTATATGATTTCCTCATAGCACTGATTCATTGTGTCCCATAAGTTTAGGGACTTTGTGCCTTCATTTTCATTAAATTCTAAAAGGTCTTTATTTCTTTCCTGACCAAGTTATCATTAAGTACAGAGTTGATCAGCTTCCATGTGTATATGGGCTTTCTGTTGCCTTTGTTGTTGTTGTTGTTGTTGTTGTTGTTGTTGTTGTTGTTGAAAAACAGCCTAATTTTGTGGTGGTCTGATAGAATACATTGGCTTAATTCAATGTTCTTGTATCTATCGAGGTGTGTTTTGAGTCTGACTATATGGTCTATTATTGAGTAGGTACCATGAGGTACTGAGAAGAAGATATAGTCTTCTGTTTTATGGTGAAATATTCTGTATATGTCTGTTAAATCCATTTGGTTCATAAATCCTGTTAGTTTCACTATGTCTCTCTTTCTGTTTCCATAATCTATCCATTAGTGAGAATGGGGTATTGAAGTCTCCTACCATTACTGCATGCAGTGCAGTGTATGCTTTGAGCTTCAGTAGCATTTGTTTTACAAATGTGGGAGCCCTTGCATTTAGAGCATAGATGTTCAGAATTGAGAGTTCATCTTGGTAAATTTTTCCTTTGATGAGTATGTACTATCCTTCCTCATCTTTGTTGATAACTTTTGGTTGAAAGTCTATTTTATTAGATATTAGAATGGCTGCTCCAGCTTGTTTCTTGGAACTATTTGTTTGGAAAAATTTTTCCAACCTTTTACTTTGCAGTAGTGCCTGTCTTTATCACTAAGGTGTGTTTCCCGTGTGCAGCAAAATACTGGGTCCTCTTTAACATATCCACTGTTAGCCTATGACTTTTTATTGGGGAATAGAGTCCACTGATATTAAGAGCTATTAAGGACCAACAATTGTTGCTTCCTGTTATTTTTGTTGTTAGAGGTAGAGTTATGTTTGTACGGTTCTCTTCTTTTGGGTTTATTGTGAGATGATTAATTTCTTGCTATTTCTTGGGTGTAGTTTTCCTCCTTGTGTTGAGGTTTTCCTTCTATTATCCTCTGTAGGACTGGATTGGTGGAAAGATATTGTATAAGTTTGGTTTTGTCATAGAATATCTTGGTTGCTCCATCTATGGTAATTGAGAGTTTTACTGGGTATAGTATCCTGGGCTGACATTTTTTTTCTCTTAGGGTCTGTATGACATCTGCCCAAGATCTTTTGGCTTTTATAGTCTCTGGTGAGAAGTCTGGTGTAATTCTGATACGTCTGCCTTTACATTTTGCTTGACCTTTTTTCCCTTACCACTTTTAATTTTCTTTCTTTGTTCTATGCATTTGGTGTTTTGATTATGTCACAGAAGGAATGTCTTTTCTAGTTCTATCTGTTTGGTGTTCTGTAGGGTTCTTATATGTTTATGGGTATCTCTTCTTTAGGTTAGGGAAGTTTCTTCTATAATTTTGTTGAAGTTGTTTGCTGGTCCATTGAGTTGGGAATCTTCACTTTCTTCTATAACTACTATTCTTAGGTTTTGTCTTTTCATTGTGTCCTGGATTTCTTTAATATTTTGAGTTAGGAGATTTTGGGATTTTGTATTTTCTTTGACTGTTGTGTCAATGTCTTCTATGTATCTTCTATGCCCGAGATTCTCTCTTCTATCTCTTGTATTCTGTTGTTGATGCTTGCCTTTGTGACTTCTGATGTTTTTCCTAGGTTTTCCATCTCCAGGTGTGTCTCCCTTTGTGTTTTCTTCACTGTTTCTATTTCAATGTTGAGATCCTGGATGGTTTTCTTCAATTTCTTCACCTGTTTGATTGTGTTTACCTATATTTCTTTAAGTGATTTATATGTTTCCTCCTTAAGCATTTCTACTTGTTTACCTGTGTTCTCTATTATTTTTGTAAGAGAGTTATGGATGTGTTGAAGTAATCATTTTAAAAACAGCCACCAGTCTCAGGTCAAGATGACTATCTAAGCTGCAGCAGCTCTGCCTAGCTCAGCCGCCATGTTACATGGCCAGAGGTCATGTGTACGCAGCAGCTTGAACCAGCCAGCCAGAAACACCAGCCCTTTCACCCACAAGACACCAGTGTGGGAGATGGCTCTGCCAATATTCCATGCTGTCTCTGCAAGGCTGGGCATTGCCCAGACCATCCCGCCATTCACATGGGCCCAGTAGAAAGATGAGACTCTAATGCTTAAAGATTAATCAAAGGCTTATATATCTGGTAATTATCAGTAACAAGATACTCATACAATCAGAAGTGTAACCCAATACCCAACCTAGATATACCAACTACTTTTGACTGCTACAGACACGTGAACATCCGCCTTCCTCTCCGTTTCCCCCCTCCTCTCTCTCTCTTTCCCCCCTAGCTCCTCCTCTTACTTTTCCTCTTGCTCTCCTAACTCCTCCCACCTTAGCTCCTCCTACCTGTACCAGTCTATGACAGATAGGCTACCAGGGCATAGAGCAGAAATGTACACAAACCATCATCTTTAATTCAGAAGTTATTTGTAAGCTACCACAAGCCCCCATCCCTAACCCAATGGCACATACAAAAAAATAGTTGTCTCCAATTGGGTCTCCTTGAGTATACAAACTATCCTTAAGGCCAGGACCCATGCTGAATAGTAGATGGAAAACAAAAAGAATAAACTCAATTGCACTTTGGGGGATAATTTTTTAACCGTATGACATTTGTATAGATACTATATATAGTATGTATGATTTTTATTGTTATGTTTTGTTTTTATTGTTTTCTACAAAAGAAAACACATGTGTATCTCCATCTCTATATATCTCTGTTCCTTGTCCTTTTACTTTGGCTCTTGTATGTTTGACTGTTTATTTTGTCCCATTCTGGATTCTTTGTTTTTATTCTAACGGAATATTATTCATACATTTTTTGTTTTCTAGGAAAAAAAAGAAAGAATGGGTGTGAGTTTGGGTGGTATGAGTTTTGGGGATGACCTGGGAAAAATAGTGGAGGGGAAAATGTAATAAAAATATACTGGGTGGAAAAAACGTATCTTCAATAAAAAATAAGAAAAGGAGAAAGAGTAATACCATTTTATTCCCAAAAGATACTGAGAACATATTGAAATATGGATTTTTGGAAATAGAAGCATTCAAACTGTAAAAGCCATTGCACTAAATTTGCACATATGATATGTGATATGAGTCTTCCTCCTAAATATTGTTCTACCTTTTGTTCAGGTTTAAGTTGAGGAACTACCAATGTATTTTGGCCATGAGGTTTGCCATTGAGGAGATCAACAGCAACCCCTATCTTTTACCCAACATATCCCTGGGATTTAATGTCAATAATCTTCCACACGGTCAAAGGTACTCTCTGGTCAACTTTTTTAGTGCACTTTCAGGGTCTAATTATGACATCCTTAACTACAGAACTACAAGTGAGAGCAATTCTGCTGCTGTGCTTACAGGACCATCATGGGCAATATCTGAATGCATAGGGACACTGCTGGATCTTTACAAATTTCCACAGGTGAGAGACGGTGATGGGATAGGCCATGAGGTCAGTTCAACTTGGTGATATTTTAGGAGGCTGTGAGAAAAAACAGGGAAACTTAAATCACTCTTCACAGATAGGGAGATGAGGCAGATAGTTAATGGTACATCTGTATTTCTGTAGCTAAGAATAGATACAGAGGGAAAGTTAGAGTAGACACAGCACACTATGTAATGGGAGATATTTGGTGCTTGGTCTGGCTTCTTCCCAGGCAGCCGGCATGTTCCC
>NW_021604581.1:0-1840 GCF_004785775.1 Grammomys surdaster
TATTTGGTGCTTGGTCTGGCTTCTTCCCAGGCAGCCGGCATGTTCCCACTGTTCTCACTCTGACCTCAGCTCTGACTAGCTAGAAGCACCAGCCTTGGCACCCATGAGATGCCAGCATGGCAGTTGTTTCTGACAATCCACCACGCTGGTCCCACAAAGCTCAGATGACCCCAGACAATATCCGCCAAACTACCAGAACCCAATGAATTAAGACTCTTAAGGCTTGAATATTATCCAATGGGTTTATATATTTGGAAATGTTCAATTTACAAGATGCCCACATAATTAGAATTGTTACCCAGTATCTAACCTTTTGATAGAAATTGCTACCCACCCGCCCTCCTCCATGATTGCTAGCCTTTCCCCTTTTCTCCTCAACATCCTCTTCCTTCCCACTGTTCTCTCTTCCCACATTAGCTCCTCCCCAATAACCAAACTTTATTGCAAATATAATGTAGCAATAGCAGGAAAATATCCTGGAACAACACTATTGAACTTAAGAATTTTTATGTTACTGTTCTGGAAAACCCATAAAGAGGCAAGTTTGACCTTCAAAACAGGATTGTTCTAAAGACTTCAAACCAGTGCTGTTGAATTGAGTTGACCTTTATGACAATGTTCTTATTTCTGATTTTTTTTTAATCTACAGCTTACTTTTGGGCCTTTTGATAGACTTCTGAGTGAACAAAGACAGTTTTCTTCTCTGTACCAGGTGGCCCCCAAGGACACATTTCTGACACAAGGCATTGTATCTTTGATGCTTCTTTTCCACTGGATCTGGGTGGGGCTATTCATCATAGATGATGACAAAGGTGCCCAGATTCTGTCAGATTTGAGAAGTGAGATGGATAAAAATGAAATCTGCACAGCATTTGTAGAAATGATTCCAGTCACCAAGGGTTCATTTTTTACCCAAACCTGGAAAAATCAGGTGCAGATCCTGGAATTATCATCAAGTGTGATTATTATTTATGGGGACTCTGATTCTCTATTAAGCTTAATAGTAAATATTAAGCAGAAGTTACTCACATGGAAAGTATGGGTACTGACCTCACAATGGGATGTTTCTAAATTTGATGATTATTTCATGATAGACTCATTGCATGGGGCTCTTATTTTTTCACACCATCGTGGGGAGAATCCTAATTTTACACATTTTATGCAAAAATACAACCCTTCCAAATACCCAGAAGACACTTATCTTCATGTATTGTGGCACTTATTCTTCAATTGCTCATTTGTTAAGAAAGATTGTAAGATTGTGCACAACTGTTTGCCTAATGCCTCCTTGGGTTTCTTGCCTGGAAACATATTTGACATGGCCATGAGTGAAGAGAGTTACAATGTGTACAATGCCGTGTATGCTGTGGCCCACAGTCTGCATGAGATGTTTCTCAATCAAGTACAATTTCAAAGTCATGAAAAAGGAAAAAAGATGGCGTTCTTCCCTTGGAAGGTAAAGTCACTTCAGTGGTACTGTGGTATCAGCAATGAACACTCGAAGACATTGTAAATTCACTGAAACTAGGCAATATATACATTTGATTATTTTGTCAACAATCTGCAAGAGAAACTGTGAAGTATGTGAGTGTGTGTGTGTGTATGTATCATACACACACACACACACACACACACATATATATATATATTGTGACATTACAGGACCACACAATATTATCACAGTAAATTTTTCAATACGAATACAAATTGGAAAGGAAGAAGAAGTCAAAATATCACTATTTGCAGATGATATGATAGTATACTTAAATGACACCAGAACTTCAACCAGAGATCTACTAAATCTGATAAACAACATCAGTAAAGTGGCTGGTTATAAAGT
>NW_021604581.1:1850-5352 GCF_004785775.1 Grammomys surdaster
CAATCCCCATTAAAATCCCAACTCAATTCTTCACAGAGTTAGAAAAAGAAACTCTCAAATTAATTTTGAATTACAAAAAACCCAGGAGAGCAAAAACGATTATTGACAATAAAACAATTTCTGAAGGAATCACCATCCCTGACCTCAAGCTGTACTACAGAGCAATAGTGATTAAAAAAAATTACATGGTATTGCTACAGAGACAGGCAGGAAGAGCAATGGAACAGAACTGAAGACCCAGAAATGAACCCACACACCTATGGTCATTTGATCTTTGACAAATGGGCTAAAACTGTACAGTGGAAAAGGGACAGCATTTTCAACAAATGGTGCTGGTTCAACTGGAGGACAACATGTAGAAGAATGCAAATTGATCCATCTTATCTCCTTGTACAAAGCTGAAGTCCAAGTGGATAAAGAACCTTCACATAAAACCAGATATACTGAAACTATTAGAAGGTGGGGAAGAGCCTCGAATACCTAGGCACAGGGGAAAAGTTCGTGAACAGAACACCAATAGCTTATGCTCTAAGATCAATAATTGACAAATGGGACTTCATAAAATTGCAAAGTTTCCATAAGGCAAAGAACACTGTCAATAGGACAAAACAGCAACCAACAGATTGGGAAAAGATCTTTACCAATCCCACATACAATAGAGGACTAATATCCAATATATATATGAAGAACTCAAGAAATTAGACTCCAGAAAACCAAATAACCCTATTAAAAAACAGGTATAGAGCTAAACAAAGATTTCACAACTGAGGAAACTCGAATGGCTGAGAAGAACCTAAAGAAATGTTCAGCATCAGCATCCTTAATCATCAGGGAAATGCTAATCAAAACTACCCTGAGATTCCATCTCACACCAGTCAGAATGGCTAAGATCAAAAACTCAGATGATAGTAGATGCTGGCAAGGATATGGAGAAAGAGGAACACTCCTCCATTGTTGGTGGGATTGCAAGATGGTGCAACCACTCTGAAAATCAGTCTGGCGGTTCCTCAGAAAATTGGACATAGCATTACCCGAGGATCCAGCTATACCACTCCTGGGCATATACCTAGAAGATACTCTAACATATAACAAGAACATATGCACCACTGTGTTCATAGCAGCCTTATTTATAATAGCCAGAAGCTGGAAAGAACCCAGATGTCCTTCAACTGAGGAATGGATACAAAAAATGTGGTACATTTACACAATGGAACATTACTCAGCTATTAAAAACAATGAATTCAAGAAATTCTTAGGTAAATGAATGGAACTAGAAAATATCATTCTCAGTGGGATAACCCAATCACAAAAGGACACATATGATATTCACTTACTGATTATTCAATTTTAGCCCAGAAGTTTGAAATACCCAAGAGTCAACTCACAGACCACATAAAGCTCATGAAGAAGGAAGACCGAGTCGGGGTGCTTCGGTCCTTCTTAGAAGGAGTAACAAAATACTCAAGGGAGCAAATATGGAGACAAAGTGTAGGACAAAAACTGAAAAAGGGACCATCTGGAGACCATTCCACCTGGGTATCCATCCCATGTGCAGTCACCAAAAGTAGATGCTGATGTGGATGTCAGGAAGTGCATGCTGACAGGAGCCTGACATAGCTATCTCCTTAGAGGTCTGCAAGAGTCTGACATATTCAGAGGCAGATGCTCACAGCTAACCATTGAACTGTTCAAGGGGTTCCCAATGGACGAGTTAGTGTGAAGACTGAAGGAGTTGAAAGGGTTTCCAATCCCATGACCAGAGCAACAATACCAATCAACCAGAGCTCCCAGGGTCTAAACCACTAGCCTGGGAGCACTTAGGGAGGGACCCATGACTCCAGCTGTTTACACAAGGAAGGATAGCCCTGTCAGGTATAGGTCGTAGATGAGATCCTTGGTCCCATGAAGGCTGGAAACCGTGTGTGTGGTAATTCGAGGTGGGAGGTAGGTGTGGGGGGTAGGTGGGGCATATCCTCATAGAAGCAGGAAGAGGGGCGATGGGATGTGGGTTCCTGGGCGGGAGAGGGAATGGGGTAAGGGGATAACATCTGAAATGTAAATAAAATATCCAATAAAAAAGAATTAAAAAAAACTTTTTTCAATATGAAGGATGCATTTTCTGCAGGAATTTCACACAACAGAAAAGTCAGAGACACAGAATTATCATGATGAACATGAACACATCTAAAATGCTTACATTATGTAAATTATTGCTCATAAAATCATTAATTTTGCAGTGTGAAATTCTAATTATTTTTAAACTGAAATTGGGTATGAATATATTTTCAAAAACACTGAGACTTTTCTCCATGCACAGTCATGGTTTAGGGGTTCTTGGTTCTAAGTATTTTAATGAAACTGCTTGGAACATTTTAGAAGACAATGATGCTTTCAGTATCAAGTATTAGATATAGTTGATATCTATATTAAAGATGCTTTTCACATCAGGGATTAAAATCAAATACAGATATTTCTTGATTCTGCTTGGCCTTCACTTGTCTAGAGTTTATGTAATATAAGCACATGCATCACTTTTAGCTTCACCCCTCTCTAAGAAAAACACATCTCATCAACCAGGATGGAGTGAATGTGGTTCTGGATTGGAAAAGGAAATCACATGTAGAGTATGACATTCTCAACTTTTGGAATTTCCCAAAAGGTCTTGGGCTAAATGTGAAAGTAGGAACATTTTCTCCAAATGCTCCAAAGGACCAGAAATTGTCCATATCTTCTAACATGATACAGTGGGCCACAGGATCAACAGAGGTAGGTTGCATCTTACTTCTGTGTTCTGAGAAGTATGTAAATCTCCAAATCATGTTTCTAAGGGTCAGAATTCTTCATTGCTCATACGGGGCCCACTCATAGGCAAGTAATGACCACCAACATAGACAATTATCTTAACACCTGACTTTTCAAAATGAACTATCTCAGGTCATCTGAAAGAAAGTTTGTGTGGATCCTGTTCTTTTCCTTCTAGTCTCACTGTGGGAGAATTTTTCTAGGCTCACAGGTTGAGAGTACAATCTATCACTGCAGAAAGCCATGTTCTTAGGTAGTGGAGGCAGTGGTTCACATTGCATCCACAGTCAAGGTCCAGAGACTGCTTAGTGCTGCTGTCAATATCCTTTCCTGCTTTTCATTTATTCAGGCACCATGACCAATAAATCAGAGCCACCCACTATTAGAGATGGTCTTTTTACCTCAAGTAAACTAACCTAAGAAATATTTCACAATAATTCTCATAGATTCATTTCCACAGGGATTCTAAAACCCATCACACTGACATGATGAATACTGACCATGGAAAAAAATGATTTGTGTTTGTAATCAAGAGTAAAGAGGCCGGGCGGTGGTGGCACACGCCTTTAATCCCAGCACTTGGGAGGCAGAGGCAGGCAGATTTCTGAGTTTGAGAGTTCGAGGCCAGCCTGGTCTACAGAGTGAGTTCCAGGACAGCCAGGGCTACACAGAGAAACCCTGTCTCGAGAAAAAAAAAAAA
>NW_021604582.1:0-2978 GCF_004785775.1 Grammomys surdaster
TATTTGGTGCTTGGTCTGGCTTCTTCCCAGGCAGCCGGCATGTTCCCGCTGTTCTCACTCTGACCTCAGCTCTGGCTAGCTAGAAGTACCAGCCTTAGCACCCATGAGATGCCAGCATGGTAGCTATCTCTGCCAATCCACCACGCTGGTCCCACAAAGCTCGGACGACCCCAGATAATATCTGACAAACTACTGGAACCAAGTGAATGAAGACTCTTAATGCTTAAAGATTATCCAATGGATTTATATATTTGGAAATGTTCAATTAACAAGATGCCCACATAATTAGAATAGTTGCCCAGTATCTAACCTTTTGATAGAAATTGGTACCCAGGACTGCCCTTGACCCATCCATCCTCCTCCATAGTTGCTAGCCTCTCCCCTTTTCTCCTTACCTTCCTCCTCCTTTCCACTGTTCGCTCCTCCCACATTAGCTCCTCCACAATTACCAAACATTATTGCAAATATAATGTAGCAGTAGCAGGAAAATATCCTGGTACAAACAATTGAACTTAAGAATTTTTGTGTTACTGCTCTGGAAAACACATAAAAAGGCAAGTTTGACCTTCAAAGCAGGATTGTCCTAAATACTTCAAACCAGTGCTGTAGAATTCACTTGAACTTTATGACAATGTTCTTGATTCTGATTTTTTTTTAATCTACAGCTTACTTTTGGGCCTTTTGATAGACTTCTGAGTGAACAAAGACGGTTTTCTTCTCTGTACCAGGTGGCCCCCAAAGACACATTTCTGACACATGGCATTATATCTTTGATGCTTCATTTCCACTGGATCTGGGTGGGGCTATTCATCATAGATGATGACAAAGGTGCCCAGATTCTGTCAGATTTGAAAAGTGAGATGGATAAAAATGAAATCTGCACAGCATTTGTAGAAATGATTCCAGTCACCAAGGGTTCATTTTTTACCCAAACCTGGAAAAATCAGGTGCAGATCCTGGAATTATCATCAAGTGTGATTATTATTTATGGGGATTCTGATTCTCTATTAAGCTTAATAGTAAATATTAAGCAGAAGTTACTCACATGGAAAGTATGGGTACTGACCTCACAATGGGATGTTTCTAAATTTGATGATTATTTCATGATAGACTCATTGCATGGGGCTCTTATTTTTTCACACCATCGTGAGGAGATTCCTAATTTTACACATTTTATGCAGAAATACAACCCTTCCAAATACCCAGAAGACACTTATCTTCATGTATTGTGGCACTTATTCTTCAATTGCTCATTTGTTAAGAAAGATTGTAAGATTGTGCACAACTGTTTGCCTAATGCCTCCTTGGGTTTCTTGCCTGGAAACATATTTGACATGGCCATGAGTGAAGAGAGTTACAATGTGTACAATGCTGTGTATGCTGTGGCCCACAGTCTTCATGAGATGCTTATCAATGAAGTACAACTTCAAACTCATGAAAAAGTAATAAAGATAATATTCCTCCCTTGGAAGGTAATGTCACTTCAGTGGTATTGTGGTATCAGCAACATAACACTTGAAGACATTATAAATTCACTGAAACTAGGCAGTACATACTTTTGAATATTTTGTCAACAATCTGCAAGAGAGACTGTGAAGTGTATGAGTGTGTTTGTGTGTGTGTATCATATACATATATATATATATATATATATATATATATATACTCTTATATACACATAATTTTCAATATGAAAGGTCCATTTTCTGCAGGGATTTCACACAACTAGAAAAGTCATAGACAGGGACTTATCACAACGAATATGAACACATCTAAAATGCTTACATTATGTAAATTATCGCTCATAAAATCATTAATTTTGCAGTGTGAAATTCTAAATGTTTTTAAAGTGTAATTGGGCATGACTATATTTTCAAAAGCGCTGAGAGTTTTCTCCATGCACAGTCATGATTTAGGGGTTCTTGGTTCTAAGTATTTTAATGAAACTGCTTGGAACATTTTAGAAGATAATGATACTTTCAGTATCAAGTAGTAGATATAATTTATACCTATATTAAAGATACTTTTTACATCAGGGATTAATATCAAATACAGATATTTCCTGATTTTGCTTGGCTTTCTCTTCTTTGGAGTTTATGTAATATAAATGCATCCAACTCTCTTAGCTTCACCCCTTTCTAAGGAAAACAAAACTCATCAACCAGGACGGAGTGAATGTGGTTCTGGATTGGAAAAGGAAATCACATGTAGAGTATGACATTCTCAACTTTTGGAATTTCCCAAAAGGTCTTGGGCTAAATGTGAAAGTAGGAACATTTTCTCCAAATGCTCCAAAGGACCAGAAATTGTCCATATCTTCTAACACGATACAGTGGGCCACAGGATCGACAGAGGTAGGTTGCATCTTACTTCTGTGTTCTGAGCAGTATGTAAATCTCCAAATCATGTTTCTAAGGGTCATAATTCTTCATTGCTCATACGGGGACCACTCATAGGCAAGTAATGACCACCAATATAGACAATTATCTTAACATCTGACTTTTCAAAATGAACTATCACAGATCATCTGAAAGAAAGTTTCTGTGGATCCTGTTCTTTTTCTTCTAGTCTCAGTGTGGGAGAATTTTTCTAGGCTCACAGTTTGAGAGTACAATCTATCACTGCAGAAAGCCATGTTCTTAGGTAGTGGAGGCAGTGGTTCACATTGCGTTCACAGTCAAGGTTCAGAGACTGCTTAGTGCTGCTGTCAATATCCTTTCCTGCTTTTCATTTTTCAGGCACCATGGCCAATAAATCAGAGCCACCCACTATTAGAGATGGCCTTTTTACCTCAAGTAAACTAACCTAAGAAATATTTCACAATAATTCTCATAGATTCATTTCCACAGGGATTCTAAAACCCATCACACTGACATGATGAATATTGACCATGGAAAAAAATGATTTGTGTTTGTAACCAAGAGTAAAGAGGTAGTAGATTTGTAGTCAAACCAAGCATGATACCAAGAACATAACTT
>NW_021604583.1:0-1898 GCF_004785775.1 Grammomys surdaster
AAAAAAAAAACATGTATAATCAATAGTCATCAGTCATAGTTAATAGGAAATCAGAAATAAACAAAGCTGAAATATCAATAGTCATCAGTCATAGATAAAAGTAAGTCAGAAATAAATGAACAGGAATAGTCAATATTAAGCATTCCTGGATAATAGTAAATCAGAAATAAATGAACATGAATAATCAATATACACCATTCATGGATAATAGTAAATCAGATATAAATGAACAAGAATAATCAATAGACATCAGGCATAGATAATAGTAAACAAGAAAAAAACAAAGCTGAAATATCAAAATTCATCAGTCATAGATAATAGTAAGTCAGAAATAAGTGAACATGAATAGCCATCATTCAGAATTTGTGGATAATAGTTAATAAGATATAAATGAACATGAATAATAATCAATAGTCATCAGTCATACTTAATAGTAAATCAGAAATAAATAAAGCTGAAATATCAGTAGTCATCAGTCAGAGACAATAGTAAGTCAGAAATAAATGAACCGGAATAATCAACATTTAGAATTCATGGATAATAGTTAATCAGAAATAAACGAACATGAATAATCAATAGACATCAGTCATAATTAATCGGAAATCAGAAATAAATAAAGCTGAAATATGTATAGATATCAATCATAAAACATAGTAAGTCAGAAATAAATGAACATGAAAAATCAATATTCACGATTCGTGGATTAGAGTAAATCAGAAATAAATGAACATGAGTAACCAAAAGTCATCAGTCATAGTAAATAGGAAATCAGAAATAAATAAAGCGGAAATACTAATTGTC
Source organism: Grammomys surdaster (assembly GCF_004785775.1). Lineage (NCBI taxonomy): Eukaryota > Metazoa > Chordata > Mammalia > Rodentia > Muridae > Grammomys > Grammomys surdaster. Next base: position 802 of record NW_021604583.1, read on the forward strand.
AGGAATAATCAATATTCACATTTCGTGGATAATAGTATATCAGATATATATGAACATGAACAATCAACAGACATCAGTAATATTAAATTGTAAATCAGAAAAGAATAAAGCTAAAATATCAATAGTCATCAGTCATAGATAATAGTAAGTCAGAAATAAATGAACAGGAATAATCAATATTCATGATCATGGATAATAGTAATTCAGAAATAAACGAACATGAATAACCAAAAGTAATCATTCAGAGTAGATACGAAATTAGAAATAAATATAGCTGAATTATCAATAGTCCTCAGTCGCAGATAATAGTAAATCAGAAAAAAAAGGAACATGAATAATCAATATTCACCAACCGTGGATAATAGTAAATCTGAAAAAAAAGAACGTGAATACTCAATAATCATCAGTAATAATTCACAGGAAATCTGAAATAAATAAAGCTGAAGTATCAATAGTCATCAGTCATAGATAATAGTAAGTCAGAAATAAATGAACAGGAATAATCAATATTCACGATTTGTATTTGATAGTAAATCAAAAAAAATAATCATGAATAATCAATAGTCATCAGTCATAGCTAATAGAAAATCAGAAATTAAGCTGAAATATCAATAGTCATTAGTCATACATGATAGTAAGTCAGAAATTAATGAACAGAAATAATGAATGTTCAACAAACGTTGATGTTAGTAAATCTGAAAAAAATGAACATGAATAATCAATATTCATCATTCATGAATAATAGTAAATCTGAAAAAAATGAACATGAATAATCAATATTCATCATTCATGGATAATAGTAAATCTGAAAAAAATGAACATGAATAATCAATATTCATCAGTCATAATTCATAAAAAATCAGAAATAGATAAACCAGAAATATCAATAGTCATCAGTCATGGATAATAGTAAGTCAGAAACAAATGAACAGGAAAAATCAATATTCACAATCATGGATAATAGTAAATCAGATATAAATGAATATGAATAATTAACAGTCATCAATCATAGTTAAGTGTAAACCAGAAAAAAATAATACTGAAAGGGGAATAGTCATCAGTCATAGATAATATTAATTCAGAAATAAATGAACATG
>NW_021604584.1:0-1515 GCF_004785775.1 Grammomys surdaster
GAATAATCAATATTCACCATTCGTGGATAATAGTAAATCAGATATAAATGAACATGGATAATATTTAGTCATCAGTCATAGTTAATAGTAACCTGAAAAAAATAAAGCTGAAATATCAATATTCATCAGTCATAGATAATAGTAATTCAGAAATAATTGAACATGAATTATCAATATTCAGGATTCATGGTTAACTGTAAATAAGACATAAATGAACATGAATAATCAATAGTCATCAGGCATATTTAATAGTAAACAAGAAAAAAAGAAAGCTGAAATATCAATAGTCATCAGTCATAGAGAATAGTAAGTCAGAAATAAATGAACCTGAATAATCACTGTTTACCATTCGTGGTTAATAGTTATCAGAAATAAATGAACATGAATAATCAATAGTCATCAGTATTTGTCCATGGATAAAAAGAAATAAATAAATCTGAAGTATCAATAGTCATCAGTCGAGTGACGAACGCCCTGGCGAAGCTGACGCAAACTTTATTCCATCACTAGGACACCGAATGTTGGTCCTCTCAGAGGTCTCCACGGCAACTGCCCTAGCAACAGTCTAGCAATGGCGAGATTCTAATGGCCCTGGGTTCTAAAGGCCCTTCGGAGTTGAGGAGCGCAAAGTGCATAGAGACAATGGAGATATGAGAGAGCTGTCTGACGAGCTGCAAACTGAAGAGCAAGGGGAAGGTAGTCCAGAAAGAGGCTGGGAGAAAAGCATCTCCGCTTGAAGGAAAATAAAGATTGTTAGGCCGAACTGAAAACAAACTCAAGGGAACTTGTTTTATAATGGGAATGGCGTTACTAGTCGCTGGAAAAAGGATCGGCCAAAATAAATGGCGTTGAGACGATTCTACTAAAAGAGGGAGAAAAAACCTTTAAATTTTTTTTTCAAGGTAGGGATTCTCTGTGTAGGACTAGCTGTCCTGGAACCAACATCGCAGACAAGGCTGGCCTCAAATTTAAAGATTTACCTGCCTCTGCTTCCCGAGTGCTGGGATTGGAGGCATGCAGGGGCAGGCTGGATCTTCCCCGTGAGTTCAAAGCCAGCCTAATATACAAAGCAAGTTCCCAGGACAGACAAGACAAAGCCACTGTAATCCAGCACTTGAGAGACCGAGACAGGAGGAGGATCATGAGTTCCAGCTCTTAGTGGGAGGACACAAGAAAGAAATACAAAGAAGAACAGAGAAGAAAAGAGAAAATGGCAAAGTGGTGTGGTTGGAGCCCAGTGGGTGAAGTGGTGAAAACAAGAATATATATGTGAGTGTGTATGTGTCTGTGTGTGTGTGTGTGTGTGTGTTTGTCTGTATATATTCTAATATATATATATTCTACCGCATCCAAAAAAAAAACAAAAAAACCCAAAACAACAAAAAAAAATAGTCATCAGTCATAGAAAATAGTACGTCAGAAATCATTGAACATGAATAATCAATATTCACAATTCTTGTATAATAGTAAATAAGAAATAAATGAACATGAATAACCAATAGTCATCAGTCATAG
>NW_021604585.1:0-479 GCF_004785775.1 Grammomys surdaster
AGTTTCTGTTTCCATGATCTGTCCATTGCTGAGAGTGGGGTGTTGAAATCCCCCACTATTATTGTGTGAGGTGTAATGTGTGTTTTGAGCTTTAGTAAAGTTTCTTTTATGTATGTAGGTGCCCTTGCATTTGGAGCATAGATGTTCAGAATTGAGAGTTCACCTTGGTAGATTTTTCCTTTGATGAGTATGAAGTGTCCTTCCTTATCTTTTTTGATTAATTTTGGATGAAAGTCGATTTTATTTGATATTAGAATGGCTACTCCAGCTTGTTTCTTGGGACCATTGGCTTGGAAAATTGTTTTCCACCCTTTTATTCTGAGGTAGTGTCTGTCTTTGTCACTGAGGTGCGTTTCTTGTATGCAGCAAAATTCTGGGTCGAGGTTGTGTATCCAGTCTGATAGTCTGCGTCTTTTTATTGGGGAATTGAGACCATTGATGTTAAGAGATATTAAGGAAAAATGATTGTGGCTTCCTGT
>NW_021604585.1:579-8419 GCF_004785775.1 Grammomys surdaster
TTAGAGGTAAAGTTATGTTTGTATCTTTTTTGGGGGTTGTTGGAAGATTACTTACTTGCTTTTCCTAGGTTGTAGTTTCCCTCCTTGTGTTGGCATTTTCCATCAATTATCCTTTGAAGTGCTGGGTTTGTGGGAAGATATTGTGCAAATTTGGTTTTGTCATGGAATATCTTGGTTTCACCATCTATAGTGATTGAGAGTTTTGCTGGGTATAGTAATCTGGGCTGGCAATTGTGTTCTCTTAGTGTCTGTATGATGTCAGTCCAGGCTCTTCTGGCTTTTATAGTCTCTGGTGAGAAGTCTGGTGTAATTCTTATAGGTCTGCCTTTATATGTTACTTGACCTTTTTCCCTTACTGCTTTTAGTATTTTTTCTTTGTTTTGTGCATCTGATGTTTTGATTATTATGTGACGGGAGGTATTTCTTTTCTGGTCTAGTCTATTTGGAGTTCTGTAGGCTTCTTGTATGTTTATGGGCATCTTGTTCTTTAGGTTAGGGAAGTTTTCCTCAATAATTTTGTTGAAGATATTTACTGGCCCTTTAAGTTGGGAATCTTCATTCTCATCTATACCTATTATCCTTAGGTTTGGTCTTCTCATTGTGTCCTGGATTTCCTGGATGTTTTGAGTTAGGAGTTTTTTGCACTTTGCATTTTCTTTGACAACTGTGTCAATATTTTCCACCGTATCTTCTGCATTTGAGATTCTCTCTTCTATCTCTTGTATTCGGTTGGTGATGCTTGCGTCTGTGACTCCTGATCTCTTTCTTAGGTTTTCTATCTCCATGGTTGTCTCCCTTTGAACTTTCTGTATGGTTTCTATTTCTAGTTTCAGATCCTTAAATGTTTTTGTTTAATTCCTTCTTTGTGTTTTCTTCCATTTCTTTAAGGGATTTCTGTGATTCCTCTTTAAGGGCTTCTATCTGTTTACTTGTACTCTCCTGTATTTCTTTAAGGGAGTTACTTAATTCCTTCTTATAATCCTCTATCATCATCATGAGAAGTGATTTTAATTCTGAATCCTGCTTTTCAGGTGTGATGGGGTGTTCAGGGCTTGCTATATTGGGAGAATTGGGCACTGATGATGCCAAGAAACTTTGGTTTCCCTTGCTTATGTTCTTGCGCTTGCCTTTCGCCATCTGGTTAATTCTAGTGGTACCTGCCCTCACTGTGTAAAACTGGAGTCTGTATTTCCAGTTATCTTGGTTATTGCAGAGCTCTTCAGAGTCCAGAGTTCTCTGTGGTCTTATGCTCCTAATCTCCTGGGTGGAATAACTCCTGGGACTCAGGCCAACTCTTGGATCTGGAAATCCTTCTGCTCTGAGTGCAGTGGGTCCTCGATGACTCAGGATTCAGTTTCAGCTGCTCTGAGTGCAGTGGCTCCAGCTGCTCTGAGTGCAGTGGCTCCTGGATGACTCAGGATTCAGTTTCTCAACAGGACAGGAGCAGACCGACTCTGTGTCAGCTGCTCTGAGTGCAGTGACTCCTGGATGACTCAGGATTCAGTTTCTCCACAGGACAGGAGCAGACCAATTCTGTGTCTGCTCCAGCCCAGAGGACCAGGCAGGGGAGAAGGGAAGTGGAATTCCGGAGGGGCGGGGTTTGGGTAGCTGCTGTGCCCTGGATGTCCCTGGCTCCCCGATCTATCTCTGGGTTTTAGGGAGTGAGATGGAGTTCTTACCAGCTGCTCTGAGTGCAGTGGCTCCTGGATGACTCAGGATTCCGTTTCTCCACAGGACAGGAGCAGACCAACTCTGTGTCTGCTCCAGCCCAGAGGCCCAGGCAGGGGCAGAAGGGCTGTAGATTTTTTAAATACTATCTATAGTGCTTTTCTGCTGGAATCTAGCAACTTACTTGGACATTCAATATGAAACAACGAACGATACATGGCAGGATGGTACTAGTATTTCTGCTTTAAACCAAACACACTCCCTAACTGAAATGTCACATGTAACATGATTTGGGTGTTTTCAGCTATGTTGTATTGCCTTTAGCTCTGGAAGTAAGAATGTGCTGAAATTCACGAATCTTTAATGTAGCTAAGTTCAATACATTCTATAGTGCTTTTCAGCTGGAATCTAGCAACTTACTTGGACATTCCATATGAAACAATGAAAGATACATGGCCGGATGGTACAAGTGTTTCTGCTTGAAACCAAACACACTTCCTAACTGAAATGTCACATATAACATGAATTAGGTGTTTTCAGCTCTATGGTACTTACCTTTAGCTCTCGAAGTAAGAATTCACTGCAATGTGTGTATCTTTACATTAGGGGGTTTCAGTACACTCTATAGTGCTTTTCTGCTGGAATCTAGCAACTTACTTGGACATTCCATATGAAACAATGTACGATACATGGCAGGATGGTACTAGTGTTTCTGCTTTAAACCAATAACACTTCCTAACTGAAATGTCACATGTAACATGACTTAGGTGATTTCAGCTCTGTTGTACTTGCCTTTATCTCTGGAATTAAGAATGTGCTGAAATTCCCGTATGTTTACTGTAGATTTTTTCAATACTTTCTATAGTGCTTTTCTGCTGAAATCTAGCAACTTACTTGGACATTCCATATGAAACAATGAAAGGTACATGGCCGGATGGTACAAGTGTTTCTGCTTTAAACCAAACACTCTTCCTAGCTGTGAAATGTCACATGTAACATCATTTAGGTGTTTTCAGTTCTGTTGTACTTGCCTTTAGCTCTGGAAGTAAGAATGTGCTGAAATACGCATATATTTACTGTAGATTTTTTCAATACTTTCTATGGTGCTTTTCTGCTGAAATCCAGCAACTTACTTGGACATTCCATATGAAACAATGAAAGATACATGGCAAGATGTTACTAGTGTTTCTGCTTTAAACCAAACACACTTCCTAAATGAAGTGTCACATGTAACATGATTTAGGTGTTTTCAGCTCTGTTGTACTTGCCTTTATCTCTGGAAGTAAGAATGTGCTGAAATTCGCATATATTTACTGTAGGTTTTTTCAATACTATCTATAGTGCTTTTCTGCTGGAATCTAGCAACTTACTTGGACATTTCATATGAAACAATGAAAGATACATGGCCGGATGGTACAAGTGTTTCTGCTTGAAATCAAACACACTTCCTAACTGAAATGTCACATGTAACATGATTTAGGTGTTTTCAGCTCTATGGTACTTGCCTTTAGAACTGGAAGTAAGAATTCACTGCAATGTGTGTATCTTTACATTAGGGTGTTTCAATACACTCTATAGTGCTTTTCTGCTGGAATGTAGCAACTTATTTGAACATTCCATATGAAATAATGAACGATACATGGCAGGATGGTACTAGTGTTTCTGCTTTAAACCAAAAACACTTCCTAAATGAAGCGTCACATGTAACATGATTTAGGTGTTTTCAGCACTGTTGTACTTGCCTTTATCTCTGGAAGTAAGAATGTGCTGAAATTCACTTATCTTTAATGTACCTTAGTTCAGTACATTATATAGTGCTTTTCTGCTGGAATCTAGCAACCTCTTTGGACATTCCATATGAAACAATGAAAGATACATGGCAGGATGGTACTAGTGTTTCTGCTTTAAACCAAAAACACTTCATAACTGAAATGTCACATGTAACATGATTTAGGTGTTTTCAGCTCTGTTGTACTTGCCTTTATCTCTGGAAGTAAGAATGTGCTGGAATTCGCGTATATTTACTGTAGATTTTTTAAATACTATCTATAGTGCTTTTCTGCTGGAATCTAGCAACTTACTTGGACATTCCATATGAAACAATGAAGGATACATGGCAGGATGGTACTAGTGTTTCTGCTTTAAACCAAACACACTTCCTAAGTGAAGTGTTACATGTAACATGATTAGTTGTTTTCAGCCCTGTTGTAATGGCCTTTAGCTCTGGATTAAGAATGTGCTGAATTTCTTGTATATTTGCTGTAGAGTTTTTCAATATTTTCTATAGTGCTTTTCTGCTGGAATCTAGCAACTCATTTGGACATTCCATATGAAACAATGAAAGATAAATGGCAGGATGATACTAGTGTTTCTGCATTACACCAAACACACTTCCTAACTGAAATGTCACATGTAACATGATTTGGGTGTTTTCAGCTCTGTTGTACTTGCCTTTAGCTCTGGAAGTAAGAATGTGCTGAAATTCACGTATCTTTCATGTAGCTTAGTTCAATACATTCTATAGTGCTTTTCTGCTGGAATCTAGCAACTTATTTGGACATTCCATATGAAACAATGAAAGATACATGGCAGGATGGTACTAGTGTTTCTGCTTTAAACCAAAAACACTTCATCACTGAAATGTCACATATAACATGATTTAGGTGTTTTCAGCTATGTTGTACTTGCCTTTAGCTCTGGAAGTAAGAATGTGCTGAAATTCGGGTTTATTTACTGTAGATTTTTTAAATACTATCTATAGTGCTTTTCTGCTGGAATCTAGCAACTTATTTGGACATTGCATACGAAACAATGAAAGATAAATGGCAGGATGATACTAGTGTTTCTGCTTTACACCAAACACAGTTCCTAACTGAAATGTCACATGTATCATGATTTAGGTGTTTTCAGCTCTATGGTACTTACCTTTAGCTCTGGAAGTAAGAATTCACTGCAATGTGTGTATCTTTACATTAGGGTGTTTCAATACACTCTATAGTGCTTTTCTGCTGGAATCTAGAAACTAACTTGGACATTCCATGTGAAACAATGAAAGATACATGGCTGGATGGTACAAGTGTTTCTGCTTTATACCAAACACACTTCCTAACTGAAATGTCACATGTAACATGATTTAGGTGTTTTCAGCTCTGTTCTACTTGAATTTATCTCTAGAATTAACAATGTGCTGAAATTCGAGTATGTTTAGTGTAGATTTTTTCAATACTTTCTATAGTGCTTTTCTGCTGGAATCTAGCAACTTACTTGGACATTCCATATGGAACCATGAAAGATACATGGCCGGATGGTACAAGTGTTTCTGCTTTAAACCAAACACTCTTCCTAACTGTGAAATGTCACATGTTACATCATTTAGGTGTTTTCAGTTCTGCTGTATTTGCCTTTAGCTCTGGAAGTAAGAATCTGCTGAAATAGGCGTATATTTACTGTAGATTTTTTCAATACTTTCTATAGTGCTTTTCTGCTGGAATCTAACAATTTACTTGGACATTCCATATGAAACAATGAAATATACATGGCCGGATGATACAAGTGTTTCTGCTTGAAACCAAACACACTTCCTAACTGAAATTTCACATGTTAAATGATTTAGGTGTTTTCAGCTCTATGGTACTTTCCTTTATCTCTAGAAATAAGAATTCACTGAAATGTGTGTATCTTTACATTAGGGTGTTTCAATACACTCTATAGTGCTTTTCTGCTGGAATCTAGCAACTTATTTGAACATTCCATTTGAAACAATGAACGATACATGGCAGGATCGTACTAGTGTTTCTGCATTAAACCAAACACACTTACTAACTGAAGTGTCACATGTAACCTGATTAAGGTGTTTTCATCCCTGTTGTAATTTCCTTTAGCTCTGGAAGTAAGAATGTGCTTAAATTCTTGTATATTTAATGTAGATTTTTAAAATACTATCTATAGTGCTTTTCTGCTGGAATTTAGCAACTTACTTAGACATTCCATATGAAACAATGAACGATACATGGCAGGATGGTATTAGTGTTTCTGCTTTAAACCAAACACACTTCCTAACTGAAGTGTCACATGTAACATGATTTAGGTGTTTTCAGCTCTATTGTACTCGCCTTTTGCTCTGAAGTAAGAATTCACTGCAATTTGTGTATCTTTACATTATGGTGTTTCAATACACTCTATAGTTCCTTTCTGCTGCAATCTAGCAACTTACTTGGACATTCCATATGAAACAATGAACGATACATGGCAGGATTGTACTAGTGTTTTTGCTTTAAACCAAACACACTTCCTAACTGAAATGTCACATGTAACATGATTTGGGTGTTTTCAGCTCTATTGTACTTGCCTTTAGCTCTGGAAGTAAGAATGTGCTGAAATTCACTTATCTTTAATGTACCTTAGTTCAATACATTCTACCGTGTTTTTCTGATGGAATCTAGCAACTTATTTGGTCATTCCATATGAAACAATGAAAGATACGTGGCATGATGGAACTAGTGTTTCTCCTTTAAACCAAAAACACTTCATAACTGAAATGTCACATGTAACATGATTTAGGTGTTTTCAGCTCTGTTGTACTTAGCTTTATCTCTGGAAGTAAGAATGTGCTGAAATTCTCGTATATTTACTGTAGATTTTTTCAATACTATCTATAGTGCTTTTCTCCTGGAATCTAGCAATTTACTTGGACATTCCATATGAAACAATGAACGATACATGGCAGGATGATACAAGTGTTTCTGCTTTAAACCAAACACACTTCCTATCTGAAATGTCACATGTAACATGATTTGGATCTTTTCAGCTCTGTTGTACTTGCCTTTAGCTCTGGAAGTAAGAATGTGCTGAAATTCACGAATCTTTGATGTAGTTTAGTTCAATACATTCTATAGTGCTTTTTCTGCTGGAATCTAGCAACTTACTTGGACATTCCATATGAAAGAATGAAAGACACATGGCCAGATGGTACTACTGTTTCTGCTTTAAACCAAACACTTTTCCTGACTGTGAAATGTCACATGTATCATCATTTAGGTGTTTTCAGCTCTGTTGTACTTGCCTTTAGCTCTGGAAGTAAGAATGTGCAGAAATTCACATATCTTTAATGTAGCTTAGTTCAATACATTCTATAGTGCTTTTCTGCTTGAATCTAGCAACTTAATTGGACATTCCCTATGAAACAATGAAAGATACATGTCCGGATGGTACAAGTGTTTCTGCTGGAAACCAAACACACTTCCAAACTGAAATGTCATATGTAACATGATTTAGGTGTTTTCAGCTCTATGGTACTTGCCTTTAGCTCTGGTAGTAACAATTCACTGCAATTTGTGTATCTTTACATTAGGGTGTTTCAATACACTCTATAGTGCTTTTCTGCTGGAATCTAGCAACTTATTTGGACATTCCATTTGAAACAATGAACGATACATGGCAGGATTGTACTAGTGTTTCTGCTTTAAACCAAACACACATCCTAACTGAAATGTTACATGTAACAAGATTTAGGTGTTTTCAGCTCTGTTGTACTTGCCTTTGGCTCTGGAAGTAAGAATGTGCTGAAATTCGGGTATATATAGTGTAGATTTTTTAAATATTATCCTTAGTGCTTTTCTGCTGGAATCTAGCAACTTACTTGGACATTCCATATGAAACAATGAAAGATACATGGCCGGATGGTACAAGAGTTTCTGCTTTAAACCAAACACTCTTCCTAACTGTGAAATGTCACATGTAACATCATTTAGGTGTTTTCAGTTCTGTTGTACTTGCCTTAGGCTCTGGAAGTAAGAATGTGCTGAAATTCTCGTATCTTTAATGTAGCTTAGTTCAGTACATTCTATAGTGCTTTTCTGCTGGAATCAAGCAACTTACTTGGACATTCCATACGAATAAATGAAAGATACATGGCCAGATGGTACGAGTGTTTCTGCTTTAAACCAAACACACTTCCAAACTGAAATGTCACACGTAAGTGATTTAGGTGTTTTCAGCTCTATGGTACTTGCCTTTAGCTCTGGAAGTAAGAATTCACTGCAATGTGTGCATCTTTATATTAGGGTGTTTCATTTCACTCTATAATGCTTTTCTGCTGGAATCTAGCAACTTATTTGGACATTCCATATGAAACAATGAACGATACATGGCAGGATGGTACTAGTGTTTCTGC
>NW_021604585.1:8429-43060 GCF_004785775.1 Grammomys surdaster
TATGAAACAATGAACGATACATGGCAGGATGGTACTAGTGTTTCTGCTTTAAACCAAACACACTTCCTAACTGAAATGTCACATGGAACGTGATTTAGGTGTTTTCAGCTCTGTTGTACTTGCCTTTAGCTCTGGAAGTAAGAATTTGCTGAAATTCTCGTATCTTTAATGTAGCTTATTTCAATACATTCAATAGTGCTTTTCTGCTGGAATCTAGCAACTTATTTGGACATTCCATATGAAACAATTAAATATACATGGCAGGATGGTACTAGTGTTTCTTCTTTAAACCAAACACACTTCCTAACTGAAATGTCACATGTAACATGATTTATGTGTTTTCAGCTCTTTTGTACATGCCTTTAGCTCTGGAAGTAAGAATGTGCTGAAATATGCGTATATTTGCTGTAGATTTTTTCAATACTTTCTATAGTGCTTTTCTGCTTGAATCTAGCATCTTACTTGGACATTCTATATGAAACAATGAAAGATAAATGGCCAGATGGTACAAGTGTTTCTGCTTGAAACCAAACACACTTCCTAACTGAAATGTCATATGTAACATGATTTAGGTGTTTTCAGCTCTATGGTACTTGCCTTTAGCTCTGGAAGTAAGAATTCACTGAAAAGTGTGTATCTTTACATTAGGGCGTTTCAGTACACTCTATAGTGCTTTTCTGTTGGAATCTAGCAACTTATTTGGACATTCCATATGAAACAATGAAAGATACATGGCAGGATGGTACTAGTGTTTCTGCATTAAACCAAACACACTTACTAACTGAAGTGTCACATGTAACCGGATTAAGATGTTTTCATCCCTGTTGTAATTTCCTTTAGCTCTGGAAGTAATAATGTGCTGAAATTCTTGTATATTTAATGTAGATTTTTTAAATACTATCTATAGTGCTTTTCTGCTGGAATCTAGCAACTTACTTGGACATTCCATATGAAACAATGAACAATACATGGCCGGATGGTACAAGTGTTTCTGCTTTAATCCAAATACACTTTCTAACTGAAATGTCACATGTAACATCATTTAGGTGTTTTCACCTGTGTTGTACTTTCCTTTAGCTCTGGAAGTAAGAATGTGCTGCAATTCGCGTATCTTTACTGTAGCTATCTTCAATATATTCAATAGTGCTTTTATGATGGAATCTAGCAACTTACTTGGACATTCCCTGTGAAACATTGAAAGATACATGGCCAGATGGTACAAGTGTTTCTGCTTAAACCAAACACACCTGCTAACTGTGAAATGTCACATGTAACATGATTTAGGTGTTTCCAGCTCTGTTGTCCGTGCCTTTTTCTCTTGAAGTAAGAATGTGCTGCAATTCGCATATCTTTACTGTAGTTTTGTTAAATACATTCAATAGTGCTTTTATGCTGGAATCTAGCTATTTGCTTTGACATTCCTATGAAACAATGGAAGATACCTGACCGGATGGTACAAATGATTCTGCTTTAAACCAAACACACTTCCAAACTCAATTGTCACATGTAACATGATTTAGGTGTTTTCAGCTCTGTTGTACTTGCCTTTAGCTCTGGAAGTAAGAATGTGCTGAAATTCACATGTCTTTATTGTAGCTTTGTTCAATACATTCAATAGTGCTTTTCTGCTGTAATCTAGCAACTTACTTGGACATTCCATATGAAACAATGAAAGATACATGGCCGGATGTTTCAAGTGTTTCTGCTTTAAATCAAACACACTTCCTAACTGAAATTTCACATGTAACATGATTTATGTGTTTTCAGCTCTGTTGTACTTGCCTTTAGCTCTGGAAGTAAGAATGTGCTGAAATTCACGTACCTTTACTGTTGCTTTGTTCAATACATTCAATAGTGCTTTTTTGCTGGAATCTAGCAACTTACTTGGACATTCCCTATGAAACAATGAAAGATACATGGCTGGATGGTACAAGTGTTTCTCCTTTAAACAAAACACACTTCCTAACTGAAATGTCACATGTAACATGATTTAGGTGTTTTCAGCTCTGTTGTAATTTGCTTTAGCTCTGATAGTAAGAATGTCCTGCAATTCGCTATATTTACTGTAGTTTTGTTCAATATATTCTATAGTCTTTTTCTCCTGCAATCTAGCAACTTACTTGGACATTCCCTATGAAACAATGAAAGATACAAGGCCGGATGGAACAAGTGTTTCTGCTTTAAACCAAACACACTTCCTAACTGAAATGTCAAATGTAACCCGATTTACGTGTTTTCAGCACTGTTGTACTTTCCTTTAGCTCTGGAAGTTAGAATGTGCTGCAATTCGAGTATCTTTACTATAGATCTGTTCAATAAGTAATGTACTGCTTTTCTGCTGAAATGTAACAACTTACTTGGACATTCCTATGAAAAAATGAAAGATACATGGCCGGATGGTATAAGTGTTCCTGCTTTAAACCAAACAGACTTCCTAACTGAAATGTCACATGTAACATCATTTAGGTGTTCTCTGCTCTGTTGTACTTGTCTTTAGCTCTGGAAGTAAGAATTCACTGCAATGTGTGTATCTTTACATAAGGGTGGTTCAATACATTCTATAGTGCTATTCTGCTGGAATCTATCAACTTACTTGGACATTCCTTATGAAACACTGAAAGATACATGGCCGGATGGTACAAGTGTTTCTCCTTTAAACCAAACACACTTCCTAACTGAAATGTCACATGTAACATGATTTAGGTGTTTCCAGCTCTTTTGTACTTGCCTTTAGCTCTGGAAGTAAGAATGTGCTGCAATTGACGTATCTTTACTGTAGCTTTGTTCAATACATTCAATAGTGTTTTTATGCTGGAATCTAGCTATTACTTGGACATTCCTATGAAACAATGAAAGATACATGACCGGATGGTACAAATGATTCTGCTTTAAACCAAACACACTTCCTAACTGAAATGTCACATGTAACATGATTTATATGTATTCAGCTCTGTTGTACTTGCATTTAGCTCCGGAAGTAAGAATGTGCTCCAATTCACATATCTTTACTGTAGCTTTATTCAATACATTCAATAGTGCTTTTCTGCTGGAATCTAGCAACTTACTTGGACATTCAGTATAAAACAATGAAAGACACATGGCCGAATTGTAGAACTGTTTCTGCTTTAAACCAAACACACTTCCTAACTGTGAAATGTCACATGTAACATCATTTTGGTGCGTTCAGCTCTGTTGTACTTTACTTTAGCTCTGGAAGTAAGAATTCAGTGCAATGTGTGTATCTTTACATTAGGGTTGTTCAATAAGTTTTATAGTGCTTTTCTGCTGGAATCCAGAAACTTACTTGGACATTCACTATGAAACAATGAAAGATACATGGCCGGATGGAACAAGTGTTTCTGCTTTAAACCAAACACATTTCCTAACTGAAATGTCACATGTAACATGATTTAGGTGTTTCCAGCTCTGTTGTACTTGCCTTTATCTCTGGAAGTAAGAATGTGCTAAAATTACCTTATCTTTACTGTAGATTTTTTCAATACATTCTATAGTGCTTCTCTGCTGGAATCTAGCAACTTACTTGGACATTCTCTATGAAACAATGAAAGATACAAGGCTGCATGGTACAAATGATTCTGCCTTAAACCAAACACACTTCCTAACTGAAATGTCACATGTAACATGATTTATGTGTTTTCAGCTCTGTTGTATTAGCTTTTGCTCTGGAAGTAAGAATATGCTGAAATTCGCGTATATTTACTGTAGATTTTTTCAATAATTTCTATAGTGTCTTTTTACTAGATCTAGCAAATTACTTGGACATTCCACATGAAACAATTAAAGATACATGGGCCGATGGTACAAGTGTTTCTGCTGTAAACCAAACACAATTCCTAACTGAAATGTAACATGTAACATCATTTAGGTGTTTTCAGTTCGTTGTACTTCCCTTTAGCTCTGGAAGTAAGAATGTGCTGAAATTCCTGTATCTTTACTGTAGCTTTGTTCAATACATTCAATAGTGCTTTTCTGCTGGAATCTAACAACTTACTTGGACATTCCATATGAAACAATGAAAGATACATGACCGGATAATACAAATGATTCTGCTTTAAACCAAACACACTTCTTAACTGAAATGTCACATGTCACATCATTTAGGTGTTGTCAGCTCTGTTGTACTTGCCTTTAGCCCTGGAAGTAAGAATTCCCTGCAATGTGTGTATCTTTACATTAGTGTTGTTCAATATGTTCTATAGTGCTTTTCTGATGTAATCTAGCAACTTACATGGACATTCAATATGAAACAATGAAGCATAAATGGCCGGATGGTACAAGTGTTTCTCCTTTAAACCAAACACACTTCCTAACTGAAATGTCACATGTTACATGATTTAGGTGTTTTCAGCTCTGTTGTACTTCCCTTTAGCTCTGGTAGTAAGAATTTTCTGCAATTCCCGTATATTTACTGTAGCTTTGTTCAATATATTCTATAGTCTTTTTCTCCTGGAATCTAGCAATTTACTCCAACATTCCCTATGAAACAATGAAAGATACATGGCCGGATGATACAAGGGTTCTGCTTTAAACCAAACACACTTCTTAACTTAAATGTCACATGTAACATGATTTACGTGCTTTCAGCACTGTTGTACTTACCTTTAGCTCTGGAAGTAAGAATTCCCTGCAATATATGTATCGTTACATTAGCGTGGTTCAATACATTCTATACTGCTTTTCTGCTGGAATCTAGCAACTTACTTGGACATTCCCTATGAAACAATGAAAGATACATGTCCAGATGGTACAAGTGTTTCTGATTTAAACCAAACACACTTCCTAACTGAAATGTCACATGTAACATGATTTAGGTGTTATCAGCTCTGTTGTCCTTGCCTTTAGCTCTGGAAGTAAGAATGTACCTCAATTCGCGTATCTTTACTGTAGCTTTGTTCAGTACATTCAATAGTGCTTTAATGCTGGAATCTAAGTATTTACTTGGACATTCCCTATGAAACAATGAAAGATACATGACCGGATGGTACAAATGATTCTGCTTTAAACCAAACACACTTCCTAACTGAAATGTCACATGTAACATGATTTAGGTGTTTTCAGCTCTGTTGTATTAGCTTTAGCTCTGGAAGTAAGAATGTGCTGCAATTCTTGTATCTTTACTATAGATTTGTTCTATAAGTTCTATAGTGCTTTTCTGCTCAAATCTAGCAACATACTTGGACATTCCCTATGAAACAATGAAAGATACATGTCTGGATGGTACAATTGTTTCTGCATAAAACCAAAGACACTTACTAACTGAAATGTCACATGTAACATCATTTAGGTGTTTTCAGCTATGTTGTACGTGCCTTTAGCTCTGGAAATAAGACTGTGCTGCAATTCCCGTATCTTTACTGTAGCTTTGTTCAATACATTCTGTAGTGCTTTTCTGCTGGAATCTAGCAACTTACTTGGACATTCCCTATGAAACAATGAAAGATACATAGCCAGATGGTACAAGTGTTTCTACTTTAAACAAAACACACTTCCTAACTGAAATGTCACATGTAACATGATTTAGGTGTTTTCAGCTCTATTGTACTTGCGTTTAGCTCTGGAAGAAAAAGAATTCACTGCAATGTGTGTATGTTTACATTAGGATAGTTCAATACACTCTATAGTGCTTTTCTGCTGAAATCTAGCAACTTACTTAGACATTCCATATGAAACAATGAAAGATACATGGCTGGATGGTACAAGTGTTTCTGCTTTAAACCACACACACTTCCTAACTGAAATGTCACACGTAACATGATTTAGGTGTTTTCAGCTCTGTTGTACTTGCCTTTAGATCTGGAAGTAAGAATGTTCTGAAATTCAGGTATATTTACTGTAAATTTTTTCAATAATTTCTAAAGTGTTTTTTTACTAGATCTAGCAACTTACTTGGACATTCCACATGAAACAGTGAAAGATAAATGGCCAGAGGATACAAGTGTTTCTGCTTTAAACCAAACATACTTCCTAACTGTGAAATGTCACATGTAACATGATTTAGATGTTTCCAGCTCTGTTATACTTGCCTTTAGCACTGGAAGTAACAATTCACTGCAATGTGTGTATCTTTACATTAGGGTGGTTCAATACATTCTATAGTGCTTTTCTACTGGAATCTAGCAACTTACTTGGGCATTCCATAAGAAAAAATGTAAGA
Source organism: Grammomys surdaster (assembly GCF_004785775.1). Classification (NCBI taxonomy): domain Eukaryota; kingdom Metazoa; phylum Chordata; class Mammalia; order Rodentia; family Muridae; genus Grammomys; species Grammomys surdaster. The sequence goes on from NW_021604585.1 coordinate 14,605, forward strand.
TACATGGCCCGATGTTACAAGTGTTTCTGCTTTAAACCAAACACACTTCCTAACTGAAATGTCACATATAACATGATTTAGGTGTTTTCAGCTACATTGTACTTGTCTTTAGCTCTGGAAGTAAGAATGCGCTGAAATTCGTGTGTATTTACTGTAGATTTTTTCAATACTTTCTATAGTGCTTTTCTGCTGGAATCTAGCTACTTACTTGGACATTCCATATGAAACAATGAAATATACATGGCCGTATGGTACAAGTGTTTCTGCTTTAAACCAACCATACTTTCTAACTGAAATATCACATGTAACATCATTTACGTGTTTTCAGATCTATTGTACTTGCCTTTAGCTCTGGAAGTAAGAATGTGCTACAATTCCTGTATCTTTACTGTAGATTTTTTCAATATGTTCCATAGTGTTTTTCTACTAGATCTAGCAACTTACTTGGACATTCCACATGAAACAATGAAAGATATATGCCCGGATGATACAAGTGTCCCTGCTTTAAAGCAAACACACTTCCTAACTGTGAAATGTCACATGTAACATCATTTAGGTGTTTCCAGCTCTGTTGTACTTGCCTTTACCTCTGGAAGTAAGAATTCAGTGCAACCTGTGTATCTTTAGAGTAGGGTTGTTCAGTAAGTTTTATAGTGCTTTTATGATATGATCTAGCAACGTACTTGGTCATTCCATATGAAACAATGAAAGATACATGGCCGGATGGTACAAGTGTTTCTGCTTTAACCCAAACACACTTCCTAACTGAATTTACACATGTAACATGATTTAGATGTTTCCAGCTAAGCTGTACTTGCCTTTAGCTCTGGAGTAAGAATGTGCTGTAGATTCTTGTATATTCGTGTATATTTACTGTAGATTCTTTCAATACGTTCTATAGTGTTTTTCTACTAGATCTAGCAACTTACTTGGACATTCCACCTGAAACAAGGAAAGATACATGGCCGGATGATACAAGTGTTTCTGCTTTAAACCAAACACACTTCCTAACTCTGAAATGTCACATGTGACATCATTTAGGTGTTTCCAGCTCTGTTGTACTTGCCTTTCCCTCTGGAAGTAAGAACGTGCTGCAATTCGCCTATCTTTACTGTAGCTTTGTTCAATATATTCAATAGTGCTTTTATGCTGGAATCTAGCTATTTACTTGGACATTCCCTATGAAACAATGAAAGATACATGGTCGGATGTACAAGTGTTTCTGCTTTAAACCAAACACACTTCTTAACTGAAATGTCACATGTAACATGATTTAGGTGTTTTGAGCTCTGTTGTACTTGCCTTTAGCTCTGGTAGTAAGAATGTGCTGCAATTCTCAGATCTTTACTGTAGCTTTGTTCAATATATTCAATAGTGCTTTTCTGCTGGAATCTAGCAACTTCCTTGGACATTCCACATGAAACAATGAAAGGTACATGGCCGGATTGTACAAGTGTTACTGCTTTAAGCCAAACACACTTCCTAACTGAAGTGTCACATGTAACATGATTTAGGTGTTTTCAGCTCTGTTGTACTTGCCTTTAGCTCTGGAAGTAAGAATTCAGTGCAATGTGTGTATCTTTACATTACGGTTGTTCAATAAGTTCTATAGTGCTTTTCTGCTGAAATCTAGCAACTTACTTGGACATTCACTATGAAACAATGTAAGATACATGGCCGGATGGTACAAGTGTTTCTGCTTTAAACCAAACACACTTCCTAACTGAAATGTCACATGTAACATGATTTAGGTGTTTCAGCTCTGTTTTACTTGCCTTTAGATCTGGAAGTAAGAATTTGCTGCAATTCTCGTATCTTTACTATAGATTTGTTCTATAAGTTCTATAGTGCTTTTCTGCTCAAATCTAGCAACGTACTTGGACATTCCATAGGAAACAATGAAAGATACATGTCTGGATTGTACAATTGTTTCTGCTTTAAACCAAAGACACTTGCTAACTGACATGTCACATGTAACATCATTTAGGTGTTTTCAGCTCTGTTGTACGTGCCTTTAGCTCTGGAAGTAAGACTGTGCTGCAATTCCCGTATCTTTACTGTAGCTTTGTTCAATACATTCTGTAGTGCTTTTCTGCTGGAATCTAGCAACTTACTTGGACATTCCCTATGAAACAATGAAAGATACATAGCCAGATGGTACAAGTGTTTCTACTTTAAACAAAACACATTTCCTAACTGAAATGTCACATGTAACATGATTTAGGTGTTTTCAGCTCTATTGTACTTGCCTTTAGCTCTGGAAGAAAAAGAATTCACTGCAGTGTGTGTATGTTTACATTAAGGAAGTTCAATACACTCTATAGTGCTTTTCTGCTGGAATCTAGCAAATTACTTAGACATTCCATATGAAACAATGAAAGATACAAGGCTGGATGGTACAAGTGTTTCTGCTTTAAACCAAACACACTTCCTAACTGAAATGTCACATGTAACACGATTTAGGTGTTTTCAGCTCTGTTTTACTTGCCTTTAGATCTGGAAGTAAGAATGTGTTGAAATTCACGTATATTTACTGTAGATTTTTTGAGTAATTTCTATAGTGTTTTTTTACAAGATCTAGCAACTTACTTGGACATTCCACATGAAACAGTGAAAGATACATGGCCAGATGATACAAGTGTTTCTGCTTTAAACCAAACACACTTCCTAACTGTGAAATGTCACATGTAACATGATTTAGATGTTTCCAGCTAAGTTATACTTGCCTTTAGCTCTGGAAGTAACAATTCACTGCAATGTGTGTATCTTTACATTAGGGTGGTTCAATACATTCTATAGTGCTTTTCTGCTGGAATCTAGCAACTTACTTGGACATTCCATAAGAAAAAATGTAAGATACATGGCCGGATGGTACAAGTGTTTCTGCTTTAAACCAAACACACTTCCTAACTGAAATGTCACATATACCATGATTTTGGTGTTTTCAGCTACATTGTACTTGTCTTTAGCTCTGGAAGTAAGAATGTGCTGCAATTCTCGTATCTTTACTGTAGATTTTTTCAATATATTCTATAGTGTTTTTCTACTAGATCTAGCAACTTACTTGGACATTCCACATGAAACAATGAAATATACATGGCCGGATGGTACAAGTGTTTCTGCTTTAAACCAACCATACTTTCTAACTGAAATGTCACATGTAACATCATTTACGTGTTTTCAGATCTGTTGTACTTGCCTTTAGCTCTGGAAGTAAGAATGTGCTACAATTCCCGTATCTTTACGGTAGATTTTTTCAATATGTTCTGTAGTGTTTTTCTACTAGATCTAGCAACTTACTTGGACATTCCACATGAAACAATGAAAGATATATGCCCGGATGATACAAGTGTCCCTGCTTTAAAGCAAACACACTTCCTTACTGTGAAATGTCACATGTAACATCATTTAGGTGTTTCCAGCTCTGTTGTACTTGCCTTTACCTCTGGAAGTTAGAATTCAGTGCAACGTGTGTATCTTTAGAGTAGGGTTGTTCAGTAAGTTCTATAGTGATTTTCTGATATAATCTAGCAACGTACTTGGACATTCCTTATGAAACAATGAAAGATACATGGCCAGATTGTACAAGTGTTTCTCCTTTAAACCAAACACACTAAATAACTGATATTACATATGTAACATGATTTAGGTGTTTTCAGCTCTATTGTACTTGCCTTTAGCTCTGGAAGTAAGAATGTGCTGAAATTCGTGTACATTTACTGCAGATTTTTTCAGTGATTTCTATAGTGCTTCTCTGCTGGAATCTAGCAACTTACTTGGACATTCCATATGAAACAATGAAAGATACATGGCCGGATGGTACAAATGATTCTGCTTTAAACCAAACATACTTTCTAACTGAAATGTCACATTTAACATCATTTAGGTGTTTTCAGCTCTGTTGTACTTGCCTTTAGCTGTGCAATAAGAATACCTTTCAATGCTCCTTTCTTAGAATACACTTTAATGTGCGTATCTTTAGAGTAGTTTTGTTCAATACATTCTAATGTGCTTTTCTGCTGGAATCTAAAACTTCTTTCGACATTCCATATGAAACAATGAAAGATACTTGGCCGGATGGTACATGTGTTTCTGTTTAAATCAAACACACTTCCTAACTGAAATATCACATGTAACGTGATTTAGCTGTTATCAGCTATGTTGTACCTGCCTTTAGCTGTGGAAGTAAGAATACACATCAATGCATGCATCTTTACAGTAAGTTTTTTCTGTACGTTCTATAGTGCTTTTCTGCTGGAATCTGGCAACATACTTGGACATTGCATATGAAACCGTGAAAGATACATGGCCGGATGGTAGAAGTGTTTCTGCTTTGAACCCAACACACATCCTAACTGAAATGTCACATGTATCATGAATTCAGCATTTTCAGCTATACTATAGTTGCTTAAGCTCTGAAAGAATGAATGTATAGCATTTCACAGATCTTTGCAGTAGGGTTTTCCAGTGTGATTTCCAGTGCATTTCTGCTGCAATCTTGGAAATTACTTGGACATTCTATATTAAATAATGAACTATACATGCCCGGGTTTTACAGTTGTTTCTGCTTTTAACCCAACACAATCCTAACTGAAATGTCACATGGAACGTGAATTCAGAATTTTCAGCTGTACTGTAGTTGCCTTTAGCTCTGGGAGAATGAATGTGTTGCATTTCTTGTATCTTTAGTGTTTTTCAGTGTGATTTACACTGCGTTTCTACTGGAATCTAGCAACTTACTTGGAAATTCTATATTAAACAATTAACTATTCATGGCTGGGTGGTACAAGTGTTTCTGCTTTGAACCATACACACATTCTAACTGAAGTGTCACAAGTAACATGAATTCACTGGTTTCAGCTGTCCTGTAGTGGCTTTAACTCTGGAAGTATGAATGTGATGCATTTCGCTTTTCTTTACAGTAGGGTTTTTCAGTCTGATTTACAGTGTATTGCAGTTGGAATCTAGCAACTTACTTGAAAATTCTATATTAAACAATGAACTATACATGGCCGGGTGATAAAATTGTTTCTGCTTTGCACCAAACACACGTTCTAACTGAAATGTCACAAGTAACATGAATTCACTGGTTTCACTTGTACTGTAGTGGCTTTAGCTCTGGAAGTATGAATGTATTGCATTTCGCTTATCTTTAGAGTAGGATTTTTCTGTATGTTTTACAGACTTTTCTGGTGAAATCTAGCACCTTATTTGGACATTCTATATTAAATAATGAACTATATATGCCGGGTGGTACAAGTGTTTCTGCTTTAAACCAAACACACATCCTAACTGAAATGTCACATGTAACATGAATTCAGCATTTTCAGCTGTACTGTAGTTGCCTTTAGCTCTGGAAGAATGAATGTTTTGCATTTACAGTAGGATTTTTCGGTATGTTTTTCAGTGCTTTTCTGCTACAATCTAACAAATTACTTTGACATTCTATATTAAAAAATGAACTATCAATGGCCAGGAGGTACAAGTGTTTTAGTTTCAACCCAAGGCACATCCTAAATAAAATGTCACAGGTATCATGAATTCAGCATTTTCAGCTGAACTGTATTTGCCTTAAGCTCTGGAAGAATGAATGTGTTGCATTTCATTTATCTTTACAGTAGGGATCTTAAGTGTGATTTACAGTGCGTTGCTCCTGGAATCTAGCAACTTACTTGGAAATTCTATATTAAACAATTGACTATTCATGACCGGGTGGTACAAGTGTTTCTGCTTTGAACCCAACACACGTCGTAACTGAAATGTCACATGTAACGTGAATTCAGCATTTTCAGCCCTACTGTAGTGGCCTTTAGCTCTGGAAGTATGAATGTGTTCAATTTCGCTTATCTTTACAGTATGTTTTACAGTGCTTTTCTGCTGGAATCTAGCAACTTACTTGGAAATTCTATATTAAACAATTAACTATTCATGGCCAGGTGGTACAAGTGTTTCTGCTTTGAACCAAACACACGTTCTAACTGAAATGTCACAAGTGACATGAATTCAGTGTTTTCAGCTGTACTGTAGTGGCCTTTAGCTCTGGAAGTACCTATATGTTCTATTTCAAGTATCTTTACAGTAGCTGTTTTCTGTATGTTTTACAGTGCTTTTCTGCTGGAATCTGGCAAATTACTTGGAAATTATATATTAAACAATGAACTATACATGGTCGGGTGGTACAAGTGTTTCTGTTTTGAACCAAACACACGTTCTACTGAAATGTCACAAATAATATGGCTTCAGTGTTTTCAGCTGTACTGTAGTGGCCTTTAGCTCTGGAAGAATGAATGTGTTGCATTTTGCGTATCTTTACAGTAGGGTTTTTCAGTATGTTTTACAGTGCTTTTCTGCTGGAAGCTTTCAACTTACTTGGACATTCAATATTAAATAATGAACTATACATGGCCGGATGGTACAATTGTTTCTGCTTTTAACCCAAAACAATCCTACTGAAATGTCACCTGTTACGTGAATTCAGCATTTTCAGCTCTACTGTACTTGCCTTTACAGTAGGGTTTTTAGGTATGTTTTACCGTGCCTTTCTTCTGGAATCTAGCAACTTTCTTGGACATTCTATATTAAATAATGAACTATTCATGGACAGGTAATACAAGTGTTTCTGCTTTGAACCCAACAAATATCGTAACTGAAATGTCACATGTAATGTGAATTCAGCATTTTCAGCTGTACTATAGTTGCCTTTAGCTCTGGAAGAATGAATGTGTTGCATTTCGTTTATCTTTTCAATAGGGTTTTTCAGTGTGATTTACAGTGCTTTTCTGCTGGAATCTAGCAACTTACTTGGAAATTCTATATTAAACAATGAACTATACTTGGCCGGGGGTACAAGTGTTTCTGCTTTGAACCAAACACATGTTCTACTGAAATGTCACTAGTAATATGACTTCAGTGTTTTCAGATATACTGGTATTGGCCTTTAGCTCCGGAAGTATAAATGTGTTGCATGTCGCGAATCTTTACAGTAGGGTTTTTCGGTATGTTTTACAGGACTTTTCTGCTGTAATCTAGCAATTTATTTAGACATTCTATATTAAATAATGAACTACACATATCCGGATGATACAATTGTTTCTGCTTTATACCCAACACAATCCTAACTGAAATGTCACATGTAAAGTGAATTCAGCATTTTCAGCTGTACTGTAGTTGCCTTTAGCTGTGGAAGAATGAATATGTTGCATTTCGCGTATCTTTAAACTAAGTTTTTCCAGTGTGATTTACACTACGTTTTTGCTGGAATCCAGGAACTTACTTGGAAATTCTATATTAAACAATTACCTATTCATGGCCGGGTGGTACAAGTGTTTCTGCTTTGAACCAAACACACATTCTAACTGAAATGTCACAAGTAATATGAATTCAGTGTTTTCAGCTGTACTGTAGTGGCCTTTAGCTCTGGAAGTATGAATGTGTTGCATTTCGCGTATCTTTACTGTAGGGTTTTTCGGTATGTTTTACAGTGCCTTTCTTCTGGAATCTAGCAAATTACTTGGACTTTCTATAATAAATAATGAACTATACATGGCAGGGTTTTACAAGTGCTTCTGCTTTGAACCCAACACACATCCTGACTGAAATGTCACATGTAATGTGAATTCAGCATTTTCAGCTGTACTGTAGTTTCCTTAAGCTCTGGAAGATTGAATGTGTTGCATTTCCTGTATCTTTTCAATTGGATTTTTCAGTGTGATTTACAGTGTGTTTCTGCTCGAATCTAGCAACTTACTTGAAAATTCTATATTAAACCATGAACTATATATGGCCGGGTGGTAAATTTGTTTCTACTTTGAACCAAACACACGTTCTAACTCAAATGTCACAAGTAACATGAATACACTGGTTTCAGCTGTACTGCAGTGGCTTTAGCTCTACAAGTATGAATGTATTACATTTTCCTTATCTTTACAGTATATTAAATAATGAACTATACATGGCCGGGTTTTACAAGTGTTTCTGCTTTGAACCCAACACACATCCTAAATGAAATGTCACAAGTTACATGAATTCAGTGTTTTCAGCTGTACTGTAGTAGCCTTTAGCTCTGAAAGTACCAATATTTTCCATTTCGTGTATTTTACAGTACCGTTATTCGGTATGATTTACAGTGCTTTTCTGCTGGAATCTAGCAACTTACTTGGACATTCTATACTATATAATGAACTATACTTGGCCGGGTGGTACAAGTGTTTCTGCTTTGAACCCAATGCACATCCTAACTGAAATGTCACATGTATCATGAATTGAGCATTTTCAGCTGTATTATAGTTGCCTTAAGTTCTGGAAGAATGAATGTGTTGCATTTCGCATATCTATACAGTAGGGTTTTTCAGTGCGTTTTGCAGTGCATTTCTGCTGGAATCTAGCAACTTACTTGGAAATTCTATATTAAACAATGAACTATACATGGCACGGTGGTACAAGATTTTCTGCTTTGAACCAAAATTAAGTTCTAACTGAAATGTCACAAGTGACATGATTCAGTGTTTTCACCTGTACTGTAGTGGTCTTTAGCTCTGGAAGTACCAATGTGTTCAATTTCACATATCTTTACAGTATTGTTTTTCAGTATGTTTTACAGTGGTTTTCTGCTGGAATCTAGCAACTTACTTGGACTTTCTATACTAAATAATGAACTATACATGGCCGGGTTTTACAAGTGTTTCTGCTTTGAACCTAACACACATCCTAACTGAAATGTCACATGTATCGTGAATTCAACATTTTCAGCTGTAATATACTTGCCTTAAACTCTGAAAAAATGAATGTGTTGCATTTCTTGTATCTTTACAGTATTGTTTTTCGGTATGTTTTACAGTGGTTTTCGACTGGAATCTAGCAACTTACTTGGACTTTCTTTACTAAACAATGAACTATACATGGCCTGGTTTTACAAGTGTTTCTGATTTGAACCAAACACACATCCTAACTGAAATGTCACATGTAATGTGAATTCAGCATTTTCAGCTGTACTATAGTTGCCTTAAACTCCAATAGAATGAATGTGTTGCATTTCATGTATCTTTACAGTAGTGTTTTTCAGTGTGATTTACAGTGCATTGCTGCTGGAATCTAGCAACTTATTTGCAAATTCTGTATTAAACAATTGACTATTCATGGTCTGGTGGTACAAGTGTTTCGGCTTTGAACCAAACACACATCCTAACTGAAAGGTCACATGTAACGTGAATTCAGCATTTTCAGCTGTACTGTAGTTGCCTTTTGCTCTGGAATAATGAATGTGTTGCATTTTGAGAATCTTTGCAGTAGGGTTTTTCAGTGTGATTTACAGTGCGTTGCTGCTGGAATCTAGCAACTTACTTGGAAATTCTATATTAAACAATTGACTATTCATGGTCGGGTGGTACAAGTGTTTCTGCTTTGAACCAAACTCACATTCTAACTGAAATGTCACAAGTAATATGAATTCAGTGTTTTCAGCTGTACTGTAGTGGCCTTTAGCTCTGGAAGTATGAATGTGTTGCATTTCGCGTATCTTTACAGTAGGGTTTTTCGGTATGTTTTACAGTGCCTTTCTTCTGGAATCTAGCAACTTATTTGGACATTCTATATTAAATAATGAACTGTACATGGAAGGGTGGTACAAGTGTTTCTGCTTTGAACCCAACACACATGAGAACTGATATGTCACATGTAACGTGAATTCAGCTTTTTCAGCTGTACTGTAGTTGCCTTTAGCCCTGGAAGAATGAATGTGTTGCATTTCGTGTATCTTTAGAGTAGGATTTTTCAGTGTGACTTACAGTGCATTGCTGCTGGAATCTAGGAACTTACTTCGAAATTCTATATTAAAAAATGAACTATACATAGCAGGGTGGTAAAATTGTTTCTGCTTGAAACCAAACACATGTTCAAACTGAAATATCACAAGAAACATTAATTCACTGGTTTCAGCTGTACTGTAGTGGCTTTAGCTCTCGAAGTATGAATGTGTTTCATTTCGCTTATTTTTTCACGAGGGTTTTTCGGTATGTTTTACAGTACTTTCTGCTGGAATCTAGCAACTTACTTGGACATTCTATATTAAATAATGAACTGTAGATGGCGGGGTGGTACAAGTGTTTCTGCTTTGAACCAAACAAACTTTCTAACTGAAATTTCACATGTAACGAGAATTCAGCATTTTCAGCTGTTCTGTAGTTGCCTTTAGCTCTGGAAGAATGAATGTGTTGCATTATGCATACATTTTCAGTAAGGTTTTTCAGTGTGTTTTACAATGTGTTTCTGCTGGAATCTAGCAACTTACTTGGACTTTCTATACTAAATAATGAACTATAAATGGCCAGGAGGTACAAGTGTTTCTGCTTTGAACCCAACACACATCCTAACTAAAATGTCACATGTAACGTGAATTCAGCATTTTCAGCTGTACTATAGTTGCCTTAAACTCTGAAAGAATGAATGTGTTGCATTTTACGAATCTTTGCAGTAGGGTTTTTCAGTGTGATTTACAGTGCGTTGCTGCTGGAAACTAGCAAAAAATTGGAAATTCTATATTAAACAATTAACTATTCATGGCTGGGTGGTACAAGTGTTTCTGCTTTGAACCAAACACACATTCTAACTGAAATGTCACAAGTAATATGAATTCAGTGTTTTCAGCTGTACTGTAGTGGCCTTTAGCTCTGGAAGTATGAATGTGTTGCATTTTGCATATCTTTACAGTAGGGTTTTTCGGTATGTTTTACAGTGCCTTTCTTCTGGAATCTAGCAACTTAATTGGGCATTCTATATAAAATAATGAACTATAAATGGCCGGGAAGTACAAGTGTTTCTGCTGTGAACCCAACCCACATCTTTCCTGAAATGTCACATGTAACGTGAATTCAGCATTTTCAGCTGTATTGTAGTTGCCTTTAGCTCTGGAAGAATGAATGTGTGCCATTTTGTGTATCTTTACAATAGGGTTTTTCAGTGTGTTTTGCAGTGCATTTCTGCTGGAATCTAGCAACTTACTTGGACATTCTGTATTAAACAATGAACTATACATGGCCCGGTGGTACAAGATTTTCTGCTTTGAACCAAAATCAAGTTCTAACTGAAATGTCACAAGTGACATGAATTCAGTGTTTTCACCTATACTGTAGTGGCCTTTAGCCCTGGAAGTACCAATGTGTTCCATTTCGAGTATCTTTAGAGTATTGTTTTTCGGTATGATTTACAGTGGTTTTCTGCTGGAATCTAGCAACTTACTTGGACTTTCTATACTAAATAATGAACTATACGTGGCCGGGTGGTACAAGTGTTTCTGCTTTGAACCCAACACACATCCTAACTGAAATGTCACATGTATCATGAATTCAGTGTTTTCAGCTGTACTGTAGTTGCCTTTAGCTCTGGAAGAATGAATGTATTCCATTTCGTGTATGTTTACATTAAGGATTTTCAGTGTGATTTACAGTGCATTGCTGCATGATTCTATGAACTTACTTGGAAATTCTTTATTAAACAATGAACTATCCATGGCCGGGTGGTAAAATTGTTTCTGCTTGGAACCAAACACACATTCTAACTGAAATATCACAAGTAACATGAATTCACTGGTTTCAGCTGTACTGTAGTGGCTTTAGCTCTAGAAGTATGAATGTGTTTAATTTCGCTTATCTTTACAGTATGGTTTTTCTGTATATCCTTACACTTCTTTTCTGCTGGAATCTAGCTACTTACTTGGACATTCTATATTAAATAATGAACTATACATGGCCGGGTGGTACAAGTGTTTCTGCTTTGAACCAAACACACATTCTAACTGAAATGTCACAAGTAATATGAATTCAGTGTTTCCAGCTGTACTGTAGTGGCCATTAGCTCTGGAAGTATTAATGTGTTTCATTTTGCGTATCTTTAGAGTAGGGTTTTTCGGTATGTTTTACAGTGCCTTTCTTCTGGAATCTAGAAACTTATTTGGACATTCTATATTAAATAATGAACTATACATTGCCGGGTGGTACAAGTGTTTCTGCTTTGAACCCAACACACATCAGAACTGATATGTCACATGTAACGTGAATTCAGCATTTTCAGCTGTACTGTAGTTGCCTTTAGCTCTGGAAGAATGAATGTGTTTCATTTTGCGAATCATTACAGTAGGGTTTTTCAATGTGACTTACAGCGCATTGCTGCTGGAATCTAGGAACTTACTTGGAAATTCTATATTAAACAATGAACTATCCATGGCCGGGTGGTAAAATTGTTTCTGCTTGGAACCAAACACACATTCTAACTGAAGTATCACAAGTAACAATAATTCACTGGTTTCAGCTGTACTCCACTGGCTTTAGCTCTCAAAGTATGAATGTATTACATTTCGCTTATCTTTACAGTAGGGTTTTTCCGTATTTTTTACAGTGCTCTTCTGCTGGAATCTAGCAACTTACTTGGATATTCTATATTAAACAATGAACTATGCATGGCCCAGAGGTACAAGTGTTTCTTCTTTGAACCAAAATCAAGTTCTAACTGAAATGTCACAAGTGACATGAATTCAGTGTTTTCACCTGTACTTTAGTGGCCTTAAGCTCTGGAAGTACCAAGGTGTTCCATTTCACTGATCTTTACAGTATTGTTTTTCAGTATGATTTACAGTGATTTTCTGCTGGAATCTAGCAACTTACTTGGACTTTTTATACTAAATAATGAACTATACATGCCAGGTTTTTAAGTGTTTCTGCTTTGAACCCAACACACATCCTAACTGAAATGTTACATGTATCGTGAATTCAACATTTTCAGCTGTACTATAGTTGCATTAAACTCTGAAAGAATGAATGTGTTGCATTTCGCGTATCTTTACAGTAGTGTTTTTCAGTGTGATTTACAGTGCATTGCTGATGGAATCTAGAAACTTACTTCGAAATTCTATATTAAACAATTGACTATTCATGGCCTGGTGGTACAAGTGTTTCTGCTTTGAACCCAACACACATCCTAACTGAAATGTCACATATAATGTGAATTCAGCATTTTCAGCTCTACTTTAGTTGCCTTTAGCTCTGGAAGAATGAATGTATTGCATTTCGTGTATCTTTAGAGTAGTGTTTTTCACTGTGATTTACAGTGCATTGCTGGTGGAATCTAGGAACTTACTTGCAAATTCTATATTAAACAATGAACTATACATGGCCGGGTGGTAAAATTGTTTCTTTTTGGAACCAAACACACGTTCTAACTGAAATATCACAAGTAACATTAATTCACTGGTTTAAGCTGTACTGTAGTGGCTTTAGCTCTCGAAGTATGAATGTGTTTCATTTCGCTTATCTTTACAGTGGGTTTTTCAGTATTTTTTACAGTGCTTTTCTGCTGGAATCTAGCAATTTACTTGGACATTCTATATTAAATAATGAACTATAGATAGCCTGGTAGTACATGTGTTTCTGCTTTGGACCAAACAATCTTCCTAACTGAAATTTCACATGTAAGGAGAATTCAGCATTTTCAGCTGTACTGTAGTTGCCTTTAGCTCTGGAAGAATGAATGTGTTGCATTATGCACACATTTTCAGTAAGGTTTTTCAGTGTGTTTTACAATGTGTTTCTGCTGGAATCTAGCATCTTACTTGGACATTCTATATTAAATAATGAACTGTAAATGGCCAGGAGGTACAAGTGTTTCTGCTTTGAACCCAACACACATCGTACCTGAAATTTCACTTGTAATGTGAATTCAGCATTTTCAGCTGTACTATAGTTGCCTTAAGCTCTGAAAGACAGAATGTGTTATATTTAGCGTATCTTTCCAGTAGGGTTTTTCAGTGTGATTTACAGTGCGTTGCTGCTGGAATCTAGCAACATACTTGGACATTATATATTAATGACCTATACATGGCCGGGTGGTACAAGTGTTTCTGCTTTGAACCAAACAAACATCCTAACTGAAATGTCACATCAAATGTGAATTCAGCACTTTCAGCTGTATTGTTGTTGCCTTTAGCTCTGGAAGAATGAATTTGTGGCACTTTGTGTATCTTTACAGTAGGGTTTTTCAGTGTGTTTTGCAGTGCGTTTCTGCTGGAATCTAGCAAATTACTTGGACATTCTATATTAAACAATGAACTATGCATGGCCCAGTGGTACAAGTGTTTCTGCTTTGAACCAAAATCAAGTTCTAACTGAAATGTCACAAGTGACATGAATTCAGTGTTTTCACCTCTACTGTAGTGGCCTTTACCTCTGTAAGTACCAAGATGTTCCATTTCGCGTAACTTTACAGTATTGTTTTCCTGTATGTATTACAGTGGTTTTCTGCTGGAATCTAGCAACTTACTTGGACTTTCTATACTAAATAATGAACTATACATGGCCCGGTTTTACAAGTGTTTCTGCTTTGAACCCAACACACGTTCTAACTGAAATGTCACATGTATCATGAATTCAGCATTTTCAGCTGTACTATAGTTGCCTTAAACTATGAAAGAATGAATGTGCTGCATTTCGCATGTCTTTACGGTAGTGTTTTTCACTGTGATTTACAGTGCATTGAAGCTGGAATCTAGCAACTCACTTGGAAATTCTATATTAAATAATGAACTATACATGGCCGGGTGGTACAAGTGTTTCTGCTTTGAACCCAACACACATCCTAACTGAAATGTCACATGTAATGTGAATTCAGCATTTTCATCTGTATTGTAGTTGCCTTTAGCTCGGGAAGAATGAATGTATTCCATTTCGTGTATCTTTACAGTAGGGTTTTTCAGCGTGATTTACAGTGCATTGCTGCTTGATTCTATGAACTTACTTGAAAATTCTATATTAAACAATGAACTATACATGGCCGGGTGGTAAAATTGTTTCTGCTTTGCACCAAACACACGTTCTAACTGAAATGTCACAAGTAACATGAATTCACTGGTTTCAGCTGTACTGTAGTGGCTTTAGCTCTAGAAGTATGAATGTGTTTCATTTCGCTTATCTTTACAGTAGAGTTTTTCGGTATTTTTTACAGTACATATCTGCTGGATTATAGCAACTTACTTGGACATTCTATATTAAATAATGAACTATAGATGGCCGGGTGGTACAAGTGTTTCTGCTTTGAACCAAACAATCTTCCTAACTGAAATTTCACATGTAACGAGAATTCAGCATTTTCAGCTGTACTGTAGTTGCCTTTAGCTCTGGAAGAATGAATGTTTTGCATTATGCATACATTTAAGTAAGGTTTTTCAGTGTGTTTTACAGTGTTTTTCTGCTGGAATCTAGCAACTTACGTGGAAAATCTATATTAAGCAATGAAATGTACATGTGTTTCTGCTTTGAACCAAAAACACGTTCTAACTGAAATGTCACAAGTGACTTGAATTCAGTGTTTTCAGCTGTACTGTAGTGGCCTTTAGCTCTGGAAGTACCAATTTGTTCCCTTTCACATATCTTTACATTATGGTATTTTGGTATGTTTTACAGTGTTTTTCTACTGGAATCTAGCAACTTACTTGAACATTCTATATTAAATAATGAACTATTAATGGCCAGGAGGTACAAGTGTTTCTGCTTTGAACCCAACGCACATCTTAAATGAAATGTCACATGTATCGTGAATTCAGGATTTTCACTTGTACTATAGTTGCCTTCAGTTCTGAAAGAATGGATGTGTTGCATTTCACATATCTTTATAGTAGGTTTTTTCAGTGTGATTTACAGTGCGTTGCTCCTGGAATCTAGCAACTTACTTGGACTTTCTATATTAAATAATGAACTATAAATGGCCGGGTGGTACAAGTGTTTCTGCTTTTAACCCAACTCTCATCCTAACTGAAATGTTACATGTAATGTGAATTCAGCATTTTCAGCTGTATTGTAGTTACCTTTAGCTCTGGAAGAATGAATGTGTGGCATTTTGTGTATCTTTACAGTAGGGTTTTTCAGTGTGTTTTGCAGTGCGTTTCTGCTGGAATCTAGCAAATTACTTGGACATTCTATATTAAACAATGAACTATACATGGCCCGGTGGTACAAGTGTTTCTGCTTTGAACCAAAATTAAGTTCAAACTGAAATATCACAAGTGACATGAATTCAGTGTTGTCACCTGTACTGTAGTGGCCTTTAGCTCTGGAAGTACCAATGTTTTCCATTTCGCGTATCTTTACAGTATTGTTTTTCGGTATGTTTTACAGTGGTTTTCTGCTGGAATCTAGTAACTTACTTGGACTTTCTATACTAAATAATGAACTATACATGGCCGGGTTTTACAAGTGTTTCTGCTTTGAACCCAACACACATCCTAACTGAAATGTCACATGTATCGTGAATTCAACATTTTCAGCTGTACTGTAGTTTCCTTAAACTCTTAAAGAATGAATGTGTTGCATTTCGTGTATCTATACAGTAGGGTTTTTCAGTGTGATTTACAGTGCGTTGCTGCTGGAATCTAGCAACTTACTTGGAATTTCTATATTAAACAATTGACTTTTCATGGCCGGGTGGTACAAGTGTTTCTTCTTTGAACCAAACATACATTCTAACTGAAGTGTCACAAGTAACATGAATTCACTGTTTTCAGCTGTACTGTAGTGGCTTTAGCTCTGGAAGTATGAATGTGTTGCAATTCGTGTATCTTAACATTAGGGTTTTTTGGTATGTTTTACAGTGCTTTTCTGCTGGAATCCAGCAACTTACTTGGATTTTCTGTATTAAATAATGAACTATAAATGGCCAGGTGGTACAAGTGTTTCTGCCTTGAACCCAACACACATCCTAACTGAAATGTCACATGTAATGTGAATTCAGCGTTTTCAGCTGTACTGTAGTTGCCTTATCTCTGGAAGAATGAATGTGTTGCATACCGCGTATGTTTTCAATAGGGTTTTTCAGTGTGTTTTACAGTGCATTTCTGCTGCAATCTAGCAACTTACTTGGAAATTCTATATTAAACAATAAACTATACATGACCGGCTGGTACAACTGTTTCTGCTTTGAACCAAAAACACGTTCTAACTGAAATGTCACAAGTGACATGAATTCAGTGTTTTCAGCTGTACTATAGTGGCCTTTAGCTCTGGCAGTAGGAATGTTTTGCGTTGTGGGTATATTTACAGTAGGGTTTTTTGGTATGTTTTACAGTGTTTTTCTACTGGAATGTTGCAACTTACTTATACATTCAATACTAAATAATGAACTATACATGGCTGGGTGGTACAAGTGTTTCTGCTTTGAACCAAACAAACATCCTAACTGAAATATCACATGTAACGTGAATTCAGCCTTTTCAGCTGTTTTGTATTTGCCTTTATCTCTGGAAGAATGAATGTGTTGCATTTCGCATATCTTTACAGTAGGGTTTCTCAGTGTGATTTACAGTGCAGTGTTGATAGAATCTATCAACTTACTTAGAAATTCTATATTAGACAATTAACTATTCATGGCCGGGAGGTACAAGTGTTTCTGCTTTGAACCAAACACACATCCTAAGTAAAATGTCACATGTAACGTGCATTCAGCGTTTTCAGCAGTACTGTAGTGGCCTCTAGCTTTGGATGTATGAGTGTGCTGCATTTCGCCTATCTTTTCGTACGGCTTTTCAGTATGTTTTACAGTCCTTTTCTGCTTCAATCTAGCAACTTACTTGGAAATTCAATATACAACAATGAACTCTACATGGCCAGGAGGTAAAAGTGGTTCTATATAAAACAATGAACTTTACATGTCTGTGTGGTACAAGTATTTCTGCTTTAAACCAAACACACATCCTAAGTGAAATACCACAAGTAATGTGAATTCAGTGTTTTCAGCTGTACTGTAGTGCCCTTAAATATGGAAGTATGGAAGTGTTACATTTCGGTTATATTTACAGTAGGGTTTTCTGAATGTTTTACAGTGAATTTCTGCTGGAATCCAGCAACTTACTTGGACATTCTATATAAAACAATGAACGTTACATGGCCGGGTGGTACAAGTGTTTCTGCTTTGAACCAAACAAAATCCTAATTAAATTATCACAAGTAACGTGAATTCTCTGTTTTCAGCTGTACTGTAGTTGCCTTTAGCTCTGGAAGTATGAATGTTTTGCATTTCACATATCTTTACAGTAGGGTTTTTCAGTATGTTTTACAGTGCTTTTCTGATACAATCTAGCAACTTACTTGTACATTCTATATAAAACGATGAAATATACATGGCCAGGTGGTACAAGGGTTTCTGCATTGACCCAAACACAGGTCCTAACTTAAATGTCACAAGTAATGTGAATTCAGTGTTTTCAGCTGTACTGTAGTGCCCTTTACCTCTGGAAGTATGAATCTGTTGCATTTCGCCTATCTTTATAGAAGGGTTTTTCAGTATGTTTTACAGTGAATTTCTGCTGGAACCCAGCAACTTGATTGGACATTCTATATAAAACAAAGAGCTATACATGGCCGCATGGTACAAGTGTTACTGCATTGAAACAAACAAAATCCTAACTGAAATGTCACAAGTAAGGTGAATTCAGTGTTTTTTGCTGTACTGTAGTGGCCTTTAGCTCTGTAAGTATGAATGTGTAGCATTTCGCGTATCTTTACATGAGGGTTTTTCAGTATGCTTTACAGTGCGTTTCTGCTATAGTCTAGGAACTTTCTTGGACATTCTATATACAAAAATGAACTATACATGGCCGGGTGGTACAAGAGTTTCTGCTTTGAACCAAACACACATCCTAACTGAAATGTCAAAAGTTACTTGAATTCAATGTTTTCAGTTGTGCTATAGTGCCCTTTAGCTCTGGAAGTATGAATGTATTGAATTTTGTGTATCTTTAGAGTAGGGTTTTTCAGTATGTTTTATAGTGAATTTCTGCTGGAATCCAGCAACTTATTTGGACATTCTATATAAAATAATGAACTATGCGTGGCCAAGTGGTAAAAGTGTTTCTGGTTTGAACCTAAAACACACCCTAACTGAAATGTCACAAGTAACGTAAATTCAGTGTTTTCAGCTGTACTGTAGTTGCGTTTAGCTCTGGAAGTATGAATGTGTTGCATTTTGGGTATCTTTACAGTAGGGTTTTTCATATGCTTTACAGTTCTTTTCTCCTGGAATCTAGCAACATACTTCGACATTCTTTATTTAAAAATGAACGGTATACGGCCGGGTGGTACAAGTGTTTCTGCTTTGAACCAAACACATGTCTTAACTGAAATGTCAAAAGTAACATGAATTCAGTGTTTTCAGCTGTACTGTAGTGCCCTTTAGCTCTGGCAGTAGGAATGTTTTGCGTTGTGGGTATCTTTACAGTAGGGTTTTTCAATATGTTTTACACTGCTTTTCTGCTGGAATCCAGCAACTTACTTGGACATTCTATGTAAAACAATGAACTATACATGGCTGGGTGGTACAAGTGTTTCTGCTTTGAACCAAAATTACATCCTAACTGAAATGTCACAAGTAAGGTGAATTCAGTGTTTTTACCAGTACTGTAGTGGCCTGTAGCTCTGGAAGGATGAATGGGTTGCATTTCGCGTTTCTTTACATTAGGGTTTTTCAGTATGTTTCACAGAACTTTTCTGCTGGAATCCAGCAGCTTACTTTGACATTCTGTATAAAACAATGAACTATACTTGGCCGGGTGGTACAAGTGTTTCTGCTTTGAACCAATCACATATCCTAAGTGAAATGACACAAGTAAGGGGAATTCAGTGTTTTCAGGTGTACTGTAGTTGCCTTTAGCTCTGGAAGGATGAATGTGTGGTATTTCGCTTATCTTTACATTAGGATTTTTCAGTATGTTTTACAGTGCATTTCTGCTGGAATCTAGCAGCTTACTTGGATATTCTATATTAAACAATGAACTATACATGGGTGGGTGGTACAAGTTTTTCTGCTTTGAACCAAACCTTCATCCTAACTGAAATGTCACAAGTCAGGTGAATTCAGTGTTTTCAGCTGTACTGTAGTTGCCTTTAGCTCTGGAAGTATGAATATGTTGCATTTCGCATATCTTTACAGTAGGGTTTTTCAGTTTGTTATATAGTGAATTTCTGCTGGAATCCAGCAACTTACTTGGACATTCTATGTAAAACAATGAACTATACATGGCCGAGTGGTACAAGTCTTTCTGCTTTCAAACAAACACACATCCTAACTGAAATGTCACAAGTAACGTGCATTCAGTGTTTTCAACTTTACTGTAGTTGCCTTTAGCTCTGGAAGTATGAATATGTTGCATTTCGCGTATCTTTACAGTAGGGTTTTTCAGTATGTTTTACAATGCTTTTCTGTTGGTATCTAGCAACTTACTTCAATATTCTATATTAAACAATGAACTATACATGGCTGGGTGGCACAAGTGTTTCTGCTTTGAACAAAACCCACGTCCTAACTGAAATGTCACAAGTAAGTTGAATTCAGTGTTTTCAGCTGTACTGTAGTGACCTTTAGGTATGGCAGTAGGAATGTGTTGTATTTTAGGTATCTTTACAGTAGGGTTTTTAAGTATGTTTTACAATGCTTTTGTGCTGGAATTCTGCAACTTACTTGAACATTCTATGTAAAACAATGAATATACATGGCCGGGTTGTACAAGGGTTACTGCTTTGAACCAAACAAAGGTCCTAACTGAAATGTCACAAGTAAGGTGAATTCAGTGTTTTCAGCTGTACTGTAGTGGCCTTTAGCTCTGGAAGTAGGAATATGTTGCATTTCGCGGATCTTTAGAGTAGGGTTTT
This sequence comes from Grammomys surdaster, assembly GCF_004785775.1. NCBI lineage: Eukaryota > Metazoa > Chordata > Mammalia > Rodentia > Muridae > Grammomys > Grammomys surdaster. The sequence goes on from NW_021604585.1 coordinate 35,283, forward strand.
TCAGTATGTTTTACAGTACTTTTCTGCTGGAATCCAGCAGCTTACGTGGACATTCTGTATAAAACAATGAACTATACTTGGTCGGGTAGTACAAGTGTTCTGCTTTGAACCAAGCAGACATCCTAAGTCAAATGTCACAAGTAACGTGAATTCAGTGTTTTCAGCTGTACTGTAGTGGCCTTTAGCTCTGGCAGTAGGAATTTGTTGCATTTTGGGTATCTTTACAGTAGGGTTTTTCAATATTTTTCACAGAACTTTTCTGCTGGAATCCCGCAGCTTACTTTGACATTCTGTACAAAACAATGAACTATACTTAGCCGGGTGGTGCAAGTGTTTCTGCTTTGAACCAATCACATATCCTAACTGAAATGACACAAGTAACGTGAATTCAGTGTTTTCAGGTGTACTGTAGTTGCCTTTAGCTCTGGAAGGATTAATGTGTTGTATTTCGCTTATCTTTACATTAGGATTTTTCAGTATGTTTAACAGTGTGTTTCTATTGGAGTCTAGCAAATCACTTGGACATTCTATATTAAAAAATGAACTGTACATGGCTGGGTGGTACAAGTGTTTCTGCTTTGAACCAAACACATGTCCTAACTGAAATGTCACAAGTAACATGAATTCAGTGTTTTCAGCTTTACTGTAGTTGCCTTTAGCTCTGGAAGTATGAATGTGTTGCATTTCGCGTTTCTTTACAGTAGGGTTTTTCACCATGTTTTACAAGGCTTTTCTGCTGGAATCTAGCAACTTATTTCGATATTCTATATTAAACAATGAACTATACATGGCTGGGTGGTACAAGTGTTTCTGCTTTGAACCAAAATTACATCCTAACTGAAATGTCACAAGTAAGGTGAATTCAGTGTTTTCAGCTGTACTGTAGTTGCCTTTAGCTCTGGAAGTATGAATATGTTGCATTTCGCGTATCTTTACAGTAGGGGTTTTTAGTTTGTTTTACAATGAATTTCTGCTGGAATCCAGCAACATACTTGGACATTTTATGTAAAACAATGAACTATACATGGCCGAGTGGTACAAGTGTTTCTGTTTTCAAACAAACACACATCCTATCTGAAATGTCACAAGTAAGGTGAATTCAGTGTTTTCAGCTGTACTGTAGTGCCCTTTAGCTCTCGAAGTATGAATGTGTTGCATTTCTTGTATCCTTACTGTAGGGGTTTTCATATGTTTTACAATGCCTTTGTGCTGAAATCTAGCAACGTACTTGAACATTCTATATAAAACAGTGAAGTATACATGGCCGGGTGGTACAAGTGTTTCTGCTTTGAACCAAACACCGTTGGCCAGTGATTACGATGTCCCTGTGATAGGCAGGGGTAGGATGTCCATGTGATGGACAGTGAGAAGAATGTTCCTGTGTTGGACAGTAGGTAGGATGTCCTTGTTTTGAAGAGTAAGGAGTCTGTCCATTTGCTGGACAGTTGGGATGATGTCCCAGTGGTAAACAGTGGTGACTATGTCCCTTTGGTGGACAGTGATCAGGATGTCCCTGTGATGGACAGTTGGGAGGAAAACCTGTGGTCGACAGTGGGTAGGATGTTGATGTGGTGGACAATGGGGAGGACATCCCTCTATTGTAGAGTGGGGAGGATGTCCCTGTGGTAGACAGTGAGAAGAATGTCACTGTGATCGACAGTGAGGTGGATGTCTCTCTGGTGGAATTTTGGTGAGGATATCCCTGTGGTGGAGGGTCACGAAGCCATTCTTCTGGTGGAGAGTTGAGAGAATGTCTCTGTAGTGGGTAGAGAGAAGTCCATCCCTGTGGTGGACAGTGTGGAGGATATCCCTGTGTACATTCAGGATTATATCCTTGGGATCGACAGTGGGAAGGATGTCCCTGTGGTGGACAGTGATCAGGATGTCCCTGTGATGGACAGTAGGGAGAATGTACCTGTGGTGGACAGTGAGGAGGATGTTGATGTGGTGGACAATGTGGACGACATCCCTGTAGTGTAGAGTGGGGAAGATGTCCCTGTGGTGGACAGTAGAGAGGATGTCCCTGTGGTGGACAGTGAGGAAGATGTCCCAGTGTTGGACAGTGGGGAGGATATCCCTGTGGACATTCAGGATTATTTCCTTGGGATCAACAGTGGGGAGGATGTCCCTGTGGTGGTCAGTGGGGAGGATGTCCCTGTGATGGACAGTAGGGAGAATGTGCCTGTGGTGGACAGTGAGGAAGCTGTCCCTGTGGTGGACAGTGGGGGGGACCTCCTTTTGGTGTACTGTGGGGAGGAAATCTTTGTGGTGGACAGTGGGGAGGATGTCCCTATGGTAGACACTGGGGAGGATGTCCCTCTGATGGACAGTGAGGAGAATGTACCTGTGGTGGAGAGTAGGGAGGATGTTCCTGTGATGGACAGAGAGGATGGTTGTCCCTGTGATGTACACTGTGGAGTATGAACTTCTGGTGGACAGTTAGGAAGATGTACCTGAAGTAGACAGTGGTGAGTATGGCCCTAAGGTGAACAGTGAGGAGGATGTCCCTGTGATGGAAAGAGAGGATGATGTCCATGTGGTGGACAGTGGAGAGGATGTCCCAGAGTTGGACAGTGTGGATGACATCCCTGTGGAGACCAGTGAGGAGGATGTCTCTGTAATGGACAGTGTGGAGGAAGTTCCTGTGGTGGACATTTGGGAGAATGTCCCTATGGTGAACAGTGGGGAGGCTTTCCCTGTTGTGGACAGTGAGGAGGATGTCTCTCTTTTGGACAGTATATATGATGTTCCTGTGGTGGACACTGGGGAGTATGTCCCTGTTTTGAACAATGAGGGGCACATCCCTGTGGAGGATAGTGGGGAGAATGTTCCTGTGGTTGACAGTGTGAAGGATGTCCTTCTGGTGGACAGTGGGGAGGATGTCCCTGTGATGGTCAGTGAGGAAGATGTCCCTGTGGTGGACACTGGGGAGGAGATACCTGTTGTGGACAGTGAGGAGGCCGTCCCTGTGTTGGACAGTGGGGAGAAGGTCCCTATTGGGGACAGTGGGGATAATATCATTGTGGTGGACAGTGAGGAGGATGTCCCTGTGGTGGGCAGTGAGGAGGATGTCACTGTTTTGGACAGTGAGGAGCACATCTCTGTGGTAGAGTGTGGGGAGTTTGTCCCTGTGATGGACAGTGTGAAGGATGACAACTGGGGACAGTAAGGAGGATGTTTCTGTGGTAGACAATGAGAAGGATGTCCCTGTGATGAACAGTGAGGAGTTCTTCCCTGTTGTGAACAGTGGGGAGGATGCACCTACAGGGGACAGTGTGGAGAACATCCCTATGGTGGACAGTGGGGAGGATGTCACTGTGGTGGTCAATGGGGAGGATGTCCCTATGGTGGACAGTGGGGAGGATGTTCCTGTGAAGAACAGTGGGGAGGATGTTCCTGTTTTGGACAGTGAGTAGCATATCCATGTGGAGGACAGTGTGGAGGATATCCCTGTGACAGACAATGAGGAGGATGTCCCTATGGTGGACAGTGGGGGGGACGCCCTTTTGGTGGACTGTGGGGAGGATATCCCTGTGGTGTACACTGTGGAGGATGTCCCTGTGGTGGAAAGTAGGGAGGATGTCCCTATGGTAGACACTGGGGAGGATGTCCCTCTGATGGACAGTGAGGAGAATGTACCTGTGGTGGAAAGTGGGGAGGATGTTCCTGTGATGGACAGAGAGGATGGTTGCCCCGTGATGTACAGTGGGGAGTATGACCTTCTGGTGGACATTTGGGAGGAAGTACCTGAAGTGGACAGTTGGGAGTACGGCCCTAAGGTAAACAGTGAGGAGGATGTCCCTGTGATGGACAAGGGGGATGATGTCCATGTGTTAAACAGAGGAGAGGATGTCCCAGGGTTGGACAGTGTGGATGACATCCCTGTGGAGACCAGTGAGGAGGATGTCTCTGTAATGGACAGTGTGGAGGAAGTTCCTGTGGTGGACATTTGGGAGAATGTCCCTATGGTGAACAGTGGGGAGGGTTTCCCTATTGTGGACAGTGAGGAGGATGTCCCTCTTTTGGACAGTATATATGATGTTCCTGTGGTGGACAGTGGGGAGGATGTCCCTGTTTTGAACAGGGAGGAGTACATCCCTTTGGAGGACAGTGGGGAAAATATCGCTGTGGTAGACAGTGAGGAGGATGTCTTTGTTGTGGATAGTGGGGAGAATGTCCCTGTGATAGGCAGTAAGGAAGATGTCCCTGTTTAGGACAGTGAGTAGCACATCTCCGTGGTTGACAGTGGGGACGATGTCTCTGTGGTGGACAGTGGGGAGGTTGTCCCTATGGTGTGTGGGACAGTGGGCTATGAGAAAAGGTCAGAAAGCTTGGTAGAAAGCTCTGGAAGCCCTGGAAACCTTGGTCTGAAGAAGGCCAGTAGGACAGGAGGCCACTTTGAACTTTCCCAAAGCCATCTGGCCCTCTTAGCTTCTGCTCACCACAGCCCCTCCCACGGAGAGGTCCATGGCCTTTGATCATGTAGGAATAGCACCTTCATGCAAATAAGGCATTCCCAAGCTCTCAAAGCAAGCCAATAGGGGTTACCTGCTCTCACCCCCAAAACTGTATATATTGCCCAAAGCTCAAAAGTAAAGTGGATGTGAGATCTTTCAGGCTGTTGGAGACCTTTATCGTGGTTCCTCCCCATCGCCTGCTAGCTCGTGCATTTCAAAGGGCTGTAACACCTTTCCCTCTCCTCTGCTACTGGGCTGCCTGCCGGGAGAGGAAGCAAAAGAGCTGTAACACTCGCCCGCCTTTGGAGGCAGAAGCGGACCCTCCAGTCTGCTCCCAGCCCAGCCGTCCGAGGCTGCTGGGAGCAGCCTCAGTTCGAGGCTACGTAACCACAGTTCGAGAGGCTACGTAGGCCCTGCCCCGTGTGACTGAACAGTGCGCTGCACTCCAGCTCATGGCTGCGACCCCGCCTGGGCCCCCGCATGAGCCTTGACCCACATCCTCAGCTCACCGGCAGTCTGCGCTGCTGAGTCCTGCCTGGAAGTGCCAGGCCTCTTCCAGTTCCTGCCCACGCCCTGCGCAGCTGCAGCCTCAGTTTTCTGGACGGCCTCGGAGCTCGAGCCCCACTCCACTGTCCACGACTTGCACGCGAGATTGGAGCCACAATGTTGGACAGTGGGGAGTTGTACCTGTGGTGTACAGTGGGGAAGATGTTCCTGTGGTGTACAGTGGGGAGTTTGTCCCTGTGGTGAACATTGGGGCAGATATCACTCTGGTGGACAGTGGGGAGGATGTCCCTGTGGTAGACCGTGGGGAGTTGCACCTGTGGTGTACAGTGGGAAGATGTTCCTGTGGTGTACAGTGGGGAGGATGTCCCCATTGTGGACAGTGGGGCAGTCGTCACTCTGGTGGACAGTGGAGATGATGTTTCTGTGGTGGACAGTGGGAAGGATGTCCCTGTGGTGGACAGTGGGGAGAATGCCCCTGTGGTGTACAGTGGGGTGGATGTCCCTGTGGTGGACAGTGGGGAGGATGTCCCTCTGGTGGACAGTGAGGTTGATGTCCCTGTGATGGACAGGTGTAGGATTTCCCTGTGGTTTACGGGGGGTGGGGGAGGGAACAATGTCCCTATTTTGGACAGGTAGGAGCACATCTCTGAGGTGGACAGTGGGGAAGATTTCACTTTGGTAGTCAGTGTTGAGGATGTCATTGTGGTGGACAGTGTGGATCATGTGACTGTGGTGGACAGTGAGGAAGATGTCCCTGTGGTTGACAGTGGGGAGGATGTTCCAGTGGTGAACAATGAGGAGGCTGACCCGGTGGTGGATTGTGAGAATGACTTCCCTGTGATGGACAATGAGGAGGATGTCCCTCTGATGGACTGTGGGGGATGATGTCCCTGTGGTGGACACTGCTGGGGTTGTCTCTATTTTTAATTGTGAGGAGCAAATCCCTGTGGAGTACAGCATGTAGTACGTCCCTGTGATGGACAGTGAGGAATAAAGTCCCTGTGGTAGACAGTAGGGAGTTTGTCCATGTGGTGGACAGTGTGTAGGATGTCTGTGGCGACAGTAAGGATGATGTTTCTGTGGAAGACAGTGAGCAGGATGTCCCTGTGATAGACAGTGAGGAGTACGTCCCTGTTGTGGCCATTGGGGAGGATGTTCCTATGGTGTACAGTGAGGAGGATGTCCCTGTGCTGAACAGTGGGAGTGTACCCCTGTGGTGGACAGTGAGGAGGATGTCCCTGTGGTTGAATGTGGGGAGGATGTTCCTGGGGTGGAAAGTAAAGAGGCTGTCCATGTGGGGGACAGTGGAGAGCAGGTCTCTGTGGTGGACAGTGGGGGAGGGGGATGTCCCTGTGTTGGACAGTGAGGAGGAAGTCCCTGTGGTGTACAGTAGGGAGAATGTCCCTGTTTTGGACAGTGAAGAGCACATTCATGTAGAGGACAGTGGGGAGGATGTCCTTGTGGTGGACATTGAGGAGGAGGTCCCTGTGGTAAACAGTGGGGATGATGTTCTTGTTGTGGATGGTAGGAAGATGTCCCTGTCATGGACAGTGAGGAAGACATCCCTGTGGTGGACATTGGGGAGGATAATTCTGTGGAAGACAGTCAGAAGACCGTTCCTTTGGTGGACAGTGTGGTGGATGTCCCTGTGGTGGACAGTGGGAACAATGTCCCTGTGGTGGATAGTGGAAAGGATGTCCCTGTGGTAGACTGTGAGGGTGATGTCCCTGTGGTGGACTGGTGGAGCATGTCCCTGTGGTGGACAGTGGGGAGGATGTCCCTAATTTGGACAGGTAGGAGCACATCTCTGCGGTCAACAGTGGGGAAGATTTCCCTGTGGTGGTTAGTGTTTAGGATGTCCCCGAGGTAGACAGTGGGGAGGATGTGACTGTGGTGGACTGTGAGGAGGATGTCCCTGTGGTTGACAGCTGGGACGATATCACTGTGGTGAACAGTGGGGAGGACGTCCCTGTGGTGGACAGTGTGTAGGATATCCCTGTGAAAATTCGGCAGGATATACCTGTGGTGGACATTGGGGAGGATGTCCCTCTGGTGGACTGTGGGGAATGATGTCACTATGATGGACAGTGGTGAAGATGTCCCTATTTTTAACAGTGAGGAGCAAATCCCTGTGGAGGACAGTGGGGAGGATTTCCCTGTGGTGGACAGTGTGAAGGATGTCCCTTTGGGGACAGTAAGGAGGATGTTTCCGTGGTGGACAGTGGGTAGGCTGTCCCTGTGATGGACAGTGAGGAAGAAAGTCCCTGTGATGGACAGTGTGGAGGATGTCCCTGTGGTGGACAGTGGATGGATATCCCTATTTTGGAAAGTGAGTAGCACACCTCTGGCATTGACAGTGGTTAGGATTTCCCTGTGGGGGGACAGTGTTGATGATTGACAGTGGTTGACAGTGGGGAGGATGTCCCTGTTGTGGACACTGGGGAGAACCTCCCTCTGGTGGACAGTAGGTAGTATATCCCTGTGGTGGGCAGTGGGTAGGATGTCCCTGAGGTAGACAGTGGGGAGGATGTCCCTGTGGTGGACAGAGGGGAGGATGTCCCTGAGTGTACAGTGATTAGGATGTCCCTGGCATGGACACTATGGAGGATGTGTCCCTGTGGTGGACAGTGGGGAGGATGTCCCTATTTTTAACAGTGAGAAGCACATCCCTGTGGAGGACAGTGAGGAGGATGTCTCTGTGGTGGACAGTGAGAAGGATGTCCCTGTGTTGGACAGTGGGGAGGATGTCTTTGTGTTGGACAGTGTGGAGGATATCCCTGTGATGGACAGTGAGGAAGAAAGTCCCTGTGGTAG
>NW_021604585.1:43070-52375 GCF_004785775.1 Grammomys surdaster
GAGGATATCCCTGTGATGGACAGTGAGGAAGAAAGTCCCTGTGGTAGACAGTGAGGAGCATATTCATGTGGAGGACCATGGGGAAGATGTCCCTGTGGTGGACAGTGGGGATGATGTTCTTGGGGTGGACAGTGGAAAGATGTCCCTGTCATGGACAGTGAGGAAGATGTCCCTGTGGTGGACATTGGGGAGGATAGCCCTGTGGAAGACATTCAGAAGTCTGTTCCTGTGGTGGACAGTGGGGTGGATGTCCCTGTGGTGGAGAGTGGGGAGGATTTCACTGTGGTGAACAGTGTGGAGGATCTCCCTGTCATGGACAGTGGGGAGAATGTCCCTGTTGTGGACTGTGATAAGGATATTCCTGTGATGGACAGTGGGGAGGATGTCACAGTGATGGACAGTGGGGACAATGTTTCTGTGGTGGACAGTAGGGAGGATGTCCCTGTGGAAGACAGTGAGGAGTATGTTCCTGTAGTGGACATTGGGGAAGATGTTCATGTGGTAGACAGTAGGGAGAATTTTTCTTTAGTGGACAGTGGGGAGGATTTCCTTTTGGTGGATGGTAGGGAGGATGTCCCTGTGATGTACAGTGAGGAGGATATCACTTTGGTGGACTTTGGTTTGGAGGACCTTGTGGTGGACAGTGAGGTTATCACTGTGATGGACATTGGGAATGATGTCCCTGTGGTGGACTGTCAGGAGGATGTCCCTGTAGTAGACAGTGAGGTGGCCATTCCTGCAGTGGACAGTGGTGAGGATATCCCTTTGATGGACAGTGAGGAGTCTGTCCTTGTGGTAGACAGTGAAAAGGATGATCTTGTGGTGGACACTTGAGAGGTTGTCACTCTGGTGGACAGTGAGGAGGATGTCTCTGTAATGGACAGGGGGGAGGATGTGCATGTGGTGGACATTGGGGAAGATGTGCCTGTGGTGGACAGTTAGGAGGCCGTCCCTGTGGTAGACAGTGGGGAGGATGTCCCTGTGGTAGACAGTGGGGAGGATGTCCCTGTGGTGGACAGGTAGGAGGATATACCTGTGGTGGACAGTGAGGAGGATGTCACTCTTTTGGACAGTAGGCATGATGTCCCTGTGGTGGACATTGGGGAGGATGTCCCTGTTTTGAACAGTGAGGAGAATGTCCCTGTGGTGGACAGTGGGGATGATGTTCCAATGGTGGACAGTGGGGAAGATGTCCCGGTGGTGGACAATATGGATGATGTCCCCATGGTGGACAGTGGAGAAGATGTGCTTGTGGTGTAGAGTGAGGGTGTGTGTGTGTGTGTGTGTGTGTGTGTGTGTGTGTGTATGCAAGCCATAACAATAATGTAATAATAACTAAAGAAAAAGAAGATATCAACTTGAAAGGGTAAGATGTGAGGAGTTCAAGGGAGGGTAGTTGAGAGGGGCTGGAGGGAAGAAAGAGGGTGTATACTATCTAGTTTTGTGTGTCAACTTGACCCAAGCTGGAGTTATCACAGATAAAGGAGCCTCCCTTGAGGAAATGCCTCCATGAGATCCAGCTGTAAGGCATTTTCTCAATTAGTGATCAAGGATGGGAGGGCCCATTGTGGGTGGTGCCATCCCTGGGCTGGTAGCCTTGAGCAAGCCAGGGGAAGCAAGCCAGTAAACAGCATTCTTCCATGGCCTCTACATCAGCTCCTGCTTCTTGACCTGCTTGAGTTCCAGTCCTGACTTCCTTTGGTGATGAACAGCAATGTGAAAGTATAAGCTTATCACAAGACTGGTGATCCTGGGTGCTACAAGAAAGCAATCTGAGCAAGCCATGGGTAGTAAGCCATGGAGTGTTCCTCCATGGCTTCTTTATTAGTTCCTGCCTCCAGGTTCTTGCCCTGGATTCTCAGGAGGATAGACTACAAGCTGTAAGATGAAATAAACCCTTTCCTCCCCAAATTGCTTTTGTCCATGGTGTTTATCACTGGGCTGGAACTCTAGTTAAAACAGTGCCTCCTGTGATCTCCATGGTAACGATAATAAAACAACAGAGGAGATTTCTCTTAATCACCACGAAAGGGATTAAATTTTTTACTAAAACCTAAACCACCTCATTAAACTAACACCTAGGCAACTTTAAATATTTTTTAAGATGAATAAACTTGAATAAAATTTTTAATAATCAAAAAAAATTCAGTGCTAGGGACTAGCGTTGTTCACATGGCATGGGTAAAATCCTTTTGGGAGAATCACATGACCCTTTCACAGGGGTCACTTACAAGAGGTCATGCATATCAGACATTTACATTACAACTCATAAGAATAGCAAAATCACAGCTATGATGTAGCAACAAGACAATTTTATGGTTGGAGGGGCCACCACAACATTGAGGAACTGTACCAAAGGGTCACAGTATTAGGAAGGTTAGGAATCACTGCTCTAAATGAAAATCTGAAATTTTTCAACTTCAAAATAACAAATATATGCTGAGGTTGCTGAGATCTATAGTAAGGGTGGGTCTTCCGGAGAAACTGAAGAAAAAAAGGATAGTGCTTGTTTTCTTGTCTCAGCTCCAATTGTAAAAGCTGTGGCTACAGTGTGCAATGGGTGCTCGATGAAGACAGAGTCAGTGTTTGTGTAAATATAGGAAACATAGCCTGTAAAGAATTTGGTATTAGCTATGCTTTCAGTAGACTGGGAGCCTTGAAGCAGATCTGTTGTGTATATGGAAAACTGAGTCACAGTTACTCTAAAGTAGCGGTTACTAACCTATGGGTCGTGACCCCTTTGAGGATCAAACGATCCTTTCACAGGGGTTAAATATCAGATAGCCTGCATATCAGATATTTTCACTATGATTCGTAACAGCCAAGTAACAAGATTAGAAAGGTTGGGAACCACTGCTCTAAATGTTCAAAGTGTAGGGTTAAAGTGTTCCAAGGTCATTTCTTGAAAAACTCAAAGTCTAGAGATTAAAATCAATTCTGTACAAGAAAGACTTGCTGGGAGTAACTTCTATACTACCACTACCATGGGTGTGGCAAAGACATGCTCAAATTCTATGTCTTTCTCTCCTGGCTGTGGACTAAACCATCACTTCCTGGCCTTGCTTGCACATAGCTGAATGGACGCTAATGGAATGAGAGCAGAATGACTATGTCCAGTCCCAGGCTTGTCATGCCAGTATCCCAGGGAATCCATCACATCCTTACAGTCCTCATTTGCCAACTGGGTGCAGAGGATCTGAGACAGAGGCTGTTGTCCTAGAAGAGAGAAGAGTCCTCTTAAATGATGTCACCAAAGGCTGCCCTCCAGGCCAGAACACCTTCTACAGACCTGATGAATCAAAGTGAATGGTTGGGTGAAGCAGCTGGCATCTTAAGGACTGAGTTTCACAGTAGTTAGCCTTACCTGCCTGAATAATGGGGAAGAGGATACACTACATGAGTAAACAAAAGCAAACACAAAAATAAAAACAAGTCAGGTATGGTAACACATTCCTGTAACCCCAACCCTTGGGAGGTAAAGACAGCAGACCTTTGTGAGTTTCAGGCTAGCCTGATCTACATAGTGAGTTCCAGAACAGCAGGACTACATAGTGAGACTCTGTTTCAAAGACAAGAACAACAAAAATACCACAAACATACACATAAAATAAAACAAAACAAAAAAAACTTCCTCTTCTTTTTTTTTTTTTTTTTTTTTGGTTTTTCGAGACAGGGTTTCTCTGTGTAGTCCTGGCTGTACTGGAACTCACTCTGTAGACCAGGCTAGCCTCGAACTCTCGAACTCAGAAATCTGCCTGCCTCTGCCTCCCAAGTGCTGGGATTAAAGGTGTGCGCCACCACCGCCCGGCTGAAATCTTCCTCTTCTTTTTGTTTTTGCTAAGGCTGTACCCATTCTGTTAAAATGAAACTGCCATTTCAGATAGAGAGACGACGGTCCTTGACACTGATAAGGTAACCAAAGCACAGCTATTTTCAGTAGGAAAACAAAGGGCTTTGGAGATATATAGAAAAGGAGAAAGGGTCTGAGAAATTTACACATCTTTTTTCTACAAGGAAGAGCAAGAGGAAATGTAACAATAAGTAAACCTAAGAACCAAATAAATCAACCAATTAACCCGAGAAGCAGCTCGAAGACAGTGCCTGAGTCATGTAGTCCCTTAAGCATCTGCATGAATGTAGGGATTAGAGAGACATCATGGGAAAATTGGCTTTGATTGAATAATTATATATTTAGAAATATTGGTGCGCCGGGCAGTGGTGGTGCACGCCTTTAATCCCAGCACTTGGGAGGCAGAGATAGGCGGATTTCTGAGTTCGAGGCCAGCCTGGTCTACAGAGTGAGTTCCAGGACAGCCAGGGCTGCACAGAGAAGCCCTGTCTCGAAAAACAAAAAAAAAAAAAAAAGAAAGAAAGAAAGAAAGAAAGAAAGAAAGAAAGAAAGAAAGAAAGAAGAAATATTGGTGCAATGGAAATGAGTGTCAGGAGGATGTTTAAGCATGGTTAGAAAGATGAGAGGGCAGGCTGATTTATATAGCCACAAGTCCTTTATAAACTCTCCCTTCCATAGAACATCAAGTATCAAACTCATTAATTTTGCATTGATACTGAAAACATTACACCAGATCTGAAGCCAATATATGCCTGACACCAAATCCATGACAAGATGATACTCTTTTCCGAAAATAAAATATGCTCCATGTCTGGACCTACAGAGATGGATCACTCATGATTCAGAGTCAAACAGATCTCGTCTGGATCCAGTCCCTATTTACCAATGGCCTGGGAATGTGGCACATTCTCTTCAAAGCTCGATCTCCTCTTCTGGATAATGGAGATTGCCTATCTTGCTACTGTGTGGAATAATCACCCTGAGGTGTTGGTCCTTTTTAGTCTGTACCTGGTACCTAACAGACATAACATAAACCTCTGTGGTCTGGCTGTTGTTATCCATATCGTTACTATGGTACAGACAGTAGGCTATCTGCTCACACCAGGGTCATTATTGAAATGATAAGTGCAAATATGACATCTGTAATGTGATTTTAAGATTTCCTTAAAACCTTTTTCTACTGAAGTCAGGCATCCTCTGCCCCCTAGTGGCTCCACATAATTAGCCAAGAAATAAAGGAAAACATTAAATAAAAGTTATTATAAACAAAAGAATATAGTGTAGGTCCTTGGAAAGAAATGATATAGTCAAGACAAGATTCCTCAATTTCAAACACTGAACCACTATTACAATTTTTCTTCCTGCTATCATATTGATCCCATTCCATTTTTGTATTTAAATGTTGCTACCATCTCCACAGAGTGATGAGGAATCTTTACAGCTTATAGGCCACAGCTAAACTCCTTGGCTTCTTCATGGTAGGAAGTGAAATATGAACACAGAATTATATTCTCTAGGCTTTCAAAATACAAATAGAAAAGATACTGATTTTTTTTAAAAAGCAGAGTGCTCATGGGCCTCTCTTTATCTCTTAACCTTAGAGGTGGAGCAAGCCTCTGTATATTTTATTATTCTTTAAACTAAATAGGTATTCCTAAGAGAATGATAAAATTGGTCAATCAAAGAATCAAGGACAGTGTTTAGACAGAGATGACTGCATGTCAAGGCAGATAGATATATTGGGGTTGTCCAGAACTCGTGTGTGTTTGTGTGTGTGTCTGTGTCTGTGTCTGTGTCTGTGTCTGTGTCTGTGTCTGTGTGTGTTAGCATGGGGGTGAGGGTGGTACTGAAAGAGTATGGAGGAGAGGGAGGGAGGAGAGAGAGGAAGAGGAAAGGGACATAGAGATTGAGATTTGCTGTAGAGAGCTGGCTGACAGCCATGGAGACTGCCATGTCCCAGCAGGGAGAAAGAATGGTTGGCAAGCTAAGGAGAGCAAAGAGTTTAGCCTGACAGCCCAGAGAGCTGACAGGGAAGCTCCAGTATGAGATTGGCAGGTGTGGGCCCTGGGGAAAGCTGGTGCTTCCATTTAAATCCAAGGCAGGAAAGCATGTGTTCCACTTCGAAGGTTATTGGCAGGAAGGCTTCTCTTTTGTTCTATCTAGGCCATCCACTGACAGGATAAGGCCACACAACATGGAGGGCAATGTTCTTTATCCAGTCACTTAAGGGTTAATCTCAAGACTGGAGACATAGCTCAGGGGTGGAGCACTTGCCTCCCATGCATAAGGTGCTGGGTTCAATCTCCAGTGCACTAAAAAAGAAGTTAATCTCATTTAAGATACCTGTAATATCTAGCCATGTATCTGGATACCCATCAAGTTGGCTAAATAATCAACTGTCCCATCAGATGGTGTTGTAGTGTCAGGTTCTGGATCTTTCCAGTAGTCCATTGAGATTGGGCAGTGAGGTAAGGGAGATTAGGTGGAAGGCCCAGATTCCCACAAGCCTTGGATGCATGTCTGGACTTCAATCCATGGAAAGGTCTCTACAAAGAAAATGAACTTATGACAGTTGAAAATACCAATGAGGACTTAAGCTACCTTTCATTACATACCTCCTAGGTACCTGTCACAAAACGTGTAGAATGAATCTCTTTCCGTGTGTGTGTGTGTGTGTGTGTGTGTGTGTGTAAAATTTATTAGAATGACTTACAGGTGTGGTCCAGCTAATCAAATAATGGCTGGCTATAAACGAAAAGTCCAGTCAATTTTAACTCAAACTGACAAAAGTTTCATATACAGGGTCACCACCAAATCCATTGCTGCACTGCTCTTTACAGTTGCTGAATTAGGACAATCAAATGCATTTGTCTGCCTAAGTCTGTAATAGAGTTCACACCATTGGCTTTCAACACTCTCTGAGCTCCCAAAAGAGGCTTCAGCAACTGTATACGTCAGCAAATTAAAAAGACTATTTCAGGTACTTAAGAGATTCATCCTCATACTTCTATTGTTCTAGAACCATTCCTGGTACCAAAATCTGTGTGACCCAGGGTTCTGCAGAGTAACATAACTTATAGAATGAATGTATATGAACACACACACACACACAAACACAGACAGACACACAGACACACAGCTAATCCAACAATGGCTGGCTAGGAACAGAAAGTCCAAGAATCCATTAGTTGTTCAGTCCACAAAGCTAGATGTCTTCATCTAGCCAGTCTTCAGCACACTCTGGAATCCCAAAAAAATAGGCTCTGACACCAATAAAGGGATGGACTTGTTAGCAAGGCAAGAGCAAGCAGGCAGAGCAAAAGCTTTTTTTTTTCAAAAAAAAAAAAAAAAGGAAAGAAAGAAAAAGCTTTCTGTATATAGGCTCCAGAAGACGGTGTGGCCCAGATTAAATATATGTCTTTCTGTCTCAAAAATCCAGATTAGAAGTGGATCTTCCTACTTCGAATTAAGACCAAATTCCTCATGTGTGCCCTCTGTTTTCAGATTTTAGCTAACTCCAGATGTAGTCAAGTTGACAACCAAGAATAGCCACAAATATTTTAGTTTCCAAATATCATCTCAATCTGTACAATAGCCCACAAAATGTTTGCAGTTATTGTTTTAGTTTAACTACCTTTACTCATAGAAAACTGAGACTCAGGGAAATTAAGTAATTTACTTATGGTCCCACCACTAGTAAGTGAAGGAAGATTAACTTCATGCAAAGCTTGCTAATAAGTCTTTGGACAAGAAATAGTGTTATTTAGATTTTGATCGACTGGAAAATTTGCTCCATAGTGTGGAAGATAGTCAGGATTGCCTGTTAAGATGTTTTTGTTTGTCAGCATGCACAAGGCATTTGCTACATAATTCAGCCTCTGATTCCAAAAAGGGTGAGTAGTATGATGAGGTAAGACAGCCTTAGGAGGGACTGCACTTTCTCTCAATTGCTCTTAATTGTCCACGAGTACAGTATTTAAACAACCCCCTTGAGGTTTCTGTGCAATCCTGAGTTAATAAGTATAATGCATTGAGTGTGTGTATCATATATATTAACTCATGCACACCTCATAACAGTCTAAGACTACTTGCCCTAAGCCACAGGCTATTCACAGTGAAAGACAGGATTGGAGGCAGTAACGTATCTCCTCAAGAATCATAAGCACCTGGTCATCCCCACTGCCTCTTAGCTCCACTCAGTGTGATCAGCACTGTCACAGGCTCGATCAGCACTGTCACTGGCTCCTTGGATGATGGTGGAATTGTGGAAAGCCTGCAGGTGGCATAGAGGGAAGTGACTCTCACTGGTGTACTTTTCAGGGCTGTCTCTGGCAGGAGGAAAGGCTGCCTTGTCCTCTTTGATTGGAGGTGGAGCACAGGCAAGCTGCCTAGTGCAGGGCTCTGATGTGGGAGGAACAGTGAAGGAAGAGAAAGGAAGATAACTGTGTGGAATTAACAACTCCATAGGACTTATACTGTTGGGGCATCATGAGCAAGGACCTCTGAGTCGGACATCTGCTTAGAAAGACCAGGGGCACTGATTCCACACTAAAGACTCACATCCTAAATGAGCTTAGAAATGACCTGCTTATAAGACATGGTTCATTCATTTGGTAATTATTGGCCAATTTGAAAAAAAAAGTTCAAAAGGAAAAGTTGTACTAGTGAATATTAATATTCATAACAGGGGGCATGGAGAAGTTGGCTCAGTAGTTAAGATCACTGACTCCTCTTTTAGAGGTTAGATTCCAAGCACCCAAATGGTAGCTCACAACTGTCTGTAACTCCAGCGGCAAGGGGATCTGACACCCTCTTCTGGCCTCTGAGGGCACTTCATGCTCATGGCCTCTGCTGCCTCCCATGTGCTGGAACTAAAGGTGTGCACCAACATGCCTGGCTTACAAGGCACTTTTAACACAAATTTTAAGTGCAGGGGTTAAGGAAAAATAAAATGTATCTGCCTGTGAGCATGGCTCCTCAAAGAAGAGTCTTTTCATAAAAAGAATTAAATCTAAAAGTAATTGCTAAACTTGGGCTGAAAAGATGGCTCAATAGTTAAGAACACTTGCTGTCCTTGCAGAGGACCTGGGTTCAGTTCCAAGCACTCACAGGGTGACTCAAAACCTCTGTAACTCCAGTTCCAGGGGATACTAGGCCTCTTGTGGCATTTGAGAGCACTTCACACATATGGTTCAATCGAGGCAAAATATTTATACTCATAAAAATAAATAAACCTTATAAATATTAAATTTGCCTACAAATAGAAATAAGGTAGCTGCTAATTTAGGAGAGTATTTCCAATAATTCCACATCTGAGAGCTCCTATGTAGCTTTGGCATGCCTGGCTCTTACTATGTAGCACAGACTAGCCTCAAACTTAAAGAGATCTTCCTGCCTCTGCTGCCTCCTGCTGGAACTAAAGGTGTGCACCAACATGCCTGGCTTACAAGGCACT
>NW_021604585.1:52385-126732 GCF_004785775.1 Grammomys surdaster
AAATAAAATGTATCTGCCTGTGAGCATGGCTCCTCAAAGAAGAGTCTCAATTAAGTGTCTCGGCTTTAGCCACGTGTACCATTTCGGTGACATCTCTAGAAGCTGCTAAGAGTTTTTTTCCTTTTCTCTTTCTTTTTGATAGCGGGATTATATAGCATTGTTCCAGAGGTGTCTTGAACATATTTGTAATCTGGAAAGTAAAGCCAGAAGCCACCAAGGCGGCACAAAGGGTTTAGGATATGCTTTTTAATGTAAATGAGGCTTCAATTAAGATTCCTAGGAAATGGAAGGTTTAAAGTCGGGAAGCAGGAGACACACTAACAGTGCTGGAAGTCTTGCTCTTTGGCTGGTCAAACGTGTCAAGCAGACTCCTGGGCAAACTCCATTTTCATGCGCCCCTAAGCCTCCTGTCTTTTTGTCTTACCTAAGTATCAGGTTATGGTGGGAAGTTAACAGAGGATTTTGAGCTGCAAAATAACATAACCTGGCAGAAAAGAGCCTTCTGCACCACGAACTCACCTACTTCTTACAGAAAGTTTATACAGTAGACTTCTTGGTTCCATATAAAAGATGAGGAAATGATGAATTAGAAAGAGCAAATGAGAATGCTTCTCTCTCTCTCTCTCTCTCTCTCTCTCCCACGCACGCACACACGCACGCACGCACGCACGCACCCAGGACCTCACAACCAGAAATTGTGCTGGGCAGGCTGCTACTCAGGAGGCTGAGATGGAAGGTCAAAGCAAGATTGAGGCCAGTGAGAATGAGTTCCAGGCTAGTGAGATCCCATCTTAAAACAATAAATGGGGTAGCTGACCAGGCTCCAAAATGGCTCTCGGTGGACCTGGGCCAGGGGTCCCCTCCTATAGTGAGTAGGGCTAACCTATATGGACTCGATGTGGCGGGACAGGTGGAGAGCTGCTCCTGAGACAAGATCATAAAAGACAGTCTTTTCTCCTTTGCTTTCTTAGATGGCTTACCTGGAGTTCTCAAGTTTCCCAATGCTGTGACCCTTTAGTACAGTTCCTTGTATCATAAAATTATTTCCATTGCTACCTCATAACTGTATTTTGCTATTGTTCAGAATTGGAATGTGAACATGTGTTTTCTGAAGGTGTTAGGCAAACCCTGTGAGACTCACAGGTTGAGAGCCACTGAGCTGGGGGAAGCCAGTCATGAGGAACTCAGGCAGCCTCAGGAGAGGCCAATGTAATATGTAATGCAGTATGTAAATACATGTAAAATATGTGCTTACACAAACCTAGGCGTCTTGGGTCAATCACTTGGCACGGCCTCTGGTGCAGTGAAGGGATGTGGTAACTAGAAGCATGTGAAACAGCTTGTGGAATTCTGTTCACTGTTTTAAGCTTTTATAAGTACAAGTATAGTCTAAAATAATGGCTGAAGTGATGAGGAAAGGGCCACTTGGCCATGACTCTACTGATTGCCAGCCACCTGAAAGTTGCTTTGGAAGGGGTCTTTCAGCATTGGTGATGTTTTCAGATAATGGTTCCCTGATCAACATTTTAACATCATGAAACATTCTGATCTGGACCATGAGGATTATGCCACTCCTTTTATTAATACACAGAACCGCATAGCGATAATGTTAATTGTTGCTTAAGTCACTGGAGGTAATTGGTAGCACTGAAAGATAACTCACTATGCTTAAAACAAAACAAAATAAAACAAAACATGATAGCCTACATGTATGTTTGTGAAACCATGGGTGTGTACTACCTGCATAGGCCAGAAGAGGGCATCAGATTCCATGGAAATAGAGTAACAGTTGCTTTTAAACATCCACATAAGGACTGGGAATTGAGCCCAGGTCCTCTAAAAGAGCAGCCAGTGTTCTTAAGTGCTGAGCCATCTCTGTAGCCTAACATACTATAATTTTGTAAAAACAATTACCCCTGATACTACTGGATCCAAACAATATTTAAACTGGAAATATTAAAATTGAAAGTATGATAACTTACTGTCTTGACTTCCCTTAAATGACTGGTCATTTTCTATAATTACTGAATTTTAAAAGGATAATTATGTGTAAATGGAACATGCTTATATGCACAAAGTTTATTCTTAAATGATAGTATGTAGATATAGTGTTATTTATTTAATCTCACATATTCATGGGCCAGGTGTATCCTTCAGACCCAGGAGGACGTGAATCTCATTTCTGTGCTGATCTAACTCAAGTGTCTCTTGTTGTCTGGGCTCTGCATCATTTTAAATCATCTTCTTTCTCTCGGGCCTTCTGCCTGGAACATTGCTGCTCATGTCTATACCCCACATGCTTCAAACTCAGAATTTATATTTGTTGTCTATAACCTTGGCTTTCATCATGCCTTCTGTACAATTCCAGTAACTTATTAAACTAATCTTGAGCTGCAAATCCTCCGCAACCTGCTGTAAGTACTGCAGCAATTAGTAAGCTATCAAATGACCAAATCTTTATTTACTAACTCTAAAAGTGGGGATTCACATGAAAAAAATCTCTGAGCCTTCAGGTTTTTCTCTAGGAAAATCACTAGGTTTCGATATTTTATGCATGAGTGAGAACACTGTAAAATATTTAATAAGTTTTTTACAAGTTAAACGTGAAAGCTAATCTCCTAAGTTTAGAATGACCGTGACTCGTGCCTTTCCCCCACATCTGAGTAGGAAAAGAGAATATGCAATTCATCTTCTCAGTCTTGGCTTAAAGACCTGTGAGACTCTTGAGTAGCTGTATCCTGTCATGGTGACATACAGCCAGGGCTTCTCCAGATGAGCTTGTTTCTGGTTTCCCCTTGAAAACACTTAGGTGCAAAACTCTTTCCCCTGGGATTTTAAAGATGAGGCAGTTTGCTACTCTGCCCATAAGGTAAATTTATCTAGAATTGTTTAAAAAACAAAGTCAATTTGTATACATGGTAGGAAAGGTTTATATTTTTGGTCTATTTCTTATGAAAAAAGGCCTGGAGTTAGGTCCTAGAGTGCATGGCCAAAGTTCTGACTCTTCGAGTATACTATTATTCTAAGTATACAAGTAAACTAAGTATTCCAAACATGTTACTCAGATTCATCAAGCTGCATGTCAAACCTGATGACTTTAGTGTTGGATCCTCTGCGCCCACAGGTTCCACATCTGTAGATTAAAACTATAGGCTAAAATTATTCAAGCATGGCCTGGGGTGACTCAGTTGATACAGTGCTTGCTGAGCAAGCCTGAGGATCCGAGTTCAGATCCCTCACATCCATTTAAATGTTGGATGCAGTGTGTGCTTGTGTAATCTTCAAGCTGATGTGGCAGAGATGGGAGCTTCGGAAACGGGGCCTGCTGGTCCTCCAGTCTAGCCCCATTGGTGAGCTCCAGTTTTAGTGAGAGACACCGACTCAAAGATAGAAAAGGTGAAGAGAATGAGGAAGACCCCTGGCTTGGACCTTTGACCTCCACACATACACCTGTTCACATGCACAACTGTTCACACAGATGTAAACACATGAACCTGTACATATAACACACACATTCACGATATTCAAACTAAATACATCTGAACTGAACATGAAAAGGTTTTTATCCTTATTTCTTACACCACACAGCACATCAGCTATTTATACACCTTTACACTGTGTCACATGTAATTTTAAGGTAATTTTAAATATCTGGGAGGATGGACATAAAGCACACACATATAAAATGTCATTTCGTATCAGGAGCCTGACCAAGGTTTGTGCTGTTTATTAGAGTCAGAATCAATTCATCCATATACCAATGAATAATTATTTTAATTTTAAAAACTTGTAAGATAAAATCAATTCATAGATTTATATTTTATATTTAAATTATTATACATACAATTATCTTGTCACACTGACTGAATATGTATTCACATATACATGTAGGTGTGGGTATACGTACAAGACATACACATTTATGTTTGTAGAGTTAAACACTCAACACTCCTGTAGTTTTTTCTTATTTTTAACAATTACTTTTAATTGACGTGGATGAGTCTGTGCTCATGTGAATGAACGCCATGTGTGTGCAGGTACCCACAGAGGTCAAAAGAGGGCATCGGCTGCCCTTGAGTTGGAGTTGCAGGAGATTGTGAGCTGCTTGATCCATGAGCTGGGAATTGAACTCCAGTGGTCTGCAAGGCAGCAAGTGCTCTTAAGCACAAAATCAGCTTTCCAGCCCCAACTTTTGTGTTTTTAAAATGCTTGATATCACTAACTCTTCAGCTTAAAAGCTTAATTGACCTATAGAATCTGGTAACACCAATGACCCATAGCTGTCAAAGATACACTAATGTACATGACAGACACAGTTCAATCGGTGGCACCATATGAAAGAGACACCACTGTGCAGGCAAATATAAGATGCTATGATAAAAGTGAAGTTAAAGGTCCAGTGTTCAGTGTGGGTGTACCAAGAATAAGACTTACCATCAAAAAAAAAAAGGGGGGGGGTAAATCATAAAGGTAGAATAGTTAGCCATTCTCTCAGTTTCCAAAGTTTTCCCATGTTATAATAACACAGTTCTAGATGGCATTGCAGATGGCTTGCAGCCCCACTCCTCTGCAAAACAAGTAAAACTGGTTAGTTCTGAGCATGCCCCAATGAAGTTCCAACACTGCTCAAGTGCTTTCACAATTTTCTAAAATAAAACACAATTTTCTCCCAGTCCTGAAGGCTGGAAGTCTAAGGTCTAGGTTAGGTTTATCATTGCTATGATGAAACACCATGACCAAAGCAACTTAGGGAGGAAAGGGCTTATTTGGCTTAGGTGTTCACTTTAGTGTTTATCATTTAAGGAAGTCAGGCAGGAACTCAAACAGAAAAGGAACCTGGAGGCAAGAGCTGATGCAGAAGCCATGAAGGAAGTCTGCTTACTGGTTTGCATCATATAGCTTGCTCAGCCTGCTTTCTTATAGAACTCACAACAACCAGCCTGGGGGTGGTACCACACTGTGAGCTGGGCCCTCCCACATCAATCACTATGGAAATTCCATATAGGCTTTTCTATAGTCTGATCTTAGGAAGGCATTTTTTCAACTGAAGCTCTCTTCCCTCAGATAACTATAAAAATAACCAGCATAGTAGTTCTATTTTCATTTATTTATCTTTTGAGAAATCTCCAAGCTTGACTTCCACAATAGATGTATTAATTTGCACCATCACCAGTGTGAATAAGGGTTCTGCTCACCGCATTCCTCTCCAACATTTGTTATTAGGTTTATTGATGAGAGCCGTCCTGATTGGGGTGATGTGGTATTTCAAAGTAGTTTTAGTTTGTATTTCCCTGATGGCTAGAAATATAAAACATAAAAAAAAAAAAATAGGTACTGGCAATTTGTGTTTCTTCTTTTGAAAAGTTGTCTATTCAATTCACTTGCCTATTTATAGACAGTTTTACTTCCTTGGCATTTAATTTCTGCAGTTCTTTGTAAATTCTGAATGTCAGCTCAGCCCTTTGTCTGAAGCATAGCTGGTACAGATGTTCTCCGTGCTGTGGGCTGTCTGTGCTCTGCTGACCATTTCCTTTGCTGAACAAAACTTGATTTTCCTGTAGACCCATCTGCTGATCCTTGGGGCTAGTTCCTATGCTGTTGGTCCTCCATTAAAAGGGTTATATATTCCCCAGTATCTTGAAGGGTGTCCTCTGTGTTTTCTTCTAGAAGTTTCAGTGTTTCAAGTTTTAAATTAATTTTTGTATAAGGTGAAAAATACAACTCTAATTTCATTCTTCTGCAGGTAGATATCAAATTTCACCGCACCTTTTGATGAATAGGCTTTTTTTCTCTAATGTAGGTTTTTGATTTGTTAAAAAAAAAAAAAATTAAGTGGGCACGGCTTTGCTGTCTGATTTCCAGGTCCTCTGTTCCACCCTATTGGCCTGTCTGTCTGATCTTCAGGCCAAGCCATCTGGATCACTATGGCTCCATAGTATAATTTGAGGTCAGGTTGTCAAGCAGCAGTGTTCATACTCCCTAGGAATGCTGTGGCTGTTTTAGATCTCTCTCTTATTGGGATTTTGATAGGTATTGCATTAAATCTGTAAATTGATATTGGTAGCATAGCCACTCACAATATTAAATGCCAATCCAGGAGCAGATGTCTTTTCATAATCTGTAATTTCATTTTTAAATATCTTGAAGATTTTTTTGGAGAGGTTCTTTATTTCTTTGGTTAGATATATTCCTAAATACTTACCTGGGGGCTGATAATTTTAAATGGAATAATCCCCCTAATACTTTTTTTTGAGAGTACAATGAAGGCTTTTGTTTTGTTGGGTTGTTTTTTTTTTTAACACGGATTTTGTATATGGCAACTTTACTGTATTTATTAGGTTCAAACGTTTTCTAGCAGACTCAATAGGGTCTTTTTAAACAACTGTGTCATCTGTAAATAGGAATGGTTTATCTTCTTCCTTTCCTATTTTTATCCCTTTTATGCCTTTCTCTTGTCTAATTGCTATAACTAAGACTTCAAGCACTTATAGATAAGAGGGTGTGAACATCCTTGTCCTGTTCCTGGTTTTAGAGAAAATGCTCTCAGTTTGTCTCCATTTAAAATAATGTTTTTATGTTATAGGTTTATTGTGCGTAGCATTTATTATTTTGAGGCTTGTTCCATCTATTCCTAAAGTTGCCAGAACTTTTATGATATACCTGTGTTCTAACGTCCTTCTCTCCTAGGGATTCCCTTGTCTTAGCACTTCTATTGCTGTGTTGAAACACCATGACCAAAAAGCATGATGGGAAAGCATTTATTTGGCTTAAACTTCCACATTGTAGTCCATCATTGAAGGAAGTCAGGACAGAAACTCAAACAGGGCAGGAACCTGGAGGCAGGAACTGATGTACAGACCATGGAGTGGTGCTGCTTACTGGCTTGCGTAGTCTGCTTTCTTATAGAACCCAGGACAACCAGATCAGAGATGGGACCACCCACAAAGGCCTGGCACCTACCCCGATCAGTCACTCATTACAAAAATGCCTGTAGCCAGATCTTATGTAGGCATTTTTTTCTTAATTGAGGCTCTCTTCTCTCAGTTGACTTCAGCTGTGTTGTTGACATAAAACTATATAGCATACTTTTTTTTTTTTAAGAAAATTGAGGCCGCTAGATGACCTCATTTAAACCACCTCTTTAAAAACCCTATCTTTAAATGCACTCTCATTCTGAATTACTGCACATCAGGATTTCAGTGTATAAATTCCAAGGGACACAACTCATCTGATAATATTGCTGAAAATTATACAACCAAAAACTCACTAAAAGTTTCTGGAAATTGGAAACAATAAATGATGCTTTTGTTGTTGTTACTGTCGTTCCTTCAAGAAAATCTACTAACATTGAGTAGGAACAGTGAGTCTCTGGCATCTGACCCATCTCAAACTCCTAATTTATCTTATCATTTTCTTAGCCCAGGCCATTCTGGTGAAAACTCCACTGCAGACGGGTGTGACTAAGAACACAGGGCTCCATCTCCTCTCCATTCCCAACCAAGAGACAGAGTGTCTCATCAGGAAGGGAAGGTCACTGGCATCTTAATTCCTTCCAAGTCCTGTTGCAAGGACTAAATCTGTGGTGTACTCAACACCACATGCACAGTGAAAGCCTTGGGTACAGCAGACTGAGAATACCTCCAGACACCTCCTCAACCTTTTTGCTCATGTGACTGAGGCTATACGCCATTAGAAGTAAGTCCGGAAAACTAGATCCTGCTAGTCTACGCTACACTTAGAATAATGACTGAGGCTGCGTGCGCCCAGGAGAGTCAGTTCTGAAATTAAAAAAAAAGAAATTAAACAAGAGTACGGAGAAACAGTCAAGCCTAAAGTCACTTGGGAAAAAAAAAAGTTTTCCTTAAGTAAGAGCAAGATGCCAATGCAGAAGCCACTTAGTTCACCAGAGAGAACTAAGAAAGGAGGCAATGAAGAATTAATCATCCTGGGGTTAAAATAAATCTCAGCCACAGACCTCAAAAACTATCTGCCAAAATGTATTAGATTGCAGAACAATTTATGCTCTGAGAATTAAAACAAAACAAAACTAAGTCATCGGTGAGCACTTCATGTAATATTACAGCTGGAAATAAGAAATGAGGCAGACAAAAAGTGATAGGCAATGAGCCCTGCTAAAACCACTATCACCCAGATTACCTGTGGACCTGCCCAGAGCTGTATTCTCTGAGAAACAGACTTCATTAGAATTGCTTTGCCTACTCACTAAACAATCAAACAACAAGAGTGACAGAAAATGGACAGCCACAAGGGGAATCAACATCCAGAATTACAGACCCTAAAACTCTAGTTTCCAATAAGAGATTTTGAGTTATGCAAAAACAGGAAACTATAACCCATATACAGGGAGGCAAAGAGCAGGCAACAAAAACTACCTTTGAGAGAGCCGGAGGGTAACAAAGCTTCCATTATGTTAGAGGAAATTCAGGGACTCATGCTTAAAGAGTTCAAACCAGGGACAACACAAGATTCAATTAATAAAGCAGCTAGGACAGAGAGTAGATGCCTGTTTGCCTAGGGCCAGCGTAAGGAGTGAGTGGATGGGCAGAAGGGGACTGGTGACTCCACATGGATATGAGGATTTCTGAAGTGATATGTGTTCTAAATTTGGCTGTGGTAATGGTTGCCCATCTATGTGAATTTACCAAGAACCATTAATTACATCATGTATCTTAAGTGAAAAATGTATGACATGTGAATTATATATTATTAATTACACTATTTTTAAAAAACACTATGGACTCCAGCAAAATAGATTATGGTCTACACCAATACCCAAACGACAGAAGAGATGGATTTATAAGACCAATTTAAATGAATCCAACAGGTGGCTGATAAGTTAGCAGAGTTAATTTGATTTGATCATCTCAAATTTAATAGCATTCTCTTAAAGAGTTTTTAAGGCAAGCAGCAGCACATTTCGGTCAAAAGAGATCCTTGCCCTAAATCTAATAAAATTGACGCAGGAGAAAAACAAAACACGTCTCAGAGGAACAAACCTAACCTGAGATGGAAGGTCCAGTCACATTACGACGATAAAGCTGTGCTGCTTAAAATCTTAGAATATTCCCATGATAGAGAGTATGCAGTGCTGCTTAGAACCACCTATCCTACTCTATGCCTGGAAGCCTGGAGCTGCTGCAGCCATCTTGGCTTCTTCCGCGAACATCTACCTTCCTTCTTAAGAGGCACCCCTCCACTCACCCCGAAAATGATTAGCACATGGCCATCGTGGGCCACCGGAAGACTACAGGAGCAGTACATCCTACATTCGTCTAACTGGTGATATTTTGAAACGGGAAAGTTCCAGAGAAAACTGTCATGGTGAGCCTACTAGGCACTGGTGGGCACAAAGAGCCACTCATCTCTAGAGCATCACCCTGATCCCTCCGCCTACCGCCCCTTCTAGCGCTTTTCAGGGTGACCACAATCAGCAGTATCCTCATGAGTCGTGCGCACTGAAACAGGTGTACTTCCTCTTTCCTCCTCCACCTCCCGCAGGGGAATCTGGGCCCGGACGTGCGCACTGAGTTGCTGGGAGGGGTGGGGCTCGCGCGACTGGCAGATTAGTGCGCATGAGCAGAGCGGCCTCCAAAGCGGAAGTGGCGCTGCGGCGGGGAGATGGGGCGGGAGCGCGCTGAGGCTGGGAGAGCGGCTGACATGGCGCACTTGGGGCGTCTCCTGGTTCCCCTGGCAGCCCTGGTCCTGTTTCTCTGGGCGGTCCCTGGGGCTCTGGGACGGCGGAGCAACGTGCGAGTCCTCACCGATGAGAACTGGACCTCGTTGCTTGAAGGAGAGTGGATGATAGAATTGTGAGTGCGGGGAGGTTGTCTGGGTGTCTGATGGTGGTAGTGGTGGCGGTGTCCCCGGTAGCTTCCTCCCTCAAGCTGTACACCTGACTGGCCCATCCATCTTCTTCTGCCAGGTCTTGAGATCCCAACTTTTGCAGCCCCCAGCTCCAGGGTCGTTTCTTATCCGGGAATATTACTTTTCTATCTGAGCGTGCACTGAGCCTCATGGTTGCTAAGCACTGGTGCGATTAAAGGATTACGTGCCACATCGAATTCGCTGGAACAGCCTAGCGGGTTTGAGTGTGAGATTGGGTGGGATGGAGGTCTTGGCTATTTCTATAGACTTTTAGTAATCTTATATAGACATCTAGACTTTAAGTCTCCAAATTTTTACAAAAGATTATATTGAACAAAATCTCGCTTTTAACCTGTCGTTTGGAAATTGCTATATTTATCTATTTGTAATGTTTGAATTTCGAGCTGTTTATTTATTTTTATTTTGGGGGTTAGTTTTTTATTGTAAATGTCAAATAAGTGGAAATGTATCTTAAAATCTTTATTTTCTTTTTTTTTTTCTCCTTGCCTACATTCATTTCTTTTAATATGAATCTCATTTTTCCTTGGCTGGCGCGTTTGCAATTTGGAGAATGGCTTGAATTGTGACTTACAGGCCTACAAATGGTATAGCGTATGCATTAGTATGATTATTAATAGGCCCTTTAAAAACGCCAGTTCATCATTTACTATTCAAACACTTATCTTGTGTGATGGTTCTACTTCAGTAATGTCCGTTCTGCTGCTGTAGGAAATAAACTACCTTTGGCCTTTGTTTTAGATGATAAATTAATGGAGTGGTTAATTGACAGTGTTACTGATAGATACCATTATTGATCTGGCAAAAGCACCACTATTGAATGTTCATTGCTTACTGAACACTACTCAGTATCTTTACATACATTTTCTGGTAATTATTCTACATACTCCTTATACTGGTTAACCACTTTTACCGATTGACCTGTTCAGATGTTGTCATAGTAGTTTTGTTGGGCTTCAAGAGTAAATATATACAGGCACTGTTAGCAACCCTTGAGTAAGATTCTGGTGTTTTCCTATATTGTGATTATGTTTAGGGCTGTACACTAAGGAAAAGGTGGAAGTGAACATCCTCAAGAGAGAACCCAGATGACATCCATGATACCTGAGACATAAAACAAAAGGAAATGTCTAAAGCATTTTTATGGAGACTACTGTAGGGAAGACATTTAGTGTACTGACAGTTGGCTGGCTGCTCACTAAAGTCAATTTTCAGGAGAAGAGTGCTAACCAGTGCTGTTTGTTTTCAGTCATTGTCATGAATAGCAGTGTTAAAGCAGTAATGATTATAAATTGATATGTAAAATATAGTCAAATATTATAGGAAGATACCTTTAAACTTTTTTGTCACACTGTAAATATCCACAAAAGGTATAAAGGGGAACTAAACTACCATAATACTGAGAATGAAATAAAAACATCCATCTGAAGTTACAGTGTCCCATGCTTCCTTTTATCCATGGCTAAAATTTGGGAGTTGAAAGAAGCTCTTAAGGGCAAGTGTGGGGGGTGGGTACTGGAAGGAGGTCAGCAATTGGGAGGTGAAGTGAATGAATAAATAAGTAAGAGGGAGAAACTCTTAAAAAGCATTAAGAAACAACACACTTGCTAGTAGTGATATTCCACCCTTAACCACAAGTGGATGATTCTCTGTAAATTCACTTCTGATAACCTTTATTATAAATCTGTTTTCATTGTAATTTTACTGTTAAAAGAGTTTGACTTTTGTATGTAACACTAGTTTTGCTTTATTTACATGCCTGTCTTAGAAGCTTAATTTTCCTAAGGCAATTCATGAAAATGTGAGATTACAGAAGTGGTTTTAATATGTGTAGACTTCGTTCTTTATGGCTGTAAGTTACAACCAACGTGCAATGAAATGGAAAACAAAATTCTAAGGAAAAACTTGGACCTGGAAAGATAGTGAGTTTCAGAGAGGTGTTTCGAGTACTGGCATCCTTGGTGTCATGGTGCTGGCCAGTAGAATTTTGTCTATTGTACTCAGCTGTTTAGAGTAATATTTATACATAAGAATATAGGTCTTCAGCTTCCTTTACTGTGAGTAACCTGCCTTCCTGGGGCAATCCCTGATGGTAATTCTTCCCAGTAGTGATTGTATACTGGTTGCAGCTTGTAGAGCCCAGGTACTTCCTATTTTTCCAATATTTTGCTCATGACCCTGCTTGTAAAATTACTTAACTTGGTGAACTTAAACAAACACAACTTTCTGCCATGTTTTAGTTGAAAAGTCTAAAGGTTTTAAAAGAGCTGTTTACCGCGTTAGAGAGTTCCCATGTATTTAAGAGTGTGTTCTCAGGCTTGCTTTTTTACTGTGGTTCAGTTCACCAGTTGAGCATTTCTTGATGTCCACCATTGCCAGGCTCATGCTTTCAATTTTTTTTTTATCTGCATAAAGTTACCCAATTTGCTTCCTTGTTCAACCAAAGATCACACTCTAACCCATGCTGGGCTTGCACTCAGTAGTCCTCCTGGGATTACAGGTGTGAGGTGCCCCACACGGGTCATTTTCTCTGTTATAAATAGAAACATTCTTCAAAAAGTATGCCTAAAATATTAGGTCATTAAAGTACTTAACTTTTAAAAATTTAACCATGTTTTGTAGTTATGCTCCTTGGTGCCCTGCTTGTCAGAATCTTCAGCCAGAATGGGAAAGTTTTGCTGAGTGGGGAGAAGATCTTGAGGTTAAAGTTGCAAAAGTGGATGTCACAGAGCAGACAGGTATTAACAGTAACAGCTCTGGCTCAATCTGTTTTCTTGCTAATGCTGTTTATCATATTTGACGTATGTTTAATGATATGTGTCAAGGCTCATAGTGTAATAACATTTCCCATTTTCAGCAACAATAAAACTACCTTTGTTCTTGAATGGCAAATGCATTTTGGTTTGAGATGTCCTTAAGATTGTTTTTACTTGGCTGGTCACTACTAGTCAATTACTGTGGTAATACTAATTTCTCAGGTACTTAATTATTCACAGATAACTTCAGTATTTATGCTTCATAAATTTTAGCTGACTTACGTACATTAATGTGTCTTTAAAGTTGCTTTAACAACTAATTCATGTTTTCATTGTTGATTATGTTTAGGTATTTTCTTATTAGCATTTAAATAAAGTCAACTTTTAAGTAAGCAGTTGTCCCTAATTGTTGTTTATTCCTTGTCTTTGGTAGGATTAAGTGGACGGTTTATCATAACTGCTCTTCCTTCTATTTATCAGTAAGTATTTGGAAGTTCTTGATCATGGAGAGGATTAGATCACAGAGAGCAGTAGGTCTCTGAAGAGCTAAGATAATCTCATATTTAGCAAAGACTTGAGAGCTTGATTTGGTTTTAGCTAGTGGTACATTAAGTCTTATAAATAACAGTAGATGAATGATACATAAAACACTCTTTGTTTTGGAGACTGTAATTTCTTTAGACAGTTCTCATGATTGGTATGGTTTTCTTCAATATAGTCAGTAACTATTAGCCAGAGTCGTAATGAGTTCTGTAGGAAGCTGGCTGATGGAGAGAAGCCACAATTGGTCAGAGCAGTTACTGGAGAACGTGAGTTTTAAGAAACCTTGGGACTAGATAGAGTTCTCAAGAGTGTATGCTTTCCTGAGTAATTGTAAACAGGAGGAACATGGTCTGAGGAAATGCAGGTTATACAGCTGGGGGCGACACTGAATGGCTGTGAGTTTGAGTGAACAAGTCTTGGTTCTGCTACTCTGTGTTTCCCAAACTACACTAACCTAGAGGGTGACAATCTCTGTTTACTTGACCTGGACATCAGTGTAATTAGCTGGTGACTAAATACCAGGAAGGAAGAAGGACTTATTTCCTCATTTAAAGTTGGAGCAGCAAAGTAAATTTTCCCCTTTTTTTGTCTTCCTTTGTGTGTGTGTGTTAAACCTTATTTCTGCTTTGTATATGAGAATCAACAAGATTGACAAACTTTTAGCCAAGTAAAACTAGAGGTGAAAGGGGGGATAGTATAACAGACACCAAAGAAATTCAGAGAATCGTAGGGACATGCTTATTTAAGTATGATGTAAGTAAGTACTTACATGTAAGTAAGTAAGTACATGTACTCCGTCAAACTGTAAAAGAAGTAGATGTCAAACTGTAAAAGTCAAACTGTAAAAGAAGTAGATTAATTTCTTGATATATCCAGTGTAGTAATTAAATCTCCCAATGAACAGAAGTTCAGGGCCAGATAGATTCAGTGCAGAATTCTACCTGGCCTAAAAAAGAACTAACACCAGTACTTCTTAAATTATTTTACAATATTGAAAGGGACACGTCCCAGTTCTTTTTACAAAGCTATATTACCCTAATACTAAAACCACACAAAGATCCAAGAAAGAAAAGTATAGACCAATAATACCCTTTATGGGTATGGTGCAAAAATTCTCAATAAAATACTTGCAAACTAAATTCAAGAACACATCAAAAAGATTATCCATCATGATCAAGTTGGCTTCTTCCCAGAGATCCAGGAATGGTTCAACATTGTAAATCAGGAAACATAATCTATTACATAAAAAAACTAAAACCACATCATCATCTCATTAGATGTAGAAAAGGCCTTTAACAAAGTCCTATACCCCTTCATGATAAAAGCTCTGGAGAGACTAGGGATGCAAGGAACATACTTCAGCATAATTGCAAATTATAGCAAGCCAGCATCAACCTAAACAGAAAGAACTTCAAGCATTTCCTCTAAAATTAGGAATATGACAAAGATGCTCACTTTCTCCATACCTATTCAATATAGCACTTAGCTAGAGGGAATCTAAGAAAGAGATCAAGGGAATTTATACAGGAAAGGAAGAGGTCAAAGTATCTTTACTTGGAGATGATATATATGACGATGCAGAAAGGCCCCCAGAAATTCCACCAGAAACCATCTATAGCTGATAAATACTTTAGCAAAGTAAGCAAAATGCAACATTAACACATAAAAATCAATAGCCTTCCTGTAAACAAATGGCAGACTGAGAAAGTCAGGGAAAGTATCTTTCACAGTAACCTCTCAGGATAAGTGTCTTACATAATAAAAACTTGAAGACAAGTCCTCAGCCTTTGCTCCATCTACCCTCGCACTCTCAACATAGGGCATACTGTACTAGACGTGAATTCTTTCAACCTCGAAAGTGTCAGGAGTCCCCTACCTTACTTACATCAAGGTAAGAGTCCTTTACCCACACCAAAACTTGTGACTGAGATGATTCATAAGTTTATTATTTGAAAAAAGAAAATCGTAAAGCTTATGGTTTTATATGTTTGGGGCTCTGATGCCATCAGTACATAATAATGTGTTCTGGTGCTTTGCTAGTATCTTTTGAAGATTAGGATTGACTGTAAAATGAAGAAATGATTGAACACAATTATTTCCTGCTGCCAGCTAATATTTAGTTCTGACCTTTAGTTGTAAAGATGGTGAATTTAGGCGCTATCTGGGCCCAAGGACTAAGAAGGACTTCATAAACTTCATAAGTGAGAAAGAATGGAAGAATGTTGAACCTATATCATCATGGTTTGGTCCAAGTTCTGTTTTGTAAGTATGAGGACTATCTTCCTTCAAAATTAATTGCAGATAATTATGTTTCATGTAAGTAAAGCAGGCATGCTGTTTCTTAGATTTTTATGCTATGTATATCAGATATATGTTTACTGTGACTGTTAAAAGATACTTTTATTCATGGGAGCTAGGAGTAGGCATTTTGTAGGACCACATTGAATGCACTTTTCAGATTATTTTAGCTTTGATGTGGTTAAATGTGTCATTGAGAACTTGATCCTTTAGAAACTGAGCAGCATAATGCGTAAGGAAAGTTATTGCTTGATCCTAATTTTATGGGAGTAAGAGTGTTCAGTCATGTACTTTCATTGTTAATGTGAAGTAACTGTGTTTGGGTGGCTGGTCCTGATAACTTGTGTGAATAGTATGTCTGACAATGAGAATGATGTGAGCTCATAGCTAGAAGATAGACACATTCACCATAGCGGTTAGGCTTGAGAATGGCAAGCATGTTTCCTTGGATCCAGTGCTCCACTTGAGAAACCTGGCAGATAGACTATCATGGTCCCATTTTGGTGTGACTAAATTTCTCCTGACCTTCCCCATACTTGCATTTGAAGACGAAGAGTTGGGAATACTAACCATAAGAACACAGAGCTTCTGTGGATTCTGGGAATGGGGAAAGAAATTAGCCCTTGTTGTGTGTGGAAGTAGAAGTACATCCTTCCCTTTTTGTTGCTGGACGCAAAACTTGTCATTATCAAAACTTGCCATTATCCTTCAATGGTCAGACAAGTGAGGTTTTACATTTCAGTTCCACTTTTGTTTTTGACAAGGTCTTGCTGGATTGCAGCTTTTGATTCTCCTGCCCTGGCCTCCCAGGTGCTAGGATTACATTTGTGAACCACCTCACCTATACTTGACCTTTAAACAGCACAAGCAACGTGACGAGTATTTCTCTGTGCTGAACATAAGAAGCAGTTCAGTGAGTTGTTCTACCCCAGTAGAGGACTGTGGCTGCTTTAGTGTCTCTTGAATCCAGTACAGCAGGTTGCCCTTTTTTTATTAGTAGACTGGAGAGGGGGCTACTCCAAGTTCAGCAAGCTCCTCTACTCATCGAAGCAGGTTGGCATTTGGGTTGGATAGAGAGAGCTGTGAGGTTTTGTGTAAAGAAGCCCTAGGCAGCTCCAATTGTCCTTGTTACAGGAAACTTGTCATAAACCCAACAAACACTTCGATTATTTAACTTTAAAACAAAACAAGAACACCATCCAAACCACTTGAATTTAACAATGTGAAAGTAGTAATTACGTGTTATCTTAGTGTTTATTTCCTATACGTTATTTATATCTCATTAAAGGCTCTAGATTGATTAATCTGAGCAAGAAAGTCTTGTCATGTTGGAGAAACTTAGAGTAGAAGTGTAGTGTACAGACATAGGCAATGCTGTGTATCTTGTTCAGTTTTTCACTCCTCTGTTTTTTAGGATGACTACTATGTCAGCACTTTTTCAGCTTTCCGTGTACATCAGGGTATGGATTAAGCTTTTTCTATCTTAACCATTTCTAACACTTGTTTTTAATGAGCATGGTTTTAGTTTGTTTGTCTCTATTGCAGACTAGCCACAGCTATTTTGTTCATGACCTTGGAATACCAGCATGGGGCTCATACTTGGTTTTTGCTTTTGCCACAGTGCTCTCAGGACTGCTGCTGGGACTTGTAAGTACTTCACTTTTAGAGTACTAAGATAAATACTTGAAAACGTGATAACATTGTTAGTATTAGTTGTATTGCATGTCATACATTTAGGTTTCTGCTTATTTTTCAGTGTATGATATTTGTAGCAGATTGCCTTTGCCCTTCAAAAAGACGCAAACCTCAGCAACAGTCTACAAGTAAGTCAATGTGCACATGCACATGTGGGGTCCTGGGGCTTGAGTTTTGGGTTGTATTCATGCTAGGCAAGCACTCTCATTGAGTTACACCCACTACACAGCTGACACTTTGAGGGGTTTTCATTTCTGTAAATGTAGTCACCAGCTGTTCTGAGCCTAGGTTGTTAAATATGAATGATGACGCTTGTTAGCTGTGGCATAAAGGGACAGTGGGAGATAAATATTTCATATAAAATAATAACTCCAGATCTTGGAACATTGTCATAATTCAGAGAATGTTATATTTCATATAGCTTTGTAGGTATTGAAAATGTCTTTGTATTCAACTAATTCTCCATTTTTTTTCCTGATAGTATAGTAGGAAAAGCTGATTGAGGGTTGGTTGGTGTTGATGGTAAACTAGGCTATAAATTAGTCTACATAATTAGAAATAGTTGTTCATTACTAATAATATAATTTAACTTGGTGTGCAAGAAGTTAACTTGCATTAACTTTTCTGTTAATGTGAGGTGAACATAGAAGGCCATGGCTCATAATCTTAGAGTTGAGGAAATTCAGGTGTATTCCACTGTATATGAAGCTTGCTTCTTGACACTTTCTCTATTTTACACACGTCAGTTTTGTTTGAGATTGTGTTTTGTGTATACTGAGTTGTGTAATGTTGAATGGTCAGCAGTATTGCACTGGTGCCTGTAGTTCTGTCCCTATCAGGTATGACACTCAAAAGTGTCTCCAGACATTACTTGTTGTTCTTTGAGGGGACAGAATCATTCTGAGTAAGGTACTGCTATTGTAAACCGTAGTACTCACTGAAATCCCATGGATATGACATAGGACAAGGAGTAAGTCCCAGTATGAAGAGGCATGCCAGGTTGTCAGCATTGAGTTTCTTCCCATAGCTTGCTGTGTTTGCTAACCTCCCTGCAGTGGTGGGTTGCCTAGGATCACTGCATACCATAAACGTCTTTTCATCTGTATCTGTCTCTTTAACACATTATGATTCAAACTTAATTAGCATCGGGCCCTCTAAAAAGTAGAAAGGCTGTACTTTGGGTGTGTGTTTAAGGTTTCTCCATTTTATTTCTTGCAGTTATACCTTAGTACAAAGGTGAGGGTAGGGAAAGAGAAAATATCTGGGCAAGAATGCAGCTTCTTTAAGTATGTGATTCTTGTTTCTCTGGGACCTGAGACAGGATAGTGCTGAAGTTTTAGTATACTTAGAGGTGGAAAATTAATATCAAGTTGTTATAAGATGGATCTGTTTAATGCAGAATATTTGATCTCAGCTTCTATGTTCATTGCATTGACATTGGTTCATAATGTTGGGTTAGGTAATTTGAATGTGATAAAGGAATCATTGTATAATAACCTGCTTTATTCACTTTGAAAATCTAAACATAAAAGTCAGGGCTTATGAATCCTTGTATCCTAATTTTACTCTAAAGCAAAATCAGTACATTAACTAAAGTAAATTTCTGGTCTTTTAAGAAAAACCATCACCAGAATTTTCTCAACCTTTGAAAAAAGTGGAGGAAGAACAAGAGGCTGATGAAGAAGATGTTTCAGAAGAGGAGACGGAAAATAGAGAGGGAACAAGCAAAGACAATCCTCAGAGCAGCCTAAGACAGCGCTGTGTGGGCCCATCATCGGCCACAGACAAATCCTAAGTTTTACATATATCTTAATATTATGATTTTAACAAAACTGAGGGTCGGTGATCATTTCTGTTGCGAATTGAACTGTGACTTGCTGTATATACAGTTGAGGTTGACATTAATTTGGACAGTTTTCATGCAGGAAATAAAAGCAGTTAGATATAACAGTTTGAAATATGATTTAAGAATATTATGATGGTTTAAAGTTATTTAATTTCAGAAGATCCTGGTGCCAAGCAGTAAGATTTGTGTTTATATTTAATAATCTATTTTGTGTGAGATTCGAAACTGCCTTTCCCAAGATTTGCATTACTGGGATATTTAGGAAAGTTACCTTAGAGAGAAGGATTTCTCGTTTCACATCATTTTTCTCAGTTTCACTGTGTGAAAAAAGGATCATATCTCCCATAAGTGGGAGTGTTGCCCATTGTTCCAAGACAGGTATTGCATTGATAACGCTGGGCTTAAGTAGAGTCCAAAATTTCCTCATAGATTTTGGATTATACAGCTAACAAAACTACCTTACTTTATAGCTTTCATTTCTATACATGACATTCAGGATATGCTGCTGACTACAAGTTGTTATAAGTCTATGGCATTGTATTAATTCTTAAAGCTGATGCCTGTTTTAGTCTCTTGTTCACTATATGATTTTTGTTATTTGCCATGTGTTACATTTTTAAGTTGAAAAAAATTAACAGTATCACTATTGTGTGTACTGTGGGTAAACAGAACTTTTTTTATCCTTTTAAGTTGAAGTTTACTGAGAGAACCGTCAAATCAAACTGTTTACTTGAAAATGTACAAATTTGGCTATACATTCCAGATTTTAAATATTATTATTATTAAATGGTCTGAAGTTTTCTTTTCTCTTTTTAAGGTAAAAATGAAATTTTCTGATTTTTAAAGTTTGATGTGGAAAAGCTTTGGTATTTTATATTTTGGAAATTCAGAGCTTAATTGATGTAAAATGAAGTCTGCATTCTACTCAAGAAACACCTACTACTATGTGTTTTTAGTGTATCTCTGTCCTCCACAGGTTCTTGATGAATTTTATAGTTAGGATATTGCTTTGTGTTTGAAAATCATAACACTGTTATGTTTTAAAGACAAATTTCATATTGAATTGTTGTTGACTGCTAGTACTATGTGTCTCGCAAATGGAAACAAGATCAGCAAGATGGTAGGGTATAGTGGGGACTGACTTGATGTCTGCCAGGCGAAAGCGGACCGAATTCCTGATGCGTCCTCCAGCCTTTATGGAGTAGATGGTGTCTGACTGCTCTCTCCTTTACGCTCTTTGTGTGAATTCCTTAGATTTGCAGTACTGTGATGTACAACAGCTTCCTTTAGGCCTCTCCTTTATAATATTAAATGTCCTGCTGTCAGAGTTTGGGTATGTAGTTTGTGATGGCTTAGAAAAACATTCTAAGCAGAAAATAAATGTTTCTAAGCACTTCAGTGATATTGAAGAAAAGTATGATTTCTCTCAGTGTCTTTTCGGAGTCTCATGTATCCCAGGCTGACCTCCACTACTGTATAGCCAAGTGTGATGGAACCAATGATCCTCCACCCTATTGGCCGGGTGGTAGGATTACAGGAACACACCATCACTGGGCGCCCTCCTGCCTGGCAAGCACTCTACCAGCTGAGCTCAGTCTCTAGCCCAGCAGTGATTGGTAGGTTCCTGTTTGAAAGTCTGCTTAATCACTTGCCGCCCAGCAGTGCTCTGGGGCGTGAAGAGATGTGTCACTACTTGTGTGCCTCATGTGACCCAAAGACTAGTCTTCTCAATCATTTCAGGAGAATAATGCTCTGTAGTCAACATTTTGTTTGCTTTTAGTGTTTCTGTTGTATCTCTAACATTGTCAGGTTTTTAATTAGAAAATGCTTTATTACAGAAAATTAAAAGTATCCTGAATTAAGGTGTTGGGTGTTCTCATAAGCATATTGTATAATTCTTGAAAATTGTCACAGTATACTTCTGAAAAATTTTGTTTTGATACCACCAGTATACAGAACCTCATGGTTAATTTACAAATGATTCTGAAATGAATAATGTGTTATAGGTAACAAACTAGGAAATTCTGGCCCATTCGCCACTTGTCACACTCCACCAAAATACTGTAAAATCTGGTCTCTACTGGAATATGTGGTGTTCTGCCATATACTGTTTCATGATTGTTTAGCAAGACTGGTTAAAAGATGGGAGTGCAGGCTCATCTAAGAGAGATAGGAGTGTGGGCTTGTCTAAGAAAGATGGGAGTGCGGGCTCATCTAAGGTGGGAGTGCAGGCTCATCTAAGGTGGGAGTGTGGGCTCATCTAAGGTGGGAGTGCAGGCTCATCTAAGATGGGAGTGCGGGCTCATCTAAGGTGGGAGTGCGGGCTCATCTAAGGTAGGAGATCTAAGGTGGGAGTGCGGGCTCATCTAAGAGCTTCCCGCACATGGTTAGCAACCTGTTGGAGCTTTGATAAAGTTTTCAGTGTGATCACTGCAACTTCTGTGTAACGTGTGTGTGTGTGTGTGTGTGTGTGTGTGTGTGTGTGTGTGTGTGTGTGTCTTTAAATCATACTTCTCTATACCAGCAAATCCTTTTCCAACATGGTTATTTTGGAGTTGCAGTAAATGGTGCTTTTGAAAATAGTTTTCCTGTCAATGTATTGGCTTTTTTTTTTTTCACATTGTGTTGTTAGCTTTTACAAATCAAAATGACGTCTGATGCTCAGTGGTTAAGAGCCTTGCAGAGGACCAGAGTTTGTTTCCTAGTACCTATGTTGGTCAGCTCAAAGCTGCCTGTAATTGTAGCCCCAGGGAAGGCAATACCACTATTCACCATGAGCACCCACACTCCATGTACACATAATAAAAAATAATAAAGTCAAAAGTCTTTAACGTTCTTTATAATCTCAACTTTATTATATAACAAAACAATTTAAAGACTTTAGATGTATATTGAGAAAAACTAGACTGTTTTAAGAAAGTTGTTTGTCCTTATAAGAAGATTTCCTGGGTTTAAAAAAAAAAGCCCCAGTTATAGCTGAAGTTATGCGTGCCAGAGTTTTGCTTCTTAGGCAGGTAGCACTGAATGGAAGTCTACTTTTTAAAAATCACATTAAAACCTTAATCCCAAGCTCAAGCGTGTAGTGAGCCTTAGGTCAGGCTCTAAAAGAATGTCAACAGCTGCTTCTGCTCTTTCTGTCTCAGAGATGCTACCATGCACTGACTTGATTGATAGCGCTAGAATTAAATCATAAGTTGTCTGGTTTGGAGCCACAGAAAAACAAATGTATGGTATGGACCCCTACTCCTGCATTCGGTGTCAGGGATCTGATTTTGATTATAGGTGATGTAATTTTTCCTACTCATACCTTTCTGAGGTTTTCTGGCTTGACACAGGCTTTACTGTCAATGCAACCCACACCCATCCCCACCACTGTGTATGGCATGTGTATGCTCATGATTCAAATGCCCCTTATGGTTATTTTGGTGTCTAAAGGTTAGGTTTTCATGATGGTCTGTTTAATCACGTGCTCAGATAAGAGTTGTGTGACCAACCATCTGATCCCCTGTAACAGAGAAAAATCTGGAGTAGGGTCTGATCAGAATCTGTAGTCTTCCAAGCCTTGAGGTGGGAAGACAAGGTAATCCAGAACAGACTTCTTCACACTGCTGGGATGAGTCTGCAGTACCAGCCACAGAATTAGTAATCCAGTCACTTCACTGTTTGTATTCTTTTGTTTGAGGCAGGGTCTCACATATGACATCCATTTCCAGTATTTCATTCTTCTTCATCACCTGTTTGCCGTATGTTTTCCTTTCCACAAATTATACTGTACTCACATGCACACGCATACATGTAGGTTGTGTTTGATATTTGGGAGAACTTGCTTCTTTTTCATTCTTTCTGAGATTGTAGTACTTTATTTAATATAAACTGTAAGTCTTTCCATCTTCCTAAGAGCTGACTGTTATTCCATGTTATAAGTATCAGATTTTCTTATCCATGGTTGGTTCTATTTCCTTGCATATTTAGCAGTAATAAACATGGAGGCACAAATATGTCTGTATAGAATATAAAATTCTCTGGTTATGCGCCCAGGAGTAAAATAGTTGAGTCATATGATACTCTGACATGCCAGACAATTTGAAACAATACAAGAATTCAAATGGAATCAACAAAGACCATGAACAACTAGTGAAATTCTACTCTAAGGAGTAAGAACACTGCTGAAGACCTGACAACCTGACCTCACATTGTATTGTAGAGCCATGGTGATCTAGATGGCCTGGCACCGGCATAAGATCAGATACACCAATGGAGTAGAACAACAAAGCTGTGCCGACTTAATTGTTGACAAAGGAGGGCAAAACACACATTGGGAAAAACATAGCCTATTCAATAAATTGGGCTGGCAAAACTGGGTTTCTACCTTCAGAAGAATAAAATTAGATTATCTTTCGCCTTGTACAAAAATCAGTTCAAAATGGATCATAGATCTTAGTTTAAAACCTGGAATGCTGAAACTTGCAGAGAACAGAGAGTACCAGTCAAGACATTGGGGTAGGCAAGAATTTTCTGAATAGAACTTCAGTAGCATAGGACCTAGCCCCAGTTGTCAGCAGATGGAACTACATGAACATAAAAAGGGGCTGTTCATCAAAGGAACCGTTTAGTCAACAGAGCACAGTCAGAATGGAAGAACATCTTTACCAGTTACACTTCAAACAAGGAACCAACATCCAGAATTTACCAAGAAATTAAATTGCAGAAATTAAATTAATTGCAGAAATTAAATATCAAGGAAAAAAACTGCCAGTTAACAAATGGGCTAATGAATTGAATAGCCAATTTTCAAAGAAAGAAACAAATACAAAAGCCCATTAACCATTTTAAAGGGTGTTCAATATCCCTAGTCATTAGGGAAATACAAATTAAAACTACATTTACGATGCCACCTTATCCCAGTCAGAATAGTCAAGAAATCTGACAATAGCCGGACAGTAGTACACAACTTTAATTCCAGTCCTCAGTAGGCAAAGGCAAGGCAGATCTCTGAGCTTAAGATCAGCCTGGTCTACAGATTGAGTTCCAGGACAGCCAAGGCTACACAGAAAAACCCTGTCTCAAACAAATACCAGTAATGTGAGGAGAGAGGAATCCTTGTTCACTGCTGGTGATGGTGCAAACTAATGCAGCCTTGTGTGAATCAATTTGGAGATCAATATAAAGATACCAGATGTAAGTGCGGTAAGTACACTGTGACCTTTAAAGCAGCTGCATACTGTCTATACCAGTGGCTCAACCTTTGGGTTGTGACCCCTTTGGGGTTGAATGATCCTTTCACAGGAGTAACATCAGATATCCATACAACAGACATTTACGTTGCAATTCATAACAGTAGCAAAAGTAATCATGAAATAGCAACAGTAAAATGTTTGGGGGTCACTGCAACACGAACTGCTTTCAAGGCTCACAGCATTAGGAAGGTTGAGAACCACTGCTTTATTACAATTTACAATTGTCTTCAAAGATGCCATTATTAAACCTGATGGACTTACTCAGCATCCCAAATTCTCTCACATCCTATGTCCATGAAAGTTTGGACATGAAAACTTGCACTGAAGGTGTGGGGCACAGTTCTGATAGAGACAGGAATCTCTTTTTCAAGGTAAAGGGGGAGGGGGGTTAGATTCCTGGTTATCCTTGTGGTGTCAGACATACAGAGTCTCCTAAGATGACTGATGTACTTGTCTTTAAAAGAAAATGGAAGCAATAGAAACTGGGTTTCTCATGGCCTCATGGCCAGTTTTGTGTGCTTTAGCTGCGAGATGAAGACATGAGGGAATGTATTCTCCAGACAGCCAGGTAAGATTATGGAGACAGTTTTTTTTGTTTGGTTGGTTTTAGTTGGTTTGGTTGGTTTGGTTGGTTTTAGTTTTGTTTTTTGAGACAAGAGTTTCTCTGTGTAGCCCTAATTGTCCTGAAACTCGATCTGTAGACCAGGCTGGCCTCAAACTCACAGAGATCTGCCTGCCTCTACCTCCCGAATGCTGGAATTAAAGGCATGCACCACCATTGCCTGGCATGGCAAAAAGTTAAGGAACGGCTACCCATGCCTGTTGTTGTTAAGATAAGTGGTACTACCTAAGTTTGTTTTTTTTTTTTTAATATTGGCCTTGTCTACTAATATGCAGAATCTAGAATCAGATGCACTATTTCTTATACCTGAGCAGTTCTGTTGCAATGTGAGAGACATAGAACATTCAGAATCTCAGAGAGCTTCGCTAAGTTGAGAGTCAGAATTTCATTTTTTTTTTCACTTTCCCTGGATATTGGAAGGGGGGGGGCACACTGTGGCTGGACAGCCCTAGATATTGGGAGTCACTGCTGATGACCAGTTTTCTGAGTACATAGCTTTATAGAAGCACCAAATAAACTTGATGCCTCTATCAATAGAGAGATAAGTTTGAGTTCTCCAGCTTGGAAACCTCAGTATTTTTTTTTTTTTTTAAGATAGAGCCCTAGCTTCGCGGTAAGGAAAAGCTTCAGTCTGCTGAGAATAACCAACAAGGTCAGGGCATACTAGTACTCAAATATGCTTCTGTGAAACCCATTTGCAGATGCAAAAAGGCCCGGAGTTTGCTGCTAGCAGCTTTAGTAAAGTTCTCACCAATGTTCTTTCAGCATAGTGACCAATTTTCTTGATTTTGTAACTTCATCTAAGACTTTCACATCATTATATGTTGAAAGTTACCAAGGTTACCCTTATGCATTTTGCATCTGGGACTCTCCAGTGCCTCTCTCTCTGAGTCCTGATCTGATCATGGG
Source organism: Grammomys surdaster (assembly GCF_004785775.1). Taxonomy (NCBI): domain Eukaryota; kingdom Metazoa; phylum Chordata; class Mammalia; order Rodentia; family Muridae; genus Grammomys; species Grammomys surdaster. Next base: position 78,195 of record NW_021604585.1, read on the forward strand.
TGTTTTTCTGTGGCCATTTTGAACCTCTCCAAAGGTTTGATTTCTGGACATTTACTGGGTACTAAGATCTTAGCAGAGAACCTGTGTCTTACAGGGTGAATTAGCCCAACATTTTGTGCACCCTTTTAGAATGAGTTCTGACCTTCATGATACTCACCCACCTCTGAGTCTTAGAAGCCAGTCTAAGCCAGTTTCTTTCTGGGTGATTTGTGGTTTGCGCTCTGGTTAGCATCTGTTCTTCATCCACTTTCCCTACACTATTAAGGGTCCTTTGGGGCTTTTTGATCTGAGGATTTTTATCATCTATCGGTTTAGGAATTTTTTTTAGTTCTTATGTAACTGAATATTGTCTCTTCCTTAAATTCTCTCTTTCTTCCAACCTTACTAGAGTGATGTTAAACATTGTATGCCCTTGATTTCTATTTGATTCTTTTATACATCTTTCTTCTCTTTACTTCATTATTTCTAGACACTATTAATGAGGTAAGCTCAGTCATGCTTCTCACATTTAAACACAGGGAGCCTAGGACCTCACATTCTTCTTCTCTGCAGTCATTATCTCTGGTGCTGGTTTCTGTTCCGCTCTGTCAGCCACATGGTTGACTCCTGTGTATCTGGAGCTATGACTAGAAGCTCTCAATTTACTCACATGTAAATCCATGGAGGCCTGAATCCCAGAGGTAACCCTCTCTTCCATGTGTGCCACCCTAGAATTTGCATTCACTTCTACCAATCACATTTTCACCTTACGATTTCCACTCCCAAGAATGGGCAGAATTTTGCCCTTGTGTACAGGCCAAGGTGAAGTAGGCACATTTTCCTGTGGGAGCCTTTCCTGGCCCTTAACATGAGTAAGAATGAGGTTCTCATCTGCCCTGGCACCTCAGGTCCTATGTCTTTTCTCCAGTAAATTAAGGGCCTTCTCAGCTCCAAGGATAGCTGCCCATTTCACTTCTTGTCCCTGAGGAGTTTCTCAAATGACTCTATTCATGACTTTAGAGTGACTTTTAAATATTACCAGAGCCATGTGCAGTGGTGTATGCCTTTAATCCCAGCATTTTGTAAGCAGAAGCAGGTAGATCTCTGTGAGTTCAAGACCACCCTGGTCTACAGAGTGAATTCCAGCACAGGAGAGCCAAGGCTACTTAGACCCTATTGGTAGGGGTATGGGGGTGGGGTTGGGGGGAGAATACACAATTGTTTGGCATGTCTGTCTTGGGAGTCTTTTCAAGTTTTCCCTCTTACTAAAGTACCTGGAACAGAAGTTTTCTTTTGATATAATGGGTTTGTACTTTAAAAAGCTTCTTTCCTTTTAATTTAGTATTTTGCAAACATTAAACATAAATAAAACTCTTATTATACAAGATTACTCTTACGTTACAGATTAGAGAATCTGTATACTGTGGCATAAGGATAATAATGTCATGAACATGGAATGAGTTTAAACCTAACCGCTGCATCCTAAAGTTAAAGAAGATGCTTTTGTCTCTAACTGCGTCTAGGAAATATTATTGCATCAGCTGAGCATTGTGTCCCTGCTTTCTACTCAACCAACTGTTAGCTCCAATTGATAAATTCATTATAAAAGTGTAAATGCTGGGGTTTTTACTTCTATTTATATACCTTCTATAAAATTAGCCCATAAATGTTTTATTCTGGTATGTCGAGCCTGTGGCCCATGGGTCACATGTGTCCCAGGATCGCTGTGAATGTGTAAACATTTGTAGATAGCAGTGTTGTGACGTGCAGTGTGACATGATTAGACACTCATGGAGAGTGACTTTTCATGAGGCAGAAGAAAAATTGTATAGGAAATGTTGAGAGCCACCTTCTAAAGATCTCGGTTAAAATTTATGTTTTATAACAGAGCAATTTGGTAAAATTAATTAATGGAGTTCATTAATTTGACAAAAAATATTTTTTAATCTGGGAAAAGGTACATTTGTATTAGGTTTCGTGGTGAGGGAAGATTGATATTAGGGAATTTTTAATTCATTTGGCAAATGCAAACCTTGTTTATTTGTATAGTACAAAAGAGCCAGGGTTTTGAACTATGACCTGGCCCTCAGTAGGGTTTGAGTCCCCTTAATTTGAGTGGAGTTTTACATATGTATATTTATGGTCATGCATTTTCTAGCACCCATCCTTTCTTGGTCCTAGGGTCCTGTACTAGCTACTTTTATGTCAACTTGACACAAGCTAGAATCATCAGAGGAGGGAGTCTCAATTGAGAAAATGCCTTTATCAGATCCTGCTGTAGGGCATTTTCTTAGTGATTTCTTGGAGGAAGGCCCAATTCGTTGTGGGTGGTGCTATCCCTGGTCTGGTGGTCCTGGGTTCTATAAGAAAGCAGGTTGTGCAAGCCATGAAGAGCAAGCCAGTAAGCAGCACTACTCCATGGCCTCTGCATCAGCTCCTGACCCCAAGTTTCTCCCATTTGAGTTCCTGTCCTGATGTTCCTCCAGTGATGAACAGTGATATGGAAATTTAAGCCAGATAAACCCTTTCCTCCCCAGTTTGCTTTTGGTCATGTGTTTTAATCATAGAAATAGTAACCCTAACTAAGACAGGTCCTTCTGGCTGAGTTTATTGTACAATACACAAAGTGGGTAACTGGTTCTTAGAGGTTGCTATTTAAGAGAATGTTTCAGAAATACTATTTTTCCTTAGAGAGTTCTTCCCACTCTCACAGTAGATGGATGCAATGTGCACTAGGATTCAACATGCTGATGGAGCACACTTAATGGTCTGGGTGCGTCAACCTCGAGTGTGTTAACTCTGGAGTTTGTTTCACTTTATAGTAAAATTCTCTGTCTCACCATCTTTCTGTCTGTCTGTCTCTGTCTATCTCTTTCTGTCTCTATGTGTATGTGTCTGTCTGTCTGTCTCTATGTGAGTGTGTGTATGTGTGTGTGTGTGTGTGTGTGTTAGTGTATGTGTGTGTGTGTATTATACTTAGGAAGTGTTATTCATCATAGAAGGAGCCCTCTGACTCAATTACCCTCAAAACTTTGATCCCTTGAAGACCACACTTAATGTCTTAATGTGCAATGCTTCGTGGCTATCCCCAACTGCTATATATATATATATATATATTTTTTTTCAGGGCAATAAGGAACTTGGGCACTGAGTTACCAAACCTTAACTTCATAGTTCCTGTTTTGTTTTTCTTTAGGGAAGTAGCTAACCTCAATGTCAAGCAGGCATTACTGTAAGGATAGAAAGCCCTGGGCATCTAGAGTTGGAGCTCAGTGCTAGAGTTTGCCCAGCACCTGGCCAACACCACAGGAAAGGAAGAAAACCTGAGCACTGAGAAGAACCAAAGCTTCCAGTGTAAAGCACGGAGCCCTGTGGCCGTGGCAGCTGCGCTAGCTGAATCAAGTAGCAGTAAGGGCGAGGGGACGGCAAATGCGGATGGCTCTTACTTTGTGCTTCTCTTGGGATCTTCTTAAAACAAATGAACACACAATCTACTATTTTACAGAGAGAATCTCCCTGGGGTGAAAAGACAGCATAAATAATGTTTTTAATCTAGATCAAAATGTCTTTTCTCATCACTGTTAATACCTAGTGACAGGCTTCCTTAGGAGCACAAGAAAGCTGGGAGCAGTGCTGAAGGTATCTGTGTGGCGAATAAATAAATAATTAATAATAAATAAAATAAAAGTTCAACTTGATTCACTTCCTGAGTTTTCTCTCCATGACAGTAGAAAGCCCTCTTGGCCTATGCGCTCAGTCCCATACTGGAATCTGGAATAGTTTCATAATAGAGTAGAACTGTCAGATCCAATCAGACATAGTAATGGATATTTTGTGGATTTTGTGAATGCTCCCACTGACTGGATGTTTTTATTTGTATCTATGACTTCGCTTTAAGGGATAGCCTGTATCACTTTCTTCACTTGAGCCTCCATGATCCCTCTCTCTACAATCTGTGAGACAAAGGTGAGTGAGCAAGTAGGTCATTTGGAAGTGACCTCATTAAGCTAGACTGAGAGACCAAAGGAGCTGAACTGGGCCCAGGGAGAAATACTTAAGATCTATTGCTGAGTTGGTGTGTGTGTGTGTGTGTGTGTGTGTGTGTGTGTGTGTGTGTGTGTGACTACTCAGTTAGCCTGGGAAACAAGGCTGGAAATATTTATATGTTGTGTTCTGCTTCTTGTTGGCTAACCTTGGCTATTGCAGGCATTGATTACAAGAAGTGGGACCACATGACTTATACGCAGCCTTTCTGGTGGGTAACAGATGTCCCACAAAATTCGGTGACGTAAATCTGAATCGGATGAATCCTGGGCACACAGTAGGCCTTCAGTGACTACTTACTGCACTGGAGTTGTCTCTATGAAGAAAACACCACACATTATCACCCCCGTTTTCACAGACCTGACAAAGAGACAAGCAGGCTAGGTTTTGTTTTCTGATACTTTGAACGAGTATTATTCTACTGACTGGAGATGGCTTTCAGCACTCTTCAGATATGATTTACATGTCATGAAGGTTTCAATCAAGGAAAAATAAAAAGATATTTCACCTGATCATTCCCTAAAGACTGGAAGTTCTTGGAAACTTTCAACCCTGAGGTTCCAGTTATCGTGAAATACGTCACAAACTAGACTTGTTAAAAAGAATACAAAGAGTCCCCTATGTGCTTAAATCAGCTTTCCCTCATATTAGTATGTATTCAACAGAAAAATAAGGAGATTACCATTGATGCCATACTATTAATCCACAATTAAATCTTTTTTGGATTTTTAACAGGTTCCCCAGTAAAGTACCAAGATTCTGCAAGGGGTCTAGTTGGCACTCTGAGCAGGCTGATCTTTCTGTGTTTCATGGCCTTAATGGATTTGAAGGTCATTGTCTGTTGCTTCAGAGACACTCCCTCCGCTGAGGTTTGTGAGGCATTTTCTCATGATTAAAATGAGATTAGACTTTCTTCTTTTTGCAAGTATACCAGAGAGGTCAGCTTGTGACTTTTTTTCTAGGTGTGATGTGTGGGAATACCTGCTTTCAGAATATCTTAGCACAGGGTGATATTTCCCTTGGTCTCTTTCAGATGGTTGTATCAGACCTCTGTACTCTGGGGTGCCTGTGCTTTTTTCCTTTGTAACCAGTGGGTACTTCAAAGACTAGGGACCTGTGACATTTCTCAGAATATTTTAGCCCAAATTTTTACCATTCATTGCTACTTATTTATAACAGTTATTCAACAGGTTTGCTTGATGGTGATCTATTATCTCTTCCTCATGAATTAGTTAACATACTAATTTATTTGTGCTGACAGGCAAAACCTACTGTGATTTCGATGAGGACTGTTAATCAGATTGGTTCAGCCCTTGCTGTTGGGAGTGTCTGAGTTAGCTCCTATGTCCTTTGAACATTCATTTCTTACTTTAGACATTCCCTTTCTGGTATCATGTTGTCCTGTTCTAGGCCTGGAATCAATCATTTTTTAATGAACTTTTTGTTCTGTTTATTAGAGAATTTTTTTTGTTTGGTTGGTTTGGTTTGATACTACATAATACTGGCTTTCTGAGAACTCACTATGTGGACCATAGCAGCCTTGACCTCACAGTGATGTATCTGCTTTTGCCTTCCAAGTACTGGGATCAAAAGTGTGCTATTTACCATGCCCATCCAGAGAGTAGTACTTAGAATCTAAGCTCTTAGAGCTATGTTCATTGCTTCTAGGCTCTTGTGGTTTGAATTTAGAATGCCCCCTCCACATAGCCTTGTGCTTTGGATGCTTGCTCACCACAGTGACACTTATTTCCAGAGGTTTGGGAACGTCGGAAGGTGGAGCTTGGGCTGGAGTAAGTAGATCACTTTGTGTGGGTCCCAAGAGTATGTAGTCGCTGGCTCCCTTCTGTCCACTGTTTGCTGGCAACTGTGATGTGAGCTGTTGACATGTTCTCTCCACTGTGATGTTCTCCCAAGCTTGTGGGGCCAACCTCCAATGAGACTGAGGTCTCAAAAACTGTGAGCTAAAACAAACAGTGCTTTTTGGAGTTTCTCCTTGAACATTCTGCCCACACTGATGCAAGAATCAGTGATACAGAGACCCTCACAGAAGACAGAGTGTGGCAATACATGGGTGTATATCAAATACACATGTTCCTCGGATTTTTTAAAACATTTTTTATAGTGGTCACAATACTTGGGATTGATCTTTTCTCCTTTGTCTTATTATTATAATACAGTTAAGTTCATTTGCTACTGTTTAATCCACCATTAACTTTCCCCAAATCCTATCTTAGTATAGTCATTCACTTATTTGAGTATATGAAACGTTATTACACACCCTTGTTAATTTCAGACAGTCTCACTCTGCAAAGTACAAGATGACCTCAAACTTATAAACAGCTGTGATAGTTCATAAAGATTTTCAACTTCACAAGATCTACAATCACCCAGGAGATAAGTATCCCAGTGTGTGTAGGAGGGATTTTCTATATTGGTTTATTAAGGAGGGACAATTCACCCTGAACAAAGGGATACTACCTACCCCTGTGGTAGGCCCCTGGAATGAATACAACAGAGAAAACAAGCCAAGCTCCAGCATGCATCTCTCTGTACCTGACTATGCCCGAAATGTGACCAGATTCTTCTGCTGCCATGGTTTCCCTATCATGGGTGTTACCATCAAACTGTGAACCCAAATGAACCCTTTCTTAAATTCCTTTTTTGGGAGGATTTTTTTAAATTAATTAATCTTTTTTTTTTTTACAGTCCAGTCATTATCCCCCTCCCAGTCTCCCCTCTGACAGTTCCTCATCCCATTCCTCCTCCTCCCTGGTCTCCAAGAGGATGTTCCCACCACCCCTACCACTCCTCTGCTACCTGCCTACTCCCTGGGGCCTCAAGTCTATTGAAGGTTAGGAGCTTCTTCTCTCACTGAGGCCAGACCAGGCAGTCCTCTGCTGTATATGTGTCAGGGGTCTCCTATCAGGTAGTGTATGCTCCCTGGTTGGTGGGTCAGTGTCTGAGAGATCTTGGGGGGCCCAGGTTAGTTGAGACTGCTAGTCTTCCTATGGGGTTGCCCTCCTCCTCAGCTTCTTCCAGCCTTTCCCTAATTCAACCACAGGGGTCACCAGCTGCCTGTTGGGCCTCTAGGAGGGCAGCCATGCTAGGCTCCTGTCTGTAAGCACACCTTAGGATCAGTAATAGTGTCAGGCCTTGGAGCCTCCCCTTGAGATGGATCCCAATTTGAGTCAGTCATAAGTTCCTTTTGCCTGGTATTTCAGCACAGTGCTGAGAAATTAGCTGATACATAAGACTGACCCTGGGAAGTGGAGTCCTTGCTGTGATAACCTTGGCCATGGGGTTAATGGGCTTTTGGAACTGGTTTGTGGTAGGAATGCAGAAGAGTTTGCAGCTGCAGGCTAAAGCTGCAAGCAGAGCTTAACAAGCAGTCTGATGGGGTTTGGAAGGTCATCACCGAGATGATGCCGAGAGAAATAATGGACAGTGGAAGCCTAGGCTATATACAGGCCGTTCCAGCTATGTTTTGAAAAAGGATCTGGCTGTATTTTTCCTATGTCCTGAGACCTCAGTTGAGGCTGAATTTAAAAGTGATCAGACTAATGAAGGTTCAAAGCTCACCTTAAATGTCAGGGTAGCACCGTTCTGTAGGCTGGGGTCGCAGACTACATGAAAAGGAGCACCAGGCTTCATCCTGCTCTGGCTCCTGACCATAGATGTAATAGATTTAATGTGACCAGCTTCCTCAGGCTCCGCTGCCCTAACCTTCCCCATGACTTCCCTTGAGCTTTAGCCAACATCAGATTTTTCCTTTCATAAATTGCTTTTGTCAGCCGGGATTACAGGGCATGTACCACCAGACCTGGTTCTATGCAGTACTAGCGTGTATTCCCTGATTGCTGCAGATGTTGAACATTTTTTCAAAGTATTTATCGGCCATTTATATCTTTTCTTTTGAGACTCGTCTGTTTGGTTTATTATTACATTTGCTTGTTGGAATATTTGTTTTAGTGTTTAATTTTCATATTTCTTTGTATATTGGAGTTATTAAGCCTATGGTGTAAAACTGACAACAAATTTCCCCCATTTTGTAAGCCATCTTTCATTCCTGTGGTTTGTCCTGCAAAATCTTTTCAGTTTCATGTAATCGAGTTTGCCAACTGTTGGAATTATTTCCTGTGCCTCTGTGGTCTTTTCAGATGGTCCTTGTCTGGGCCTGTGTCTGAACTGTTGGTATCTGTGCTTACTCCTGGCAGTTCCATAGTTTGGGGGTCTTATATTATTACTTTCATCTATTTAGAATTGATTCTTGTGGCAAGTGTGAGGGATCTCATTTCATTCTGCTGGGCTGGATTGCCGATTCCCCAGCACCATTAGTTAAAAGAAACTGTCCCTTTAATGTGCATTTTTGATCCTTTGTCAAAACATAGGTGGCTGCAAATGGCTGCAGGTAACTGCAGGTGTGTGGATTTATTTCCAGGTCCTGGCTTGTGTGCTTGTATTGTGTTAAAAATGTTATTAAGGATCTGTCTTACTTAGGGTTTTACTGCTGTGTACAGACTCCAGGACCAAGGCAAGTCTTAGAAAGGACAACATTTAATTTGGGCTGGCTTACAGGTTCAGAGGTTCAGTCCATTATCAGCAAGGTGTTAGCATGGCAACATCCAGGCAGGCATGGTGCAGGTGCTGAGAGTTCTACATCTCCATCTGAAGGCTGCTAGTGGAAGACCAACTTCCAGGCAGCTAGAATGAGGGTCTTAAAGCCCACTCCCACAGTGACACACCTATTCCAACAAGACCACACCTCCAAATAGTGCCAATCCCTGAGCCAAGCATTTTCAAACCATGACAGCATCTCTAGTATACGCTGAGATTAGATACTGTGACATTTTCAATACTGTTCTTCCTGCTCTGGGTGTGTGGAATCTTTGGAACTCCCATATGAATCTTAGGAGTATTTTCTACTTCAACAACAGTGAAGAATATCATTGGAATTTTTATAGGGATTGCATTGAACATCTAGACTCCTGCCGGCGCACGCCTTTAATCCCAGCACTTGGGAGGCAGAGGCAGGTGAATTTCTGAGTTCAAGGCCAGCCTGATCTACAGAGTGAGTTCCAGGACAGCCAGGGCTACACAGAGAAACCCTGTCTCGAAAACAAAACAAAACAAAACAAAACAGAACATCTAGACTCCTTTGGTAATATGTTTTTACAATATTAATTCTGTCTATGGAAGAGCATTGGTGGGGAGGAGGAGTCTCTTTAATGATATATCCTTTAACGTCTTCTTCAGTTTCTTTACACACTTCTTACAGTTTTTACTGTAGAAATCCTTTAACTCCCTGGCTCAGTTTATTTCTGGATTATTTGTTTGGTTATTATTTTGAAGCTATTGTGAATGAATTTTCCCACTAATCTCTTTCTTCGAAAGTTTGTTATTAGTATAGGAAAGCTTCTGGTTTTTTGTACATACTACTTTGCTGAAAGTATTTATAGGTTTTTAAGAGTATTCTGGTAGAGTCTTGAGGGTCTTTTTAGTACTGGACCATGTCATCTACAAATAGGGATACTTTGACTTCTTTTTGTACTTATATTGCATTTATTTCTTTTTCTTTTGTTAATTTCTTTTTTTATAATTTATTTTTTCTCAAATCATAATTCATTCACACAGGGGTTATAAACACAGAAAGGCAGGATGTGGGGAAGGGAATGACACTGGAGTGTGGGTGTTCAGGGGGAATACAGATATCTTCAAAACTGGGTATCGGCTGGGTGAAGGTTCAGGGGACAAGTCACTATGACTGCCTATGACTCGCTTGTCCTTATCTAAGTTGGTATTGTCTGCCAAGGCTACCTATTTACAAGGTCTATGACTACTCAGGCTTGTAAATTTCCACAAAAGCTGCCTGTTTACATTAGCTTATAGCCATCTGTTTCAATGTTTTTCCACTGACACCCAAGACTTGGTGTTAGTATACATGTATGATAGGCCTATTGCTGATTTTAGGCCTTCAGTGTGTAAGCAGGGCTGCCCCTGACATCTCCTCCCTTCTCTAAGTATAGAAGGGCTGTGGCAATTCTAAACTTGCGAAGGCGGGGATAGAGGCCTGACCTCCAGTATTTGAAGGGGACCTTGTAATGGCTCCAGTCCCCCTGTCATTGTCCAGTGAGGCATGAGGGCCATACCCGTCCCGATGTCTTTTTCCTGGAGAGGGGATACTTTTGACATCAACCCCTATGCAGTCAGGCTTGTCCCTCAGGGAACCCAGAGAGATATTTTTATCTTTTATTTATATTCCCTTGCAGTGCTTAGCCTCGCAGCCTAAGCAAGAATTCAGATCGCCTGTCAGAGGGGGTTCTGGGTGGCCCCTCTCTGCTTGGTCTAGGGGCAGAAGTCCTCCCTTTTAGGTTGGGTGGAGATGGGTTTTGGAAACACCCTGTATAAAGTAACAACCTCATCTTGAATCTCGTGGTCCTCCATAGCTAACTTATAATAATGTATCTGAGTAGGTTTTGCTACCAAATTATTTATCTGTTGTATCACAGAGTTAATCCACCTATTTGAGGGCCAGGGACCAGCAGAAAAAAGCAAAAAGAACCCAAATAATGGTCCCAAGATGGGAGGAAATAAGGTTGACAACCTTGGAGAGGCTGAAAACCAATTCTTGTGCCAGCATTCATCTGTCTCTTTCTCTCTCTGATTTTTCTTAGGGCCTTCACTACCTGTTTCATGCTCTCTCTAACCCTCCTTGTCTTGTCTATGTAAAGGCAACCTTCTTCTTTAAGGGCTGTACACAGTCAAGAGCAGTACACAGCCTTTTCTATTGTAATAGAGTAAATCAAGTCCAATAAGGATCTTTGTGATTTTAGGAGGTCTCTTCAGACAGCGAAACGAGGGATTTCTTCAGATTAGTGATGTCAATCTCTAGCTGTTTGATGTTCTTGTCAGTGACCCTTCAAAGGTCTGAGTAGTATAAGTTCGGAGGCCAGCATCTGGATTAGAACTTCTAACAACAGACATCACGGGTGATTCATTTTTACCTGGGATGCTGCCTTAGTTAAAGCTCCTGGGAGTCCCTCTTTCTCTCGGTTTTCTGGGGTTGGGTACAGAGCTGCCACCTGTGACCTGCTCTATGCTCGGACCCAGACCAGAAGACCGCCTCTTATCCACTTCCCTTTTGTTAATTTCTTTGTTTAAAACTTAGAGCATTATTTTGAATAAAAGAAAATAGGCATCTGGGTCTGGCTTAAGTTGCTTATTTGTTCTTGATGTTTTGGTAGTTTTAGGAATCTATCTAGTTCTTCTTGATTTTCTTTTTTTTTTTAATTATGGAAGGATTTTTCTTTTTCTTTTTTTTTTCAAGGTTTTTATTTATTTATTGCATGTACGTACACTGTAGCTGTCTTCCAACACCCTGTAAGAGGGCATCAGATCTCATTGTGGATGATTGTGAGCCACCATGTGGTTGCTGGGATTTGAACTCATGACCTCTGGAAGAGCAGTCAGTGCTCTTAACCACTGAGCCATCTCACCAGCCCTCTTCTTGATTTTCTAACTTTTGAAATACAATTTTTAATGATTTTCTTTAAAGATTCTTGGGATTTTATTGGAGTTGGTTTGCCATCCCTTCCCATCTCTACTTTTATGAAACCAGGTCTTCTTTCTCTTTCTCCTGGTTAGATTGGGTAAGGGTTCACTGGTGGTTTGAATAAGAAAGGCCTCCCATAGACTTATGTGTTTGAATGTTTGGCCCACAGTGAGTGACACTATTAGAAGGTGTGTCCTTGTTGGAGACAGTGTGTCACTGTGAAGACAGGTTTTGAGGTCTCAGATGCTTAAGCTAGGCCTAATGTGACCTAGTCTTCTGCTGTTGCCTGTAGATCAAGATGTAGAACTCTCAGCTCCTTCTCCAGCACCATATCTGCCTATATGCCACCACACTTCCTCCATAATGATAATGGACTAACCCCCTGACACTATAATATAGCCCCAACTAAATGTTTTTCTTTATAAGAGTCACCAGATACTCAATGACGGGTAAGAGAACACCTCAAGACCCTTGCCCCTAACTGGGTGGCCTCACCATTCTAAGACAGGCTGTTGAGTATCCAAAGACAGGAAAGGGAGTCTGGGGTCCTTTGTTCCAACGTAAGGCAGGCACAGTTTCCGTAAGTTTTCCCAGACTTCCCTTTTGAAAAAAATTTTAAAAGGGGGACCTGTTGGGAGCTGACTCCTAGCAGAAAGCGGCTATCATCTTTGCAGCCATCTCAGGCCATATACCCTGACAAGAGACTTGTTTTCAACAGCCTACAACAGCTGAGCACACTCTGATAAACATCTTGTTTTTCTCACATATCTTGTTTTGTTGTTTAATACCCCCAGCTGCAAGGTGCATGTGGTAAAGTGTCTTCAGCTGCATTCCCCTGCTTGTCCACAGCTGCAAGGCATGTGGTAAAGTGTATAGATACCCATGATTTCCTTTCAATAAAGGGGACTTGAACAGACTCTTTGTCTTGTCTCCATTCTTTGCATCTCTTGCCCCTCCATCCCCACTCTCTCTCTCTTGCTAGACCTTGACCTGCAGAGTGGAGCAGCAACTCGAGCCGAGACATAGTGGAGCTCAACGTTGGAGCTCCAGTAAGCGGGATAGAGTGAAGAACACCGCGGGAATTGGAAGCGTGCATCCTCACTCCTGCATTGGAGAACCTGTTGACTGACTTGGTAGTGGTGCTCAACGAGAGTCAGAGAGAACAAGAGATCCAGTGAGGGACATTACTGGAAGAAAGGTCGACAGAAAATTCAGAAGTGAAACAAAGGTGATTGCCGTGGGAACCTGCCATGTTGAGAAAGGTAAGTCATAATAATGAAAATGGGGCAAGAAATAAGTCAGCCTGAACTGAACTCTATGTTTTTGTTTTGTTGTTTGCTGTTTACCTGTGTCAATTGTCTGCTTTTGTTTCATTGTTTGAATGCTGGGTTTCATGTTCAAAAGAAGAAATGCATAGAATCCAAAATACGACCAAAGGTTGATGATGATTTGTCAGGTCAGACTAGGATGAGCTAGAGGAAGAGGCAGCCAAATATTATGACCCTGAATGGCTCTCTTCTCAAAGACCCCCTCCCTATGTGCCTCCACCTTCAGATGTCCCCGCTATGGGGATGGTGGTTGTAGATCACAGAAAGGAGTTACAGGACAAAATTTCTCTTCTTAACAACAAATTTCTCTTCTTAAACAACAAGTAGACTTATAAAAAGCATATCAGCACTTAATTGATCAGCTACAAAAATTAAAGACAGGGAAGATGTCTTGCGAGGGTAAGGCCAACTGGGAAAATCACCTAGGCCCTTGTGTTCCTCAACCCGGAGTCCAAAGACAGTCCCTGTACTCTAGCTTTAGTTTAGCCACAGATCAGCCAGAGGAAAGAGAAGCTGAGGCTTTCCCTGTATCAGAGACGAGAGATGCTTAAGGGATTGCTTGGAGACATCACACAGGGTTTAATTTTCAAATCATTAAAGAATTAAAAACTACAGTGTCACAATATGGCACCATGGCTCCTTTTACTCTTGCAATCTTAGAGTCTGTCGCAGAGGAGTGGCTGACTCCTGGTGATTGGAATACTTTAGTAAGAGCAGTTCTTAGCAGCAGAGACCATCTTATTTGGAAATCAGAGTATCATGAGAATTGTAAAGAGACAGCTAGAAAAAACATTCAGGCAGGCAATGTTGGTCCTTTGATGCCTTAGTAGAAGAAGGGCAATTTGCTTCTAGTGATAACCAGATGCAATATGACCCAGGCTTATTTGCTCAAATTCAAAATGCAGCCATGAAGGCTTGGAAACTCCCAGTAAAGGGAGAACCTGGTGCATTTTTGACAGCAGTCAGACAAGGGCCTGATGAATGATTTTCTGATTTTGTTCATTGATTAGTGACAACAGCAGGGAGTATTTTTTGGAATGCAGAGGCAGGTGTAGATTATGTGAAACAGCTTGCATAAGAAAATGCCAATCCTGCCTGCCAAGCGGCCATTAGACCCTACAGGAAACAGACAGAGCTTACTGGGTGTATCAGACTCTGTACTGACATAGGGCCCTCCTACAAACAGGGCTTAGCTATGGTGGCTGCCATGCAAGGACAGTCAGTAAGAGATTTTTTGGCAAGAGACAAAAAGGCCTGTTTTAAGTGGGGCAAGCCTGGATACTTTGCAAAAATATTGCAAAGCAAAAAATGAGTTAGCCCAGAAAACAGCCTGAAAAACAGCCTGGGCTATGCCCACTTTGCAAACGTGGAAGGCATTGGGTTAGTGAATGTAGGTCCAAGACAGATGCACAAGGAAACACCCTTTCCCATAATCAGGGAAATGGGAACAGGGGCCAGCCCCAGGCCCAGGACCAATACAAGCCAAACAGGCTTATGGGGCAGTCAGTATCATACCAGCAAACAACAACCTCTTTCAGAACTTAGTCGAGCAACACCAGGAAGCACAGAACTGGACCCACACAGTATTAACCCCAGAAATGGGACCTCAGGCCTTATCCACAAGAGTGTTTGGACCACTCTACCCAAATGTGTTTGGCCTGATAGTGGGAAGAAGCAGTGCAACTATACAGGGACTACAAATTTTTCCTGGAGTTATAGACAATGATTATCAAGGTGAGATTAAGGTAATGACCAAGGCAATACAGAATATAGTCACCATTCCTACAGGAAGGAGGATAGCTCAACTACTGTTACTTCCATTGATTCCTACTAATCACAAATATAAGAGTCCTAAGAGAGGGGATCAAAGCTTTGGTTCCTCTGATGCATAATGGGTACAACCTATAGTTAAACAAAAACCTATGATGACAATATGGCTTGATGGAAAAGCATTCCAAGGCATGGTTGATACAGGGGCTGATGTGATGATCATCAAACAAAGTGATTGGCCTGCCACCTGGCCTCTGACCCCAACCTTAACCAATCTAAGGGATATTGGCCAAAGTCAAAACCCACAACAAAGCTCTAAGGGGCTAACATGGAAAGATAAAGAAGGAAATACAGAGAATATATAACCCTATGTCGTCTTGGGCCTCCCCATTAATCTCTGGGGCCGAGATCTGTTATCCCAGTTGGGATTGATTATGTGAAGCCCTAATGAAGTAACTTTGGATTCTGAAGGAAAATCTGCTGCAGATAGATTCTGGCATCCTGATACCAAAAAGAATTTTGCAACAGTCCTCTGGAAAGACCCAGAACCTGGAATGGGCCAGATCCAGTGTTTATCTGGGGAAGAGGTTCTGTCTGCATATATTCCCAAATGGCAGATGCTGAACACTGGCTGCCAGAGAGACTGATCAAACAAATAGACAATAATGACAAATCCAGGGAGGAGAAACCCCCTGAGAAGCATATTTTTTCTTTGCAGGAAACATGAAGATGCTTCACAATTGCCTTCAAACTGGAACAGATCAACCAGCAAATCTGACTTGGGAAGTTCTCAGTGCAGAAGGAGACATCACTACCGGCACCTCCAGGGTGGCTCTACTGGACTCTTGGTTCCCTGACTTATTATTTAGTGGGGGTACATTTTTAGATCCAGGAGAAAACCCATTACCACAGTTACTATAGCTGTTTTTTTGGGTTTTGGATTGACTGGGGCAGGGATGGGGATTTTCTTACTTGATTTGTTAAGATCAAAGCTATCATCAGTTCTGTACTTCTACAGATTTAGATTTAGAAAGAATGGAATCTGCTATATCACATTTGTAAAACTCATTATCCTACCTAGCTGCAATAGTGTTATACCTTTTACTTCTCCAACAGGGGCCTTGTGTGCTACTCTTAAAAGAGTGTTGCTTTTATACTAACCATTCAGGCATTGTTAAGTCTCTTGTCTCTTGGGTCCATGCTGTTCAACAAACTGATGGCTTTTGTACGACAACAGATAGATGCTATTCAAATGAAACCCATGCAGGTCTGTTATTACAGGCTGGAAGTAGGGGACTCTACCTCTGTCATCAAGACTGATGAGGATTAACCCCCAATTTACGTGCTAAGCTGGATAGACAATGATGGATAAAAGAACACCTCAAGACCCTTGCCCCTAACTGGGTGGCCTCACCATCCTAAGACAGGAGCTCAACCAATGGCTGTTGAGTATCCAAAGACAGGAAAGGGAGTCTGGGGTCCTTTGTTCCAACCTAAGGCAGGCATAGTTTCCGTAAGTTTTCCCAGCCTTCCCTTTTGAAAAAAATTTAAAAAGGGGGACTTGTTGGGAGCTGACTCCTAGCAGAAAGCGGCTATCATCTTTGCAGTCATCTCAGGCCATATACCTTGACAAGAGACACTTTTCTCATATGCCAAATTTCATGGAAGTACCTTTAAATTTCCCTTTTTTTCTCTTGTATTTTATCACAGTGTGCTTTTACATCATATATAGGAAATGCCAGAGTGTTTTATGGCATCTGTTCATTGCTTCTGGCAACCGATGAAGTTCTGGTGTTGTTCTTCAAGAATAGTTAACTACTGCAGCAATAATCTTGAAAGCTAGAGAAATTTACCTTCCAGATGTGCATTTATAAAACACTGTTACCCAAACTGAACCCACAGCTATGAGATTGTATACCATCTGTTCAACCATTACCAGTGTCTGTCCCAATGTAAAACCTTTGGGACTGGATTGAGCATCATAAGCAGTCTCAATGCTACACTGAATCAGTGTACTGAAACCTTGAAGACTGGTTTTGTGTCCCGGCCCGAGCTGCTGCTCCACTGTGTGGGTCAGGGTCTAGCAAGAGAGAGAGTGGGGATAGAGGGGCAAGAGATGCAAAGAATGGAGACAAGACAGAGAGTCTTTTCAAGTCCCCTTTATTGAAAGGAAATCATGGGTATCTATACACTTTACCATATGCCTTGCAGTCGTGGACAAGCAGGGGAATACAACTAAAGACACTTTACCACGTGTGCCTTGCAGCTGGGGGCATTAAACAACAAAACAAGATATGTGAGAAAAACAAGATGTTTATCAGAGTGTGCTCAGCTGTTGTAGGCTGTTGAAAACAAGTCTCTTGTCAGGGTATATGGCCTGAGATGGCTGCAAAGATGATAGCCGCTTTCTGCTAGGAGTCGGCTCCCAACAGCTCTGGAGCCCGGGCTTTATTAAGGTTCATTGTCCTTGGCTCCAGGACTTGTTTCTGAAATTCAGCTGCTGGATCCAGGTGGACGGAGCCTAAAACTGGGAGTACAGCTATTAGAATTACTAGGTACTTCACTTTTCCTGTGACTCTACATTCAGAGACCAGACTTTGCATAGGAATGATGATATCCTTGTTGAGTTAGCTAATATTCACTGTCAACTCAACTAGACCTGGAATTAACTAAAAGCGATCTGTTGGACACCTCTGTGAGGGATATTTCTGATCAGATTACTTGAAGTGGGATTTCCCACCTAAATGCAGGCGGCACCTCCCGTAAAAGATGAAAGAACCTTTGCTTTTGCCCACTTGTTTTCTCTCACTCTTGTTTGCCTACCTCATTACATTGCTTTGCTGATATTAGGACCTAGCTTTTGTCTTCCAATGTGCAATGAAAGCCAGTGGCTCTCCTGGAGCCTTCAGTGCCATATCAGGACTGCTTAGACATCCAGCCACAGGAACAGAGCAATTACTAGGTTCTTGGCCTCTCTGGTGAGTGATGGCCATGTTTGGGCCACCCAGTTCATATTCTGTATGCCAATCTAATAAATACCCCTTTAGTATATATTCATTCTATCAGTTCTGTTCCTTAAAGAACCACAACCTTGATGGTGACCATTCTGACTAGGATGAGATGGAGTCTTTAAATAGTTTAGCTTGCCTTTCCCTAACAGTCAAGGGTGTCAAAACTCATTTCCAGTGTTTTCTTACCATTTGGATTTCATCTTTTGAGAACTCTCTGTTTAGTTCTGAAGCCCGTTGTTTAATTGGGCTGTTTGTTTTCTTGGTGTTTAGCTTTTTGTTTTGTTTTTTTTTGTTGCTGTTTGTTCCTTAACAAGGAGTGCCTGTGAAAGCCAGGAAACTAGGAAGAGGTCATGGGGGGAGGGTGCCTTAAGTGATGGGGGATAGAAAGAATATAAGTAAAGTAATATTATAAAGAGGAAGAAAAATATAGAGGAGAAACACTGTGGATGGAAAGGTTTAAACAAGGGGTGAGGACTGGGGAGAGGATGGTGTTAAAGAAGAGGGAGTATTACCTTGGACAAAGAGCAAAAAGAAGCCTTATGCAAGCCTGTTATCTTGTAACCAAACATACAAAAGAGGGCTGAAGGCTGCTACTCTGCTGGGTTGGATGAAGCTGTTCCTCGGAGCAGTGTGTTACTAAATACAGCTCCCAGTTCCAGTGTGGAATACCTATACGGGCTCTTGTCAGGATACACTGGAAGCCTCCAAACCAAAACAGGCTCTTGTCAGTTCTCTTGGTTTCCTAACCAGAAATAAAAGGATAAAGCCATATTGTACAAGATAGAACACAACTGTATGATGTATAATATAAAGAAAGCAAGCTAAGTCTGAGACTGAGCCACAACTGCCCTCCCCTCCCTGCCCCAGTGGGCTAGCTTTCAAAGTGCCTAAGCATGCTGTGCCGAAAGAGAAAAGGCATCAGCCCTAAACAAGACATTTACACCACTTCCTTTAAGGATCAGGCAACGCTGTGGAAGAAGGGGAAGGCAGTATATAAAGTTTCAAAGATGGGAGTGATGGGCAAGGAAAAGCCTCCTTTAGACCAGGTACCACCCTTGCAATCAATTTTAGTACACAGTAACTGGTTATTTGCACAGGGCACACACAAGATTGACTCTGTCAGTCATCAGTCATAGAAGGTGGAGGGACCATGGGGCCCTGTCCTGTACCACTGAACATTAGTTGTGTGCCCACTGCTCAGCCTACCACACTCCAGCTCCAAGCCCATGATCGCATCACACAAACGGCACCAGTTAAACTCAGTGGATCTCAAAAAGAAATGAAGACATGACCACAAAAGAAAGATTTGAGAGAAGAATGGGAATGTGGTGGACAAGGGTTGTAGGGAGATCTGGGAACAGGGCACAGTAAGAATGGTCAGTATGTCTGGCTGGAATTGTCTAAGAACAAATTTAACTAATAAAATGAAACTGCAGCGTTTAGGACAGTCTTCTGCAGAGATGTTATCCGCGCTATTGGCCTCTAGAGGGAGCACGAAGGTTGCGTTTGATAAGTGGTAAAGTGCGTGAAAAAGAACTCCGGTCTCACCCACGGAAACTCACTCTCATATGTAACCCAGGAAGCTCATACCAGCAGGTATTTCCTTGCAAATAGCCTTGCGGTTTTTATCCCTCCTTTCTCTATGCTTCCATCCTTACCTAGCAATTAGAATAAAGAAGCCTATGAATTCTTTTCTCCCCATCGTACTTACCCTCCTCCCCCAAAAACCCAAAACCAAAACAAAACAAAACAAAAATCAAAAAACAAAAAAGAAACAAAACAAACAAACAATGTCTAGGTGTAGAGCCCCAAACTAAACCATGGGCTATTTTGAGTAGCTGAAGAGCCCACCCTACAGGCAGCTTATCGCCTAGAAAGTCCGTGATAAAATCCAAAAGATTCTAGAGTGTGCATTGTTTCTTTCTGGCTTCCTGCCTTGCGGGTGGGTTTCTCTATAACTCTTCCCAATAAACACCTTTAACTTTCTCTGGAATAAAAACTCAAAGAATAACAATGATCTAAGTATCTGTCTCTTCCCTCCCCCTGATCAAGGCTAAATTCACAGTGGCTGATCCCAGATTTTAAACGTTCTATGACACTCAAGAGTTTGCCTTGAGGTAGACCTGGAGTCTGGTTGAGATTTGTTTTTTTCTCTTTTGTCCTGGTAAGAGTTGACCTACATGGACTTTGACCCCTGGTGCACTGTCCATAGCCAGGGAGAGACTGTCTTGTTCTATCTGCCCAACGTTATGCTACCACTGTTTGCAGCTGGCTGCCAAATTCCCATCCGCTTCTCTCTCACACTGGAATTTTTTTTAATTTAGTTTTCCTTTTATTGATTAATATTTTTATTTGACAATTTCATACATGTAATTTATTTTTATTTTGTTGCTATTATTTGTTCTTTAAATAGTGTCTCACTGTATAGCCTTGACTGACCTGGAACTTACTTTGTTGATCAGGCTGACCTTGAACTCACAGAAATCCAACTATCTCTGCCTCCCAAGTGCTGGGATTAAAGGCGTTTGCCATCACACCTGTCTTTGGCTGGAATTTTAAGTTGGTTAAAAACAGAGACCTTGATTTCTTCACATTAGCCTGTTTCTGCCCTAAGAGTCCCCACTCCAGAAAGAAGTCTACCGCGTGCTTATTACTCTTATGTGTTACTGTCATGCCCACTGTCTCAGGTGCATTGGCCAGTCCTGGAGGTCCTGCTTGGGAAGTATTTCCTTATCTGCTTCCTTCCTGCTCTGTGCTCCCCTCTGATAATAGCAAAGCTACAAGCTATCTTCTCTGGAATATCCGGATAGCTTCCCGCCCGAGCGATGATGGCTGTGATTTGGAAAAAGCAGTGTGCTTTTCTTTTTTCCTGACTATAACTGTCTTCAAAAATGCAAACCAAAATAAATGAATCAATCAATAAATAAAGTCAAGATCTGATTTTGGACATTAAAAAATGGAGTTTTGCAGAAAGATAAGACATGTAAAGGTTGCCTTTGAGGAAGACAATAGATTTTATAAACGTTTTGGTTTCCAGTTACACGGCAAGGATTAGCTTGGAAAAATATAAATTTCTACCATAAAGTAGGAAATGTTTATTATACCAATTCTCAGTGGCAAGACTGTGTTTCAGAAGCGGGGGCGGGAAGGGGGGGGGCTGTAACAAACTGCCCTTCAGCCTGAATAAGCCAGGAGAGGTGGAAGGTGAACAGGGTACATGGTCTTGTCTGACTTTCCCTTCAAGCTGCAGTCTGGAGACTGGCAGGAAAGTGGGAGAGAGGTTTTAGGAGGCCTGCTAAGGAACTTCTTGGCCACCCTGGGGGGTGATGGGATGAAGTAAACGGGAGACATCAGAGAGAATGACTGTGTAACCATGGTCCTCCACCTTCATCTTTTCTCTCAGGATATAAAAACGCGGTGTTGAGAGCCAGAGTGGCCTGTGGGCCTGCTGACAGGAGAGTGTAGAGACGCTGGGGCCTGTAAAGCCAGTGAGAGCTGAAAGGAGAGAGGAAGGCAGTCAGAGAGCTCCAGGGATCCATGCAGCTGAAAGGGAGGGACAGACAATAATGTGTACCAGCTGCAATCTCAGCTGCCTCCCTTAACGACACCATTGAGGACCAGCAGCAAAGGGGACAAAACACAGCTCTGGAGCCAGAGAACCCTGGTTTTGAGGACTTTCCTCCTAAATCCATGAGCCATCCTCATCGCTAGGGACAGAGCTGGTAATAAAACTGTAGATTAAGCACACTCCCCCCAAGGGGCAGATTTGAACTGTGTTAGCATGAAGGCTCTGTCTTAGATTTTTTGGGCGCAGCTTGGAACAGAGCATAGCAAACCAGATGGTTCCACGAGGGGAAGTTTATTCTGGGAGGAGGGAAGAGAGCGAGAGGAGAGAGAGCAGAGAAGTAGAGTAGAGGCTGGCCATGACCACGTGGAGAGAGGGGGAAGGGAAGAGGGGAGGGGAGAGGGGACAGAGAGCCTGCAGGCAGGGGGAGCAAGGGGAGCAAGAGAGGGAGGAGGGAGGAGGCAGCCCCTTTTATAGTGGGCAGGCCTACCTGCCTGTTGCCAGGTAACTGTGGGGAGGAGCATACCTGGCTGCTGCCAGGTAACTGGAGGTGGAGTTTAGACGGAATACTAACACTCTGTCTCCCTGGACTTTGGAGAAGTTAGTGAGCAAAAGCAGATCTAGGCAACTCTAGGCCTCGTTTCTCAACACTGGAGCTCTGGGGTGAGTTTGTTGCACCCCATACCTGTCTACCCTTGTGCTTCATAGGGCACATACTCCATTCA
Organism: Grammomys surdaster; assembly: GCF_004785775.1. Lineage (NCBI taxonomy): Eukaryota > Metazoa > Chordata > Mammalia > Rodentia > Muridae > Grammomys > Grammomys surdaster. The sequence continues at coordinate 100,166 of NW_021604585.1, forward strand.
GGAGGCACAGAATCTTTAAAGGTGTGAGAATCGGATCGGATCTCCTAGCCCAACCCTATGGCCTTCCAGCTGGGCACTGAGTGAAACACCAGCACTTCACCGTGGCATCCAAGAGCCTGCGTCTGAGCTTGCCTTCCTGTTGCCTCCAGCGCACCCCTTTCTATCTGGTAGATCACGCTGTATCTCAGCCTCAGTGGTGCTCCTCCCTGCCTGCCAAGCCCCCTCAGCCTTTCATGGCTCCAGATAAGTAGCTTCATTAGCATCCCCCAGCCCCTGCCCTGGACTTTATTCTACTTCCTGACAGAGCTGAAGTCTCCTACTGCACTGCTTCTTTCTACAGCACCCACGCCCCCTCCACGGAGATGTCTGTAGGCTGTTTCCTTCTCCCTGCATTTCAGCTCTGGTGCTCTGAGACAACTCTTTAAGCTGCATGGAAATGGCTTAGTGAGTGCTTAGCATCCAAGTCTCCAGAAGCACAGTCTAAAGCAGGGGTTCTCAACTTGGGGGTCCCCATCTCTTTGGCAAACCTCTGCCTCCAAAAATATTTACATTACGATTCCTTACAGTAGCAAAATTACAATTATGAAGTAGCAGTGGAAATAATTTTATGGTTGGGAGGTCACCACAGCACGAAGGGTCATAGCATTAGGATAGTTGAGAACTACTGAGCTAAAGGTCAGATCAGGAGTCTATACTTTGTAAAAGTTCTGCGGGTATATCCTGAGTGCAGCCAGCCTGAGAGCTGCTGAACCAGCGGGCAGAGGACAGACTGTTTAGCTCCATAAACTGAGGGAATTAATTGTGTTGTTTTAAATTTCCTCAATTAGCACAGAGTTAATGATTCAAACACATTTTATGTCTGAATCTGTAGATATTGACTCTCCCTGCCTTTGGAAGTATTTCTCGGTAGCAATTGGAGTCTGCAAATTTTCCATTTGAACCCTATTATGAGCTTCAGCTTATAAAATAAGGAATCAAAACTGAAAAGGCTTGGGAGCATCTCTCAGTGCAGCAGCACAGCAGTCTCTTTCCTCCTCTAAGCCATAGAACTCCACAGTCTACTGCAGAAAGCTCTCTCTGCTTTAATGAGATCCCCACTGGATCCCAGAGACAGTTGCTTTACTTCCTCTCCTTTCTCTCAGTACTCCTGGGCCTTATTTCTGTGAAGAGCCATGTCATCAACAAGATTAGCATTTCTGGATAAGCCCTGTCCTCAGGAACCTCCTTCTGCTCATTGGTTCTCTCATTGATGCTTGTAAAATAGCAGGCAGGCATCTGTGAATCAGGCGGAGGAACTTTCTGGTCCACATCATGTGCTCATCAAGTTAAGCAGATAACTCCATGATAGGTATTTTCCTTTTAGGTTATACTATGGATATTGTGCATCCGTGTCTGTGACTCTGTGTGTTAAAGCGTGCATGAATGCATGTGTGTGCGGGAAGGTGTAGGTCAGAGAATGTCATCTGTCATTCCTCAGGTGCTGTCCACTTTATTTTTTTGAGATAGGATCTCTTACTTCCTTGGAGTTTGTCACACAGGATAAGCTGGCTAGTCAGAGAGCACCAGGTATCTGCCTGTCGCCACTTTCTTCTTTAATGCTAGGGTTATAAGTACAGGCCACCACATCCAACTTTTTTTTTCTTACTGTAGATACTGGAGGAGTGGAGCTCAGTTCTTCATGTCTGTAACACAAATTTTTAGTAAGGCATGATTTACCCACAGTGAACTATATCCATTTAGGCAAAGGCAGTTTTCTCATCAAGTAAGATTTTATAAATGTATGCAATAAGTTTCCTCATGCCTACAGGGATCAGTCTCTCATCCCTGGACCCAGGCAACAGGGATCTGCTTTCTGTCCCTGTAGATCATTTTGCACTATCTAGAATTGCAAACAAATAGTATTAAACATAGTATGATTTTATATCTAATTTCTTTTGTTCGTCATAATATCTTTAATGTAAATTCTTTCATTTTATCCTAACCTTTTGTTTTCTTACCATCTTAGTTTCTTTTCCTGCTGCTGTCATAAAACACCCTGACAAAAGCAACTTAAAGGAGAAAGGTTTTTTTTTCTGGCTCACAGTTTAAGGGTACAGTTCATCATGGCAGGGGAGTCAAGGACCAGGAGCTTGAAGCAGCTGTTTACATCCTACCGACCATGATACCCACGATCATGATACAGAGGGATGAATGAACAGGGAGTGAAAAAAAGATCAGCTCCTTTTCTTCATGTTTATAGTGCAGGATCCCATGCAGAGAATGGAGACACCCACAGTAGACAAGCCTTTTCTTTCAGTGAACACAGTCAAGATGACGTACCACAAACATGACTAGAGGCTCATCTTTCAGGTAATTCTATATCTTGTCAAGTGGAAAGTTAGCACTGAGGTAATCTCCCCATTACCATCACCACCCCTACTCTCTTAAATCTGATGAGTTAAGCTTCCTATGCATATTTCCATCCCTTCTGTCAATATACATGCATAGACATATAAGATACTTGGGTGGTTCAGTCTGCAGAGATCATATCTGCAGTACACAAAATAGGACAGACTAGGGTGGAAGGATATATTTGGAAGGGCTAAAGGAGAATATTCAAGAGCAATAGGTAAGCATTCCTGTAAATCAGAAAACTCAGAAGCTCCCAAGGGGCCTGCCAATGGTAACATCATTTCAATGGTGCAATGCATGCATGAACACATATAATATCCACAGTTGTCTTTGTTAGGGTTTAACTGCTGTGAACAGACACCATGACCATGGCAAGTTTTATGGCAAGGACAACATTTAATTGGGGCTGGCTTTTAGATTCAGAGGTTCAGTCCATTATCATCAAGGTGGAAGAATGGCAACATCCTGGCAGGCATAGTGCCAGAGGAGCAGAGAGTTCTATATCTTCATCTGAAGGCCACTAGGACAAGACTAGTGGCCTCGAGGAGGGTCTCCAAGTACCCTCCCACAGTGACAGCCTTCCTTCAACAAAGCCACACCTACTCCAACAAGGCCACACCTCCTAATAATGCCACTCCCTGGACCAAGCATATTCAAACCACCACAATAGTGTAATGTAAAAGGAAGATATCTATCCTGGAATTATAGCTGTGGTGTTTTGAAAATCTGCTCAAGTTGATGAGCACAATGTGAACCAGAAAATGCATCTGCCTGGATCACAGATGCCTACCTCCTATTTTACAAGCAGTGATGAGAAAATAGATAAACTGATTCCAAATGCCATCTCATATTTCTCCCAAGACGGTTTAATGCTTCATAAAATTTGGAAATTATTATGGGCAAGGAAATTTAGGACCTGTAGAATACTTAACAGTGTCCATGACAATGAGTTGATAATGGTGATTGTGACTGTGATGACAGTATTGATAATGGACAGGATGGTGGTGATGAGGTTGAAGATAACAAAGATGGGAATATTGACGAAGATGGCTATGATGATGTTGGTGATGATGACAGTAATGACAGGTAGTTAGATGGCAGGGATGATGATGTTGATGATGTTGTTGATGGTGATGACAATGATGATGAAGATGATGATGAAGAAGAAGATGATGATGAAGTTGATGATGGTGATGATGATGACAACAGCAATGATAAGAACGATGGTATTTTCAATGATACTCATCTCTCCAGGGAGAGCTGAAGGTAGACAAAACTCATCTTTCCATAGTGCTTTACCCTATATTTTTCAATTTCATTCTTACCACCTTCTGTGAGATATGCATTATCCTTTCCATTTTAGAGGAGGGGCCTGAAGCCAATGCAGTTTCCCAAAAATTATCAAACAGAAGCTCAATAAGCACTCAGCTGGGTTCAGTGCTGGTGAAGATCAGCTATTGGCATTTTAGTGGCATAAAACCCGCTGATTTTTCATGCTTAAAATAAAAGCACATTTTCTCCATGCCAAATTGTTTCTAAGCCATTGAGAGAGAATAAGTTAAAGTAGGTTACCTTGGAGGTATTTCCGTTTTGTTATCAGTGTTATTATTAGGCAGAAAACTGAAAATGCAGATTTTAAAAAGCCGATGATGTACATTCTACTTATTTTATTTTAAAACTCAAAATATTGCCCCCTGGCTTGGCCAGTTTATACGAGTTTCAGATCAGCATTTGGAAAGAGAGAGTGGTTGGGGGTCGGGGAGGGGGAGGTTGGTCCCCCACCTCTGTTCAATTTCTGCCTCGCATGGCCATGATTTAGATAGATGTCCGCAGGTCCTGCAGGGTAGCCTGTGTGCTGTAGCATGGCCCTAAGGATCCTGACAGGTTCTTCTAACATATCTGTTCTTCATGCCCTTAGGCTTAGGGGTGCCATCCCCTTCCTCTTGTTTACCTTCCCTATAACCTGGCCATCCCATGTACTTAGTATTACGCTAATACTGTTCAGCTCCTTAACCATCTTTCCCTGCCCTGTTCTTTGGTCCTAAGCTTGAGAATTTGCACATCCCCTTTGCCAGCAACTTTGTTTGGTTTGCCAATATAGACTGGTTCAAGGAGCCAGGAAGGCTGGAGGAAGTGGGAGGAATCTGTCTCTCCCTCTGTTTGTTCCTCCCATCACATTCCTCTCAGCAGCCACCCCATCTCTGGATACTGTTGATGGGTTCCAGTCTCTGGGTCCTCTTGGCATTCTCTGTACCACCCCCATGGTGCTGCTGTCCAGCATCTTCACCTGTCCTTTAGGCACCTACATCCAACATCTGGGCCTCTTTGAGTTCTAGACTGTAACACCCAAAGCTTTGCTCCTAGACCCTGGGGTATTAGCTGCCTTTTCACACCCTTTTCCAGTTTTGGGTGTGTGTGGCATGTGTGTGCATGCACTTGTGACCACTTTCCTTTACACATTCAGATGCCATTCCTCTGCCATTTTTATTAAGGTGAGAAATAAGTAAGAGAATGTATGAGAGCCACATAACGGAATGTATTGTCTTGACCATGCTGGTAGCACAGTTGTGTAGTATTACACACACTCACCATTCACCTAGTCTCCAGGACTATTCTATCTCACAACTCCAAACCTGTATCCACCCATCAAACAAATAGGCCCTTGGCCATCAATCTATGTTCTAGATCTACTAATATGACTACTTTTCATATTATAAAAGCTCCTCAACCATCTAAAATGGAATCCTTCTACCCAATTCCTCTTATTAAAATAAGTGGTGAGGTCTCTGTTTTATTGATTGATTGGTTTCTTAGGCTCAGGGGTTGTTGTTCCTGTTGTTGTCAGTGGCCAGTTGTCTTACCGTTCTTATAGCCTGTTCCTACTTTGTGTTCATATTATCTAGCATAGAGACTCATGTTATCTGGTTTGTCTTTGGACTAGTCCTGTCTTTAAATGATTTCTAGCTATATACTTGGAATGTGCCATCAGGTTCATCCAATTCTTCCTGGGTTCATGGCAGATGAGCTTATGGAGTTGTTGGGAGAGAAGATTAAATCAAGATCAAGTTGACATGATAGCAAAGCTGAAAGTTCTATGAACTCAGAAACACTGTATAGTGTTACCATTACTGGCGGTGGTGATGCTCCAGATGAGACTATATTGGAGGCTCTCCGTGTTCCCAGTGTCCCTTGAGGCACTAATGTCTGCAAAATAAGAATAACAAACAACTGGGCTGGAGAGATGGCTCAGTGGTTAAGAGCACTGACTGCACTTCCAGAGGTCCTGAGTTCAAATCCCAGCAACCACATGGTGGCTCACAACCATCTGTAATGAGATCTGATGCCCTCTTCTGGTGTGTCTGAAGACAGCTACAGTGTATTCATATATAATAAATAAATAAATCTTTTAAAAAAAAAAGAATAACAAACAACCAAATAGCCACAACTTTCATTTCAACAGACCCTTTGTGAGACAGAAAGAAAAGCTAAGAGCAGAACCCTGTATCCTGCCCAAGAGAGGATGTGGGGAAGTTAATTAAAAGCCCATATTCACATTCTCAAATTAATGTAGGGAAAGAGGCCAGAGTGTCTGTGTCCTTACATGATACAGGCTCCAGTTTCACCAAGCAGGCTCCAATCCCGTTTGAGTCCCAGGACTCCAGTGACATTTCAATGTCCTCACTTAAAATGAAAAATAGAGTTGCTTTTCCAGAATAGTAAGAGACTGGAAAATCCCTGACCACCAGCCAGCTTATAAACACCAGGAAGCCTCACCCAGGCCAGAAATTTCCCTGGCAGGGAGCCGGGGGTCCCTGACTCTTTCAGGAGATGTCTTTCCTTCCAAGGGAGTGAAGGATGAAAGCAGATGCAGTAGATCCCCCAGGAGTTGTACTTGGCTCAAGGATCATAGGACAGCATGGGAAGAGGTGAATAGACTGTGGATGGACTCAGGAGGGCGCTGGTTTGCTTGCATGGTGGCTTGGTGGGTTGTGCATTTTGAAAAACTATTCATCACCAACCTCTGCCTGAAGACCAAACAATATCTAGGTGAGAAATTAAGGAGTGTCTTTAGCAAATGTTTATGGAAAATCTGGATATCCTGGGCAGGATTTTTCTTCCTCCAAGGCTGGATGGTGTCTTTGAATTCAGGTAGAACCAAGCATGTTTTTAAAAAAAATTCTCATGCACATGAATGCTGTGATGGGATGTAATACGACACAGGCAATGTGAGTCCCCAGATGTCCAGGAATTGTATGAAGTTCAAGAGTGCATTTTCAGGATCTGTGTGTGTGTATGGGGATCTGGAATGTTTTGTGGACACCAGGACTTTCACCTTGAGTGTCCACCAGCATCCTGATCAATGTACTTCATGAAGCCGTCCAATGAGTAGTGATGAAATAGAGCATCCATAAACAGGCTTCCTTCAACTTCGAGTAGTACATAGTAAATTCTTTCCACCAGGATGAGTGGTTTGTGATGAGTGACTCTTTTGGGGATCCTAGTAACAGTTTCTTTTATTTGTGGGATGTCTCTTCCCACAGTGGTCTTGAAGTCAGAGATTAAGCAAGGGTTGGAAGGCTGGACTTGTTTTTCTACTTCCATCCCTTCCCCGATATGGTCATTATCAAAATCATTCTTTCTCCCTCCTATGACTCAATGAAGTATGATACAAAGGAGAAGAAGGAATTGTATCATGAGCTTATAGTGCTACCTTTGACAGCTTAAATATGAGCAGCCACTTGCTTTAGCTTTTAAATCACTAGAGGAGAAAAAGATTGTGTGTGTGTGTGTGTGTGTGAGAGAGAGAGAGAGAGAGAGAGAGAGAGAGAGAGAGAGAGAGAAAGAGAGAGAGTTGGATAATGTCATGAAGATCATGATAAAAAGATACACTGTAGGTGAGTAGGTCAGAGGAGCTTTAAGCTCCTTTAAGATAAAATGATAGATGCAGATGGAGAGATGGCTCAGTGGTTAAGAGCACTGGCTGCTCTTCTAGGAGACCTGAATATGATTCCTAAAATCCACATGGTGGCTTACAGCTGTCTATAACTTCTGTTCCAGGAGATCCAACATCCTCTTCTACTCTCTGTGAATACCAGGCACATACATATTCACAAACATATATGCAAGCAAAATACCCATACACATAAAAACAATACTAATTTTTTAAAAGATACAATAATGGGAATGGGTCTTGAGATATAGATAAATGGTAGAGTGCATGCCCAGCACACTGAAGGCCCTAAATTTACTCCCAATGCTGCAGAAACAAACAAACAAAGACAAAGTAATGGAAATGAGTGATAATATTGCAGGAAGGGGTGGGGCTATTCATTTATCAGTGTCCTAGTTTTAGTTGGAGTTATTTTTTTCTTCGGCTTTGTAATGAACACTGATTGGCCACAGCATTAGCATGCAGGTAGGATTATTGAGTTGAAGCACATTTGACTGATACACGTCCCAGTATCTCTGGGGATTCGCTGATGGCAATGGCCAGGTTCAGAGGACATGCAGTTGTTAAGAAAACAGTCATAGTAGCCTTTTTGTCATCCCTTCAGCTGGACTGAGTGCACTGAGAGGAGAGTAGAATTAGGGTTCCATTGCCATTTAGAAGGTCCTCGGAAAGACTAAACCCTGGTTTGACATTGAAGAGAAAAGTAGCACTTTCCTGGAAACAGCAGCAGGGCTTTAATTTGATGTCTATGAAGCAGATATACATGCTCTGAGGAATGAACATATCAAAAAGCTTCCAAGACTCTAAAACAGGAAGAGCTATCTCTTAGGTAGATGAGGCTATTGCTAGGTATACAATTGGCTATCACAAACCCAGCAACAGAAACTGTTTGCATCCAGTGAGTGAAACATGCAAGCCAGCACAGGGTGGTGTGGCTGGATAAGGTATCACATCATGAAGGTAAAAGAAAGTTGTTTTATTTATTTATTTATTTTGGTAGTATATGAGAAAGTATGCTTTACAAGCTATAGAAAATGGTAAAATACAGTATTATAATATCCAAGGAGCTATCACCATCTCTATAGAAAAATGATAACAGTTCCTTTACTGAAAGCCTCCTCTGCTGAGACTGACTGCAGAGTTAGCACATAGTTAGTTGCCCAGACAATGTGAGAGCAGGGACATCTTGTATACCGCCGATCCTCTGTGCCCACTTCATCAATGTGGGAAGAACCTATCCTCCTCTTAGGCATGAACTCGAGATCCACAAAGGATCAAACAGACAAACCTATAGATCTTGATTTACGCAAAGGAGGTTTTGGGATGCTTCTTAGAAAGCAGCCAAACCAACCTACACTCCTGGAACATCTATCAGTTGCAGTACTTCACAACACACAGAACATGCCTTATGGTAAATATTTAATTAACTTCAAAATTACACCTTTAAATTTGCCAAGCATGATTATTTTATGAACATATTAAATTCTATATAATCAATAGTTAATGTCTCTAAAATAACCAAACCATTTGATGTTAATAAAAGCACCAGCAAATTAAATGTTGCAACTGTCTACATCTCTGCCACATTTCGAACAAGCAGAACAGGAAGAAAGAGAATAATAATAAATTGGTCTTATTCAGTCCACCCAACATACCCCAACTGTCCTTCAGGTAGATAAAAATGCTGTAGACATTTTATCACCATGTGTATCATAATTGTTAATCTGGGCTCGTGGGCAGGATTCCATGAATTGGCTCCAAGAAGCCAAGTATCTCTAGTAGTCATATGGAAAGTCTTGGGTATCATAAGCTATGTGGTGGTGCTAGGATGAAGGCTAGACTCTCAGTGCTATAAATGTATTAAGCGTGCTCATATTTCAAAGGAAGATGGGAATTAGTGAATATTTTGGATCCATTGCATCCTTGGCCCCTCTCAGATAATGAACACAGGTGAATATTTTGCTTTAGCAGGAGGCTGGGCAAGGAGCAGTGACAACTGACAAGGAGACTCGTGACTGAAAAAGACACTTAAAAAACAGTGTTTTGTTTCTGCCTGTTTGAGAATTGGCAGCCAAAATGTCCCTGCTCAAAATAAACAAGCAAAATCCATTGCATTTCTGTGCCATCCAGACCTAGTCTGGAACTTTGAACTGTGTTTTTAAGTGACAAAGACCAGGCCCGAGCTATTTAGTTGTCCTATCTCTCTAACTGGTCCAGATACTCTGTGCGTGATAAGATTGACCCCAGGCTTCTGTCACTGTTTCAGGTCAGTATTTGTTCAAGAGCTTTTCAAATCAGAGGCCCGGAGCACAGCGCAGTGGGTGTTTGTCACACTGTCTTAGGTAGAGTCTTGGAGTTAGCTTTTACTATTGTGTAACTGCAGGTGATTTAGAGAAGGGAGTTGTAAAGAATTTGGTACTCCAAATGTTGAAGTGGATAAAGACATACACATACAATAAGAATGATGAATGAAGTGAGGTGAGGATAAGGACACCTTGTTTCTCGAATGTTCTGACCTTCCTGTGTTCAGTCTGCTGGATCTGAGTCTGGCTACTGAGTCTACTGAGGATGGCCTGAGAAAGGAGACCCAAAGCCTTTGGCCTCCTTGGAGATGTGCAGCAAGGATTATAGCTGCCTGGAAGTCCCTGTTCCGGTCTACCACCTCTGCATTAGCATTTCTTTCTAATAAGGAAAATAATGTGATATTTGAGCCAAATCCATAATCAAGATTTATTTGCTAAGCTTTTCCGAGCCCCTGACCTTATCAAGGCCATGAAGAAGAATGTCTGTAGCAACAGCTCTGCAGCCTTCCATCTTAGAAAAGGCAGAAAGGCAGAGTGGACGAATAATGGCCCCAGGATCCTAAGTCATTTAGCCATCCACCTAATCAGCAAATACCTGATTGTTTACCATGTACTTAGTATTAGGATTCAAGGGGATATGAGACACAGTTCCTGTCCTTGACAGGGTCTCATGGTTATCAGTTAATCTGAAGTTTCTACAGGGCAGAGGCTCAGAACTTGCATTCTAGGTTCAAGAAACAAAAGGACAGCCACATTCTTGCCGTGATCCACTATTGCATAGTGGCAGATGATCTGTTTATTTAAAAACTAATGGATATGTTGAATGGTCAAGGACACATCTACCCACCTCTCCAACATAACACTCAGTCTCTTGATTTCTACAAAAAACATGATCGAATCCATTTTAAATATCTATCAGTTGGTTGTTTAATGATAATTCTAAGTGCTGAAAGGCGTGTGGCATCGAGAGAGCTCATAAAGGATACCTGGTTCAGAAGCAGATGATTTTTTTTTCGAGACAGGGGTTTCTCTGTGTAGCCCTGGCTGTCCGGGAACTCACTCTGTAGACCAGGCTGGCCTCGAACTAAGAAATCCACCTGCCTCTGCCTCCCAAGTGCTGGGATTAAAGGCGTGGGCCACCACTGCCCGGCTGAAGCAGATATTTCTTAAGCAAGTAACTCCAGCTGAAACCAGAATAAGAGGAGTGTGGACTGAGTGCTGGACTGGGACCTTGCCAGGAAGACTGAAACCTGGGAACGTGGTCCAGCAAGGCTAGAGGGAAGCAGTTAAGCTTGCATAGGTTTTCTTTCTGCTAATTGTATGTGATCTTGAGAAGTGTTCTCATCTATAAAGGACTCAACCTGACCAGGCTATACCAAGGCGTGAAGAACTGTCTTGTAAGATGTAACTTTATAGAAGCAAATTATTGTAGAATGCGGTGTCTGGAAATTCCTATTCCTCTTCTGAAAACTGTCAGATGGTTTTGGTGGGTTCCCATTTGGGATACCCTCAGCCACTCAGAAAGTCTTCTGTGCTATGGAAGCTGGCATATGCACCCTGTCTCCAGATGTCCTATCCAGGATCTCCTGCAAACTCAGCCAGAAATGAATTCCTCTCCACAGCCTACAGGCTCCTGGGAAGGAGCAGTCTTTCTGGTTTCTGGGGTGCCATCACTTTGATTTACTCTCTCCATTTTTTTCAGACTCAATGAATCCTAGCATTTTTTTTTCTTTTGACTTCTGAAAACTATGTTTGAGACCAGCAGCCCATGTTTAGATAAACATCCATTTTTAAAATAACCCATTGAAGTCCACATTAATAAAATCTGTAGATACTGATGAATTGACATTGCATTTTGGTGGTAGGTGCCCCACCAAACTGGAATTGCGTCTCACATTTGCCTAAATCTTATATATCAAATCCGAATGGTTCCAAAATGCCCAGTGGAGACTTTGGATTGAGATGAGCCCTGTCTGCTCATCCTGTCCATGTCACTTGCCCTCCTTAAAGGTGGGCAAGAGCCTCAGGCAGAGTTTCTAGACTGAACATGATATCTGCCCTCAAAATAGAATTTCATCTCTGCAAGAGTTCACAAAGCATCTCCCAGTGCACACCTGTGTCTTCACATTAGCACTTCTTACTTAATGAAGGAGGTATAGGAAAGTCTCTCTGGGCCTCTGATACCTAATGTTGACCATTTTATCCACATGCTGTGGCTTTATTCCAAGAGATGTCCATGCCCATTCTTACTCTATTCCCTGTATCATCTCTCTGGCAGGACAAACAGGGCAGGGGACAGGTTCTACATATGCTCCCCTCTATAAGAAAGCAGATTTTAAAAAGAATTAGGTATCTCAGCAGATACTACTTGCCAGGGGATATCTTTGAAAATAAAACCAAGAAAAAAGAGTTTTCTTCACCTTGTAAGGTAGAGAGTGGCAAGAAAGAAGCTTAGGAAAACCTATGTGGTTGATTAATGGGCTTTTTCTGCATGAAGTCTGTGAATGACTTGTAGGGCTTTGGATGTTATTTTCCTCACTTAGAAAATGAGGTACCTTAATCAGAATCTGCATGGCTTCTGGGGTCCCTTAGCTCCTAAAGCATGACTTCTTGTGCTATAATGTGCACACAACTCACTTAGAGACCTTGTTAAAGTACACTGTGATGGGCAAGAGTTTAGAGCCTAAGGTTCTGTGTTTCTAACAGGCTCCTGGCTGATGGGGAAGCTACTAAACAACGTTTGATTTGCAAGGTTTTAGAACCCTGTGACATCCTCTTCTCACTAGGATCAGCCAGCTTAAGACAGAGGCCACGTGAAGCCCTGAAACTGCCTAGGATGGTTTGAATTCAGAGATCTGTCCATCAACATATGTGCACATTTTAACTTTTTTTTTTTTTAACATCTGAGGTAAGCCCCAGTCTTAAGGAGGTTGTAAGTAGTTAGAAGAGAGGATCATGGAAAAAAATTTCTGATTTAGTTCTTGTAACAACCTTAGGAAGGTTGCTCAGCTCACAAATATAGGACATGAGAATCAGACAAGGTGGGGTCAAGTTACTTTCTGAAGGTCAGGTACCCAGTAGATAAGAAGATTTAGGTTCTAACCAGGTTCTGTATTAATGTCCCCGTTCTTTCATTTTACATCATTAATTCTCACCAAGCCCTACATGGGAAAGACCCTAAGGATAAATGCAAGGAGAGTCCCAGCTGAGTGAAGTTTGATTCAGTAGAAACCTGTCTGCACAGATCACTCTCCATAGCCCCTGAAGATTCATTCCCTACCCTTTTCTCTTTTCTACCAGTGTAACTGACTACTGCTGGGGCTCTGGCCATCCAGTTGGGTCTGGCCAATAGGAAGGAAACACATGTAAAAAACTAAGGAGAGGGAGATGGGACAGTTACCCTGAACCTTCTGCTTTACTATTGATCCCTAAGTGCAAAAGAAAAACAGGGGGTTAAGGGTCAAACCAAATACAGGTAGGTTACAGGAATAAAATGCTCATGTCACGCTGGGGCTGAATTCACTGTGCATGAGGTTCTGGGTTTACTCCCCAGCTTTGCAAGATAATAATGATAATAAATAATGCTCACATTGAATTCTTGAGTTAGGGCTGTCCTAAGCACTTTATTTGAAATAGCTCATACCTCCACCACAAGCCCAAACAGTTGTGATTATCCTTTTAAAGGAGAGAAGGAAATTGAGACACAGAGGGTTGAAGATGTATGTAGTCTCCAAGTGGTCAAATTTGACCCTCTGTGGTCTGGCTTTGAGCTTGTTGTCTGTGCATATGCTGTGCTCAAGCAAGGACTTCCAGAGGCTGTCAACTGATTTAGAGTAGGGATAAACATTGAAGAAAGTGATCCTTGAGAGAGAAAAGTACCTGGGTGTGCAGGAGAGGCATGGGGGGGGGGAAGTCCAGGCATGCTCAGCTTCTCATGAAATGTATAGAATCTATTTTGGAGCTCTGTACTCCCCTTCCTGCCTATCCTGGGGCTGATTATGGAAAGTCTGTCTTCCTAATTCACATGCCCCAAGTCAGAATTCGTGTTCCTTTACCTCAGTAAAGGGAGAAAGGAGAAGTGGTGAATCAAGATGGCTTCTTCCTGAATCAAGATGGCTGGTAGCTGCCAGTGTTGTGAGTATCAGTTAGCATAAGGTCTTAAAGTGGAAACTGTCCCAACTGTCATTGAACCCAAGTTGCCACCTCTTCATAATCAAGAGACTCAGAGACAGATTGTTAGCAATTAGCTTACAAGTGTCTTCCCTTGCCCACTGATACATTCTAAGATAACTCCCCCACACCCACCTACCCCCACACACTAGATGTCTAAACCTTCAGATAGTACCAAACCGTAAAGAGCCTGTATCTTTCTTGTGTGCATATACCTGTGGTGAACTATGGTTTAAGCACAGTAGGCGAGCGATTGACAGCAACAATACTACAGAGCATTTATAACAATTAAGTGTGGTACATTCTTTTAAATGTACCACTTGGGTACATTTAAAATGTAATGTTGGGTAACTGGAACCATGGAAAGCAACTTCAGATAAGGGACGCTAGTGCTTTGCTTTTAATTGCTCAGAGACCATTTATTTCAGCAGCTACCATTGTTGCCTGTTCTGTTCTCTGTCTGCTATGTGCAAACACAGGTAGTCTAAGCCTGTTTCTTCATCTATACAATGGTGATAACAACCACCCAACACTGCCTGACATCTTCACAGTATAGAAGTGAAACAAAGTATGTGTTTACAGACATGGATAGACACCACTTCCCTTCCAACATGAGATTGTAATAAAGGCATTTTTACCCAGTAGTCCCTCTCTTTTCTTCCCTCCTTTTCAAGTCTTATTGTGAAAACTTTCAAAAATACATAAAAGTATGGCAGAGTAAAATGTACCTTCTCATCATCACCACTAAGATGTGACAGTACCCAACAGCTTTACATTTGACTCATCTATATTATTTCCATTTTAAAAAAAGTGTTTTAAAGCTATCCCAAATACCAAAAATCAAATCTCCAGCTATTCTCTGTTTCTAGAAAGTAAGGTTTTCTTAATGTCAGTAACACACCTAACAAAAGAAACAGCAACCAGTGAGAAGTCACCTAGGCAAATTCAGATGCCTCTAATTACCAATAGACTTCTAATGCTTCATCTATTCACATCAAGATCCAAATATGGTAACTAGAGCAAGATAGACACCAGCACACAGGGCCCTGTTTATAGTCCTCAGAGTTCAGGAATTTCTTTGCCTTGTGCCCTGTGACTAAGCTTTGCCAATATAATGCATCCTGACATTTGCGGTTTCAACCATCTGGAAGCAACTCCCAAAGTCTATGGCAGTTAGCAATAGTTTGCTGAGGCACAGATGTGGCTTCTGGGCTCTCAGGCTGTGTTTGGTGTGTTTGTTCATCCAATAGATGAACATGTCTGAAACCCAGCATGTGGCTTTCTCCTTTCTTGCATCATATTTGAGATCATAACTGGAATCTTTTTTTTTTAAAAAATGAACTCCTCTCCAAAACTGGCCTGTGTAGGATTAATGCTATTTGATTTTGCCTAGTGAGAGCATAAGCAATGTGTTTTTAAGTATTTATTTTATTGTAAAAATTATATATGTATGTGTGGTTATATGCACATCTTGACTGCAGGATCCTATGCCGTCCAGGAGAGGGCTGTCTTAGTACACTTTCTATTGCTATGATATAGACCATAAGCAAAAGCAACTTGGGGAGGAAAGGGTTTATTTACCTCACACTTCCAGATAACAGATCACAGTTCATTTTGATAGACACCAAAAGTGGAAGCTTAAAGCAGGACCTGGAGGCAGGAATGGAAGCAGAGACAGTAAAGGAGCTCTTCTTAGTGGCTTGCTCCCCACGGCTTGCCCAGCCTGATATGTATATATATATATATATATATGGCCACCTGCCCAGAAGTGGCCCAGGCACCTATACATCAGTGATTAATTGATAAAAGGTCCCTCAAATGGTTTACAAGCTAATCTGATAGAGACATTTTTCTCAGTTGAGGTTTCCTCTTTCCAGATTGTGGCAAATTTTCTAGCCTGTGCCAAAATAACAAAGAACAAAACAACATAAGGACATTTGATTCTCTGGAGTTAGAGGTACAGGGAGCTGTTAGCTCCCTGACATGGACCCTCTGCAAAAGCGCTGAACTGTCTCTCCAGCTGCAGTGAGCAACATTTAAAAACATTGCCTTTGGGGGTTTAGATGATCAGTATCCAAAGCTTGATTTCAGAGGTGAAACGTGGCAGGGATCATTACTGGCTCTTCCCCTCTTTCTCTCTTTTTAATTTTTAATTCACAATGTGATCTCTTCCTTTAGGCATGCCTCTACCATTGTGATGGATATGAAGTGATGTAGTTGAAGGGATCTCTGGAGCCAACACTTTGAACTTTAAAATATGTGAGCTAAATAAACCATTTTTCTTTAATTTATATTTTTTCCCACACATAAGATATCCTGATTACAGTTTCCCCTTCCTCTGCTTATCCCAGTTCCTCCCCCCCCTCCCATCTAGATCCACTCCCTTTCTGTCTCTCATTAGAATACAAACAGGCTTCTAAGAGTATAATAATAATAAAGTATAATATAATAAAATAAATAGTATCAGAATTGGACAAGACAAAGAAATGGAAGGTAAACAGCCCAAAAGACAGCTCAGGAATCAGAGACCCATTTGTTTGCACACTCAGGAATCCCCTAAAAATACTCAACTGGAAGCCATAATTTTTGTACAGAGGACCTGGTCAGACCCAGGCAGGTTCTGTATGTGCTGCTTCAGTCTCTGTGAGTTCATATGTGCTTTGATCTTGTTGATTTAGAAGGCCTTGTTTCCTTGGTGTCCTCTCTCTCCTCTGTCTCTTAAACTCTTTTCACCTCCTCTTCCTTGGGGTTTCTTGAACCCTGACAGAAGGGATTTGATAGAGACATCTCATTTAGGGCCGAGTGTTCTAAGATGCTCACTCTTTGCATAATATCTGTCTGGAGGTCTCTATTTGTTCTCATCTCCTACAGGAGGAAGCTTCCCTGATTATATGGCTGAGCAAGGCACTTACCTATGAGTACAACAGAATGTCATAAGGAATCATTTTATTACTGCATTCTTTTAGTAGGATAGGAGTATTTGAGTTTAGCTTAGGTATCTGGTCTATCTAGTCTCGGGTCACCCAACCAGTGTCAGGTATGGGTTCCTAGGGGACAGGCCTTAAGTCAAATCAGACGTTGGTTGGTTACTCCCACAAGCTTTGTACCACCATTGCCTAGCATATCTTGAAGGCAGGACACCATTGTAGACCAGAGGGTTTGTCTTTGAGTGAGTGTTTCATTTCTCTTTGGTAAGCTTACAGAGTACTTGCATGTAGGGGTGAAGGCTCTGCTTTTCTTTGTTCAATGAGTTGTCAAAGTGTTGCCTTCACCAATAGGTCATTGCCGTCAGTTTGTGGAGAGCACCCTATAGTCTTGGCAATATCCTGAGTTGTTTGGGGATTTCCATGAGACCTCTTTAGCTAACATTTCTATTAGATGTAACCCATTCCTGGTACTGGAAGCTTCATTTGGTAACAAGAGACATCTAGTTGGGACTCTGTCTCCCTCATTATTTGGCAGTTTCATTTAGATTGCCTTTATAAATGCATATATTTTAGGAAGTGTCTACTATATTACGTTTCCATATTACCCCTCAAACAACCCTTAATCTTAGCTGTCTCTCCCAATATTCCCTTTCTTGTCCCCCCTTCTTTCTCTTTCCCTCCCCAGTTGACAATCCCATCTCAGTATTGCACCCCTTATGCCTGCTCTGCATCCATTCAGACTATTTTATTTATCTATTTAATTTATCTTTCTCACATGATTCCTTACTGTATACTTAATCTCTGTGGTTCTACAGATTGATTGTAGCTGGTTATCATTAACTTAACAGCTAATATCCACATGTAAGAAAATATATACCATACTTGTCTTTCTGGGTAACAGATACCTGACTAAAGATGATTTATTTTTTCTAGTTCCATCTACTTACCTGAGAACATCATAATGTCATTTGTGTCCATAGTGTAAATGTACCAAGTTTTCTTTATCCATTCTTCTGTTGACAGACATCTAGGTAGTTCCCAATTTCTTACTATTATAAATAATGTAGCAGTGAACATGGTTGAGCAAGTGTTTCTATGGTAGGATATAGCATCCTTTGGGTATATGCCCAAGAGTGTTATAGCTAGATCTTGAGGTAGATTGATTGCCATCTTCCTGAAGAATCACCATACTTATTTCTACAGAAGTTGTACAAGTTTGCAGTCCTACCGGCAATGGATGAGTGTTCCCCTTACTCCACATCCTCACTAGCATAAGCTGTCATGTGTTTTATTAATCTTAGCCATTCTTATGAGTGTAAGATGAAATCTCACAATTGTTTTGATATTTAATTCCCTGATTACTAAGGATGTTGAACATTTTCTTTAAGTGTTTATCAGCCATTTAAGTTTCCTCTGTTGAGAATTCAATCTGTACCCCATTTTCAATTGGGTTCTTCATTTTCTTGATATCTAGTTTTTGGAGTTCTTTTTATATATTTTGGAGATTGGTCCTCTATCAGTTGTGTAGTTAGTAAAAAAATCTTTTCCCATTCTTAACACTGCCTCTTTGTTTAGATGATTGTGTCTTTGCCATACAAAAGCCTTTCAGTTTCATGAGGTTCCATTTATTAATTGTTGATCTCTGCTAACAGTGTTCTGTTAAGAAAGTCTTCCTGGGTCAGGGAGTTTAAGGCTCTTCTTCACTTTCTCTTTTATCCAGTTCAGTGTATCTGGTTTTATGTTGAGGTTTTTGATCTATTTAGAGTTGAATTTTGTGCAGAGTGATAAGTATGGATCTACTTGGATCTACATGCAGCCATCCAGTTTGACCAGGATTAGTTTTTGAAGATGCTGTCTATTTTCCAGTGTGTGTTACTAGCTTCTTTATTAAAAAAAAAAAAGGTGTGTGGAATTATACCTGGTTTTCAATTTGATTCTACTGATTGCCATGTCTGCTTTTCTGCCAATACCATGCTGTTTTTATTACTATAGCTCTGTAATACAATTTGGAGTTGAAGATGGTGATTCATCCTGCACTTCTTTTATTCAGAATTGTTTTAGCTATCTTGTTTTTGTTGTTTTGATTTTGGTTGTTTGATTGTTGTTGTTTTGGGTTTTGGTGTATGTGTTTTTCCAAATGTAACAGATAATTATCCTTTCAAGATCTGTGAAGAGTTATGTTGTACTTTTGATTGGAATTGCTTTGAATATGTAGATTGCTTTTGGTAGGATGGCTATTTGGACTATATTGATGGTACCAATCCATGAGCATGAAAGATTTCCATTTGATATTTTCAGTTTCTTTCTTCAATATCTTAAAATTTTTATCATGCAAGTCTTTCATTTGCTTGGTTAAGGTTACCACAAGATGTTTCATTTTATTTGAGGCTCTTGTGAAAGATGTTATTTCCTTGACTTCTTTCTCAGTGTGTTTGTCATTTGTATATAGGAAGGCTATGGATTTTTGTGAGTTAATTTTATATGCATATATTTGACTAACAGTATTTATTAACTGTAAGAGACTCCCAGTGGAATTTTAGGGTCATTTGTATACACTACTTATGTATGTGTATATACATTTATGTATACATATTATCTGCAAATAAAGACAGGTTCCTTTCCAATTTTATCCCTTGGTTCTTTCCAGTTGTCTTACTGCTGTAGTTATGACTTCATGTACTATATTGAACAGATGTGAAGAGTGTACATCTTTATCTTGCTCCTGATTTTAGTGTAGCTATCTTCAGTTTCTCTCCTTTTAAGTTGGTGTTGCCTATGGGCTTGTTGTATACTGCCTTTATTATGCTGAGTTATGACCCTTGTATCCCTAATTTCTATAGGACTTTTATCATGAAGAGGCATTTGATTTTTTGTCAAGGGTCTTTTCTATATCTAATGTCTTTAAGGTTTTTGCTTGTTTGTTTGTTTGATTGTTTTGTTGGTTTTTTTTTTTTGGATGATGGATTACATTTGTCAATTTACATATGTTGAACTATTCCTGTATCTCTGGGATAAAGCCTACTTGATGATGGTAGATGATCTTTTTGATGTGTTCTTGGATTTGGTCTACAAGTATTTTATTGAAAAAATTTGCATCTATGTTCAAAAAGGAAATTGGCCTGTAATTATCTTCTTTTTTTGGTCCTGATGTGGTTTGAGTATGAGGGTAACTGTGGCCTTGGAAAACAAACTTGGCAGTGTTACTTTTGTTTCTGTTTTACGGAATAATTTGAGAAATGTTGGCATTAACTCTTCTTTGAAAGTCTGGTAGAATTCTGCACTAAAACCATCTGGCCTTGGGCTTTTATTTTTTAGTAGATTTCTAATGACTACTATTTTATTAGGTGTTATATGTCTGTTTAAATTGCTTATCTGATCTTGATTGAAAAACCAATCAAGAAAATTATCCATTTTGTTTAGATTTTCCAATTTGGTGGAGTACAGGTTAAGGTATATCTTTATGATTCTCTGAATTCCTTCAGGGACTATTTTTATGTCCCTGTTTTCATCTTTAATTAGTTAATTTGGATACTCTCCATCTCTTAGCTAATTTGGATAAGAGTTTGTCAATCTTATTGATTTGCAGAACAAATCAATAAGGGTTGAAGTCTCCCACTGTCAGTGTGTGACCTAAGCTGCAGTAGTGTTTCCTTTATTAACTTGGGTACCCTTGTGTTTGGCAAATGGATATTAAGAACTGCAATGTCCTCTTGGTGGATTTTTTTCCTTTGATTTGTATATAATGTCCTTCCTTATCTCTTCTGATTATTTTTGAATTGGAGCCTATTTTGTCAGATATTAAATGGCTATACCAGCTTACTTCTTAGGTCCAATTGTTTGGAATGTCTTTTTTCCATCCTTTTACCTTGAGGTAATATCTGTCCTACATATTAAGACACATTTCTTGGATGCAAAAGAAGAACGGGACCTATTTTTGCATGCATTTTGTTATTTTGTGTCTTTTTATTGGTCAATTGAGACCATTGGTGTTATAAGTTATCAATGAGCTGTGCTTGTTCATTCCTGTTATCTTGTTGTTGTTGTTGTGGGTGGTGGTGGTGATGATGATTTTGTGTGTGTGTGTATGTGTGTGTGTGTGTGTCCTGTCTTTTGATTTACTGGTGTGAATTATCTATTACCTGTGTTTTCTTGGGTGTAGTTAACCTCTTTTGGTTAAAGTTTTCATTCTAGCACCTTCTATAGGGCTAGATTTATAGATATTGCTTAAATTTTGCTTTATCATGGAATATCTTCTTTTATCCAGCTATTATGATTAAAAGTTTTGCTGAATAGAGTAGTATAGGCTGGCATCTGTGGTTTCTTAGAGTCCACAGCACATCTGTCCAGTCCCTTCTGCCTTTTATAGTCTCTATTGAGAAGTCAGGTGTTATTCTAATAGGTCTGCCTTGATATATTACTTAGTCTTTTCCCTTCTGCTTTTAATACTCTTTCTTTATTCTGTATGTTTGGTGTTTTGATTATTATGTTCTGATAGAACTTTCTCTTCTGTCCTATTTGGCTTTCTTTATGTTTCTTATACCTTGATAAACATCTTTATTAGGTTAAGGAACTTTTCTTCTATGATTCTGTTGAAAATATTTTCTGTGCCTTTAACCTGGGTTTCTTATCCTACTTCTATTTCTTATTATTCTTTTCATAGTGTCCCAGATTGCTGGACATTTGTGCCAGGATCTCCCTCTCTCTCGCTCCCTTCCTTCCTTCCTCTCTTCCTCCTCTCTCTTCCTCCTCTCTCTCTCTCTCTCTCTCTCTCTCTCTCTCTCTCTCTCTCTCTCTCTCTCTCTTTCTGTTTGTTTAACATTTTCCTTCACTGAGGTATCCATTTCTTCTATTGTGTCTTCAGTGCTTGAGATTCTCCCCACCATCTCTTGTGTTCTGTTGTTGAGGCTAGTCTCTGAGGTTGCTGTTTGAGTTCCTAAAATTTTCATTTCCAGATTTTCCTCAGTTTGGGGAGCGGTGTCTTTTATTGATTTTATTTTCCCTTTCAGATCTTGAACAATTTTATTCATTTCCTTCCACTGCTTGTATTTCCATAGATTTCTTTATGAAAATCTGTTTGCTTCCTCTTTAAGGACCTTTACTATATTCATAAAGGCTATTTTAAGATCTGAGGGTTTGGATATGGAGGAGAGAATAAAGAGTGGAGAGCTTCTGATACCTGTTTCTCTGGTCTACTTGCTTCTCTGGCAGGCTCAGCAGTAGGGTTCCCAGAGAACACCTGCTGGAGCCAGGGCTGGGAGACAAGATGAATAGGAAGGAAGGTTGGAAGGAAAGATCTGCATGGTCTGCTGGAGATGGGGGCAGAAAAAGCGAGATGCCACAGCACAGCAAGTGTTGGTTAACAGAGATGGAGATGAGGCTTGGATTTGGAGACGAGGAGAGAGAGGCGAAGATCTGTGGTTAGCCTTCCTGTTTTCCTGGCCAGAGAGGCCCGTGGCTCTCTCAGAGAGTGCTGGCTGGAGTTGGGGGTCTAGAATAGAATGAGCTGTGGGGAAGGAAGATTGGAGGGGAAGAGCTGTGTGCTCCACTGGAGATGGGAGCACGAGGAAGGGGAAGCTACAGCCGGCGTTCTGCTGCGAAGCTGGGGACAAGACTCTGAAATGCCTTCGGAAGAGAGGTGAAGATCTGTAGTTAACCTTCTTGCTTCTCTTCCCTGGCTGGAGTGACCCGTGGGCTCCCAGGGAATGCCTTCTGGAATTAGCACTCTTTGAGAACAGTGTTCTCAAAGGCTGAAAAGCATCTCATCTTATGGATGGGCCACAATTATCTCAGTTCTCTCACTTCAGCAGCAAATTTAGGTCACATCCATTTTCTTGCTCGCAACATGGCGGGGAACATCTGAGTACATTAGTCTGTCTACACATCTATAATTACTTCTTTACAATAAATTTCTAAAAATACAATAAACACATACTTTTGGCATTCTTGCCATGTAGTGCCAAATTTCTCTGGAAATGAAATCATGGTCCTGAACATATAGTAAATTATTTAATAAAGATTCATCAGCCAATGAACAAATACACAATGTTTAGACTCAACTATAAAACATTGTTAAAAGTTATTATAGTCCAGTGTTAGGAAACTAAGCAGCTTTCAGGGGAAGACAAACAATTGCAGTAAAAGAGCTACTGAATGTTTAAATATCATCAGGAGGAACATACACCTTGGATTATGTCAAAAGTTGAGTTATATGTTTATACGATGGGAAACTGTGCAGCAAAATAATGTTAAATAGTTGGTAGTCTCTTCTCATCTGTAGAGAGGACAGTCCAATCACCTCAACAGGCGGGTAGAATTGAATTTGATATACAGCATGCTTTTCCCTCTGCACACATAGCTGTAAAAAAAATTAATTTATAAATTAGGTACAGTAAGAGATTAATAACAAGAATAGATGGCTATAGAACTATTGTAAAGAAGTTATTGCAATATATGCTCTCTCTCTCATCCCATGGTTATACTTATAGCTTGTTATACTATGATACTGTATGTACTCTTCTTGGGAGGCTGTGAAATGATACAACACCTACATGATGTGATGAAGTTTTGCAGCATCATGCTATTAATTCAAGGCTGACTTGAACACATGCACTGAGTCACTAACAATTGTTGTGAGAGCAGAATCAGCTGCTAAGCAAGTAGCAGGCAGGTACTGTGTACAAAATGGACATGCTGGACAAATTTAAGACTCACAACCTGAGTGGGTGGAGTAAGATGGTACAAGATTTCATCATGTCATTTAAAACTTATGAATTGTTTATTTCTGGAAATTTCCATTTATTATTTTCAGACTTCACTGACTGTAGGTAACTAAAACCATAGAAAGTGAAACAATGGGCAAGTGGAGATGGTAGTGAAGGCGGATCACTTTGTAAACATTCCATGGACAAAGCAGCTCCATTGTTGAGAGAAAAGGAAACACCTCCAAAGTTAAATTGACAATTTACAGATATCTAGAGGTGTACTAATTGTTTTCTTTAATGATTTGGCTGTCAGAGTCTAACAGTAAAAACCACAATGTCAGTTACAATACAACCATCTTAGGTTATGGTAAAAGATTAGCACCTCATACTAGTATGAGTTTATTAAAGAATCATACATGTTCCTCACTGGCCTCAGAGTCCTACCAAAACATTGCTCTTCTCAACGCTGTATTTTCTGCTGTTTTACACATTTATGTACACACACACACACACACACACACTCACACACACACACTGAAGCAGATGCAGTTAGTCAAATTTGTTGTCTCTGCAATGCCTTTGTATATAATGATATGCAGATGTCTAGTTTTGTGCAGTCTCTGAGAACTAAGGAGATGAAAGAAGAGGAAGAAAAGGAGCAAGAAAAGGGAAGGGAGGAGCAGGAGGAGGAAAAGGAGGAGCAAGAGAAGGAAGAAGAGGAGCAAGAAAAGGAAGAGGAGGAGCAGGAGGAGGAAGAGCAAGAGAAGGAAGAGGAGGAGCAGGAGGAGGAAGAGGAGCAGCACAGTTTTGAAGATTGCCCTGGATATGGGAACTCATCTCTTCCTACTTTCAGTTTAGATTCTAAGGTCAGAACCTGTGAAGAGGTTGGGCAGCCAGCCTCAGCACTCCTTCAAGGCATGTAAAGTTCCCTCTCACCCCCTCAATCTTTCCTGCCACCTGTCCTTTCAAAGGAGTCACAGCCTGTGGCTGAATCCCCATTCCAATAGCACTCCCTAATGAAAACCCCTCCCAGGATGGCATATGCCAGCCTGAGAACAAATAAACAGCTGCAACTCCCAGCCCCCATGTTGCTGAGGCTGGCACCCTCTCTGATGGATAGCTAAGCACTCCCCAGTGCAGGTGGCCCCTGTCCTTGGGAAAAGCAAAAAACAAAAAAACAAAACAAAACAAAAAAAAACCACACACCCTTAGAGAGATAAGCACCATATTTTGGGGCAATCAAGTGTTCCCAGACAGCTGGGACCAGTTTGTGAAAGCACTAGTCCCTGATAGCACCATAAAGGCCAAAAGAACTTCCCTCCCCAATTGTGTGACCCTGCCTGCCACCTAAACAGATGGTATTGTGTTTCAAGAATGACTTCCCTTATGATTTCCCTTGTCATGTAACCCTGAAACCCTAGAATCTCCATGTGTATAAGTGCCCTAAGCCTCTAGACACGGTATCGCTATCCTGCTCTATGCAGTGGGAACGGATTGTGAACTGAACCAGGTTTGCAGTTATTAAAAAACTCTGTCTCACTACATCTCATTGGCAATTCTATGAGCTCTCCTGGGGATCCTGAAATCTGGTCATAACACCTGCACTGACTTTGTGGGTGAGTGAAAAGCCAAAAGCTTTGCTTTGGGGTATATGCTGGGAAGACAGACAAAACTCTTAACAAAGAAAAAGAAGTGATGGCATCAGCCGTGTGCTTCAGTCACTTTGAGGAAGCCATGAAGGAAAATGTTGCAAACCAAATAGCAGTTTGGTGGCTGTTTTTCCAACATAATAAACTCATAATTGTGAATTATACGTTATTATTTTTATAAAGCCCTTCCCATTAAATGGCATAAAGGAAGACGTTGCACAGAGATAACTTTTGCACAAGTTTGAATAAAACAACTGATTGAAGGGTTCATGATGAGATGAGGAAACAGAGGCAGGGGGTGAACTACAGGTGTCAGAGGAGTGTAGGTCAAGGGCGGAACAGCTTAGAGGAGAACCCAGCAGACATAGAAAAAAAAATCACTGAACAGCAGGATGAGGATATCTGAGCTCAGTAAAGCCCTGGGTACTCATGAAGAGGAATTTCCTGATAGGCAGTATAAATCTTATTACTCAGCAAGAATGGCTGATATTAGATGCTAAGGGAACCTAAAAGTAAACAATGATGTAATCTGTTATGTAACAATTTCTGTTAGAATGCCGCCTTTTGTGTGCATATTATATTAATATGACCTTGAGGTCAGAAGCTTAGCTTTTGCCCTTACCGGTCTGCTTGTGTGTGTGTCAGTTGGTAGACCTGTAAGCCACCCACTTATGTGTTCTGTGCCAGTCTACATGAGTATCCTTGTGTTCTGGCATGTGCCTGTGCGCCTGACATATTTTCTGTTTGCCTAGCTTTCTATGTGGCAGCCTGTGCCAACACTGAACAAAGTGTGATTATGTCTTATCGACCACATTGCCTTGAAACCTTTTCAATCTTCCAGATTCTGATTATCTTCTTCTGTTTCTGGCTTTGGAGCATAGTTCCCACATGTTGAGTCTCTTCATGTTCTTTTACCACTAGAAGCACATCGTTCTCGATTCTAGTCTGCACCTTCTCCCTAGATGATAGATTTCTATTCTATGACCAACTACCTTCATCCCAATCATGAGAAACAGTGAGGAGATCAATTCATATTCCTTCTTTATGAATGATGTGAGATCGTGAATGTGGGAGAAACAAAATTCAGAGAGAAGTAAGCAGTCATTTGCCAAGAGGAACTCCACCTTTATCCCTTGGACAATTTCAGATGCAAACCCAGAAAAAGGCCAGCTGTCCCTAGGATAGTTAAAATGGGATTGGAATTTTGCAAGATAAAATAAGGATTATTATCATGGTTGGGAATACGTGCTATTTATCTTTGGTGAGCCTTTCTGAACTTGAACAACGAATTTCCAATATTTACCATTGGGTTGATAACAAGTTTCAAAGGGATTTTGGATGAAAAGTTCAGTATGCACTAAAATATTCTCATTTCTGGCTTCCTTTGTAAATCAATTTGGACGGTTGTGTTCAGTCTCATGTTCCAGAGCAATGTTTGTGAGCACTGTGAGGGAGGTTGTAGATCCAATAATAAG
>NW_021604585.1:126832-220784 GCF_004785775.1 Grammomys surdaster
AGAGAGAGACAGAGAAGTCTATGGATGAGCAGCCCTACCCACTCTGCCAACCCACTGGCTTTCCCTAGTATTTGTTTTTTAAGCGATGGCAAGCTAGATTACACAACCAGCTACTCTTTTCTTTTCAAAGGACTCTATTCACATAGCTTTATCAAATGTGTTATGAGAAAGGCTTGAGGAAGTTGGCAAACCCCAGAGAGTATCTCACGATTTCCCTAAGGTTGAGCCACTAGAAAGGGAAGGTGGCACACCACCAGGAAGAACTCCAAGGGACAAAGCCTCCTTGTGAAGGCCTTGTTCTAAATATACAAACCCTGAGCCTCAGAGGGTGGCAGACCTGCAGGGTTGCAGTGCAGTTTAGTGAGTTCAAGAGAACGACTGAGTTTCCAAAGAACACGGTGAGCACAAAGAGTTCTTTGGTTGTGCACAACCCACATGAAACTTCAGTGACAGAACCATTTGACCGATAGCTCTCAGGCTCACCTCCTCTTTAGAACAGCAATCTGAACAATCAAGACATCATCCATTGTGACTTCTTTTGAAAAGTACAGCATTTTTTTGTCTTTGATTTTGTTAAAATCTCATTAATGCTAATAAATGACTTTAGCAGGGAAATGTTCACCTGATTGTTTGATACAGTTGGAGGTAATGATTCTACCAGCAGTGACCTCTCAGCTCAGACACAGATTTGGGACAAGCACTTAAGGAGCATTAAAAAAGTCCTGTGTGATTAAATTAGCCTGGATTGGAGCCAAAAATGCTGTCTGTGAAGTATATCTTTGCCTGAGACTTTTCTGGGGAAAAGAATTTCTTTCTTTTTAGAAATCATAGCAACCCTCAGAAAGTAGGGCAATTAAAGCACATTTTTTGATCAGACAGATAGTTTATACAGGTCTGCCTGGGGTTATTCTGGTGTAATTACTCAAAATCCCAAGTCTCAGAGAATTCCCTGAAACTTGGATAAACTGGGAGCATTGCTAAGTCTACTTTTTATAGTTGCAAACTCTCTTTTTCACAACCTCAACAAGAGACTTAACTTTCACCAGATTCTTTTCTCTACTGTGAGTTAAGGTCAGCATCCCTGTATCCTTTTTCCTGTTCTTCCTTCTTCGACACAAGTTTATTCCTCCTCTACCCCATGGCTCTGGGTATCCAAAGACTGTACTCCACAGTCCACTCCACATTTCCCCAGTCTGTTCTCTATCCTCTGAGTTACCCTAACTCAGCCTTTCCACCTGCTTCTTGAATGTTCTTGTTCTATTAACAATCCTATCATTCTTCTATGGACAGGCTCTTCTGACTAGATACCTCAAGTAACGCACCAAACTGAGCTCATAGCTTTGCAAATTGCTGGAGAAAGTCCAGAGCTCCATGCCATGCCCCACAGCAGGTTCTCATATGGACAGACTGACATTTCTTTTTCTTAGTTGGCTGCTATATCCCACTGTTGACAACAGAGAAACATGGAAAACTTTTATACATGCTGTTATTGGAAGTTCTACCACCCCAAGATTGCACAATTTACCTTTAGATCCAAATACTGCACACTGATTTTTTAGAGTGAACTCATTATTCCAACCCATGACTCCAGCGTTGGATCATAATTCCATCACCTAAATTACACATGCCAACAACTCAGTTTCAGGTTCATATAGTCCACTAATGTTTTTAACGTGTCAACATCTGTAGTCATTCAAGTAATTGGCAGAACTGTTGACTGGGTCAGGGTGGAAAACTAGTGGTAGCTGTTTCTTCATAAAAGCAGGTGTTCATATTAATACTTTATTAAGCATAATCTCTCTTGACTGCCTTTCTTTTCATATTTTGACGGAAAAGCTGAAATTTGGAAGTACAAATACATTGTACTGATACTGCCCTCATTTTCACCCAGCACCTCCATCATCTTCAGCCCACAGCTTCAGTAAAACAACTGTGTAGACCCACAAACAGACATGGGGTGCATTCAGTAACTCAAGTACATTTCACCTCAGCCAGACAACGCTAGCCTGGGTTTTTTAGAGATCCTAATAATCAACTGTTGCAGAATCCCAGGGCCAAGCAGAGAACTGAATGTGACCCATTGATGCAGTGCACATGTGTTCTTGCTTCCTCTCTGAGTATACACATCATGCTTGCATTTGCCCCTGTCGAAGGATAGCCATGTGACTTTCATGTTGTTTGTGACATTTCCTTCCCACTGCTGTTTTGATTGGGGGAGAAGGTGTCAGAATGAAGCCTCAACCTATGTCCTTCAGTAGAAACAATGGCTAAATCTCCTCTTCTAATGCACACTAGACACACTGGTTGAGAAGAAAATGCCCATCCTGAAACTGAAAGCTTTATTCCCAATGTGTAGCTTTGCTATCCTGATGGTTGCATTAAAGATGTGTCTCAGTTAGGGTTACTATTGCTGCAATGAAACACCATAACCAAAAGCAACCTGGGGAGGAAAGGGTTTAGTTGGTTTACACTTCCACATTGTAGTCCATCACTGAAGGAAGTCAGGACAGGAACTCAAACAGGGCAAGAACCTAAAGACAGGATCTGATGTGGAAGCCATGGAAGGGTGCTGCTTACTGGATTGCTCCTTATGGCTTGCTCAGTCTGCTTTCTAATAGACCCCAAGACCACCATCCCAGGGAAGGCACCACCCACAATGGACTGAGCCCTTCTGCATCAATCACTAATGCTCTACAGGCTTGCCAACAGCCTGATTTTTTTTTTTTTTTTGGTTTTGGTTTTGGTTTTTCGAGACATGGTTTCTCTGTGTAGCTCTGGCTGTCCTGGAACTCACTCTGTAGACCAGGCTGGCCTCGAACTCATAAATACGCCTGCCTCTGCCTCCGAAGTGCTGGGATTAAAGGCATGTGCCACCACCACCCAGCACCAACAGCCTGATCTTATGGAAGCATTTTCTAAACTGATATTTCCTACTCTTAGAGGACTTTAGTTTGGGTCAACCTGGCATAAAACTATTCAGCGCAGGAGGCAAAAGTAGAAAAAAAGGATGGACTTTTGTTTGCAGGGAGCAAGACTTTAGAGAGAGAGATAAAGTGTATCCACAAATATGAAAGTAAGGACTAAAATAAAGTAAAATTGGAAAATGGAGATAATTAGCAAGAGATGTGGAGCTGAAAGCAAGCCACTCAGACAGTGCTTGGAGTCAAGTAGAGGATAGCTCAACATAAACTTTCTGGAATGTTCTTTGGAAACGTTTCACTCTCATTAAAACAAAGAACCCTTAGGATTATACAATTTACTGAAAGGTATTCTAGATAATGGCTCTCCTGATATGTTGATGCTTCTCCTTTAGAACTGTAATAAAGGTGTGGGCTTGATTTATGATGCCATTTTACATGTGTTTGATTTTGGCCTTTTCAGCAGCTGGAGCTAACAAAGCACTTAGGCTTGTCTTTAATGGGTATGTTATAGGTCTCTGTCTTTCAGAACCACAGACACGCTGCACTCTGTGCAGACAAAGAACTTACTCTACACAGGAGTTTTACAGGAATCTCAGCAATTTTGATAATTCCGATAAAATGAGCTGATCTAGGCACCCATTTAAAATATGATTTACTGTCTTCCATAGAAAGGTCTATGGTTATAACCATAAAAATAAATATTGGCCTGAATATTCAATATCAATTAGGTGATCTAGCAAAAATATGACCTTGTTTCTTTTGCAAATATGTTTAGTATGTCATTTCACAGGGTTGGAGGAAGTTTGGTATTAAGTAAAACAATCCGTCCTTCCTTCCTTCCTTCCTTCCTTCCTTCCTTCCTTCCTTCCTCTCTTCCTTCCTTTCTTCCTTCTTTCCTTCCTTAGAGGTTTGTTAAGGACCTGTTCTCTCAGTGACATTGATAGAAACTGCCTGTTCATTAATCGGCAGAACAGTTAAAGGTCTGTCCTGAAGTAACTTACAGAATAGAGGAGCAGGGTGGATAGATGAGCTCTTTTATTTTGAGACAGGACCTTCCCGTGTAGCATGGATGACCTTGAACTCACTCTCTTTCTATCTCAGCCTCCTGAGTACTAGGATTATAGGCATGAATCTACTTAGAAAGTTTATGAAAAAGATGCTATTTCTACACCTCAACCCATGATAGATAATGTGGTCATGCAGATTCCTAAAATGGATCCCAGACATGCCCACTATGATTTTGATGGAAAGCACTCACCTGTACCCACCAACCCTCCACAGTCACACTTTCACACGCACGCCTCTGAAAAATGCCATGTTCTACTAACCTTACCCACCTACTCCCTCCTGCCATGGATTCTCGCTATAAAGGAGCTAACGGTATCCAGTAGTATTCATGCTGTGGCCTGGCTACTATGTTGCCTTGAAATTTTCTCCATAGGATAAACTATTTTATTACATTTAAACTTGGCCTCCCATGGCATATCAGAGTCTGAGAAAACCAAATCCCCGTCATTTGCCAGGGTGTAAAAAGGAATGCCTTTAGTCTAATTACCAAAGATTCCCCATTTCCACCTGATCTCTCCTTGGTGTGACCTCTATTGTAACATTTCTATGAACAGTCAGGTCGTCTGTCTCCACCAGAATTGCTTTTTCTAGCCCACTTCCCCCAATTTCTCCAGATACTTCTCGTAAACCAACTCTATTACTGTCACCATATGGTCAGATATAACAACTCTGCTGTCAGGGTAGCAATTTTCTGTGGTAGTTAGTTCTGTCACTTGAGCAAAATAGTTGCGGTAAATAGTTCATAAGTAGAGAAGGGTTATCTGAGTTTATAGATCCAGAGCTCCAGTCTCAGTTTCCGTTTTCCTTTGTCCTTGAGGTAATGGAGCACAACACAGTGGAAGCACATAACAGAACAAAATTGCTCACCTGTGACCAGGAAGAATCAAAAGAAGAAAATCCTGGGGTCACAGGATTCCCTTCACCCAGAGATCCAAGAACTTCCCACAAGACCCCACCTCTCAAAGGTTCTAACACTTCACCAGAGTACCACTCATGGGAACACTTGAGACCAAAACTATAGCAAGTAGAAACCAGCTGAGAATGGGGACACACCGATGTCCACCATGTGCTCCCTACTGAGAGAGAAATGTATGAGCACCAAAGGAGATTAAAGCTCACTGTGTTCCCAGCAAGCATTTCAGATGTATCTTTTAAAGCAATTACAGATGAAGCTATGAAGTTATCATTGGGTAGACCACCATATGGGCCTTGTAGCCCAGGTTAGAGATTTGTCCCAAATGTCACCCTAGGGTTTGAAAAGGGAATGTGAAATGTTGAAATGTCTATTTTAAGAAAGTCTTCTGATACCTACATGAATAAAGGATTAGAAGGATAGAGTGGAGGAGGGAAGCTAAGGGGAATTAATTATTGCAACGGTTCAGGGAGGAGATGACAGGATCCTAGATGGGAGTGGGGGCAGAGGTAAGGATATGAAGTATATAGACTACAAATATATTTTCAAGGAAGCTTGCCAAGGTAGTGGCATGAATGGAAAGATGGTGGATGCCTCAAGACTCCCAGTTTCTGACATGAACAGCTCCCTATGTCACACAATAGGGAAGAGAAGAAAAGGAACATCTTAAGGAGGCAGGTGAAAAGTGGGATGTGAGGATGCTCTGTGATGCTGTTGAATGGTACTGCTTAAATGGGCTGAAGCTCAGCACAGCAGAATAGGTGAATCACCCACTTTAACCTTAGCCACTTAGTGCTGGTACCCAGCTGTGGCAGGGTGAAGGGTGTGTATAGTAGCTGCGGTCACAAGCTAAGGGTAACAGCTACAGTAACAGAACAAGGATGGGAACACACTCAGAAAAAATGAGAGAAAGGCTAACAAATATTCTTGGAAATTATGAGGCTTAGGCGGAGTGCTTTGGAATTTTCAGTATCTCTTGATCCACAGCAAAGCCTGTACAAGAACATGGAAACATTGATACCCATTCTGTTTCTGCAAACCACAGGTATAGAAAGGAATGCCTCCATGCCCATTTCTTCATTATAACTAACTACACCTGAACCTCTGTGAAAGTTTCATCTTCTACACCACTGTTATTTCAAAAAAGAATGACATTTTTTATGACTCTACACATTTTACTCTCCAAACAGTGTTATCAGAGGAGTGTATCCTAGTGCCAAGCTGATAATGTGTTTAATGAAGAAACTGGAACCATGGCCAGACATATGTCAAAAGAAGGTGACCAGCTACCATTTCCTGGGAAAGCCTTCCTGTATTCTGAAATAGTGTTAGCCCTACCACTTGTACTGAAACTTTCCTTCTCATATAAAATGATTGCATATTTGTTAGTTTTCTGATACCTGAAATATCTGAAATATGGTATAGATCTAAACATTGCATTCTCAAAAGAGGAATCTCAAATGGGTGAGAAACACTTAGAGAAGCGTTTAGAGAAGTGTTTATTTAGAGAAAATACAAATCAAAATTACCTTGAGATTTTATCTTACACCCATCAGAATGGCTAAGATCAATAAAGCAAGTGACAGTTCATGCTGGTGAAGATGTGGAGTAAGGGGAACACTCATCCATTGTTGATAGGACTGCAAGCTTGTACAATTTCTATGGAAATAATATGGTAATTCCTCAGGAAGATGGGAATTGATCTACCTCAAGATCCATCTATACCACTCTTGGGTATATACTCAAAGGATGCTTCATCCAACCACAGAGACATTTGTTCAACCATGGTCACTGCCACTCTATTCATAATAGCCAGAAACTGAAAATGGCCTAGATGTCCATCAACAGGTGAATGGACAAAGAAATGTGGCACAGTTACATAATAGAGTATTACTCAGCTGTTAAAAAGAAAAAGAAATTGTGAAATTCTCATATAAGTGAATGAGACTAGGAAAAAACATCCAGAGTGTGGTAACCCAGATCCAAAGAACCTAATATGGTATGTATTCACTCAGATGTGGATATTAGCTGTTAAGTCAATGATAACCATGCCACAGCTTGTAGAACCGCAGAGGCTGGGTATTAGAGTAAGAGACTAGGTAGGACTGACATATTTCCCAAGGAAAGGGAAATAGATAGTTATAGATGGATGATGGGGAGGGGGAGTAAAGAAGGGGGAGAAGGGAAGGAATATGGGGAAAGACAGCTAAAACTGAGGACTGTTTGATGGTTAGTGTGGAAACCGAATACAGCAGAAGCTTCCTAAAATATATATCATATATAAAAGTGGTCTAAATGCAAGTGCCAAACAATGGGGGAGACAGAGCCCCAGCTGGACATCTATTGTCACCAAATGAAGCTTCCAGTACATGGATTGTGTTACTTCTAATAGGGTTGTTGGCCAAAAGTGGTCTCAAACAACTCAGTATGTTGCCAAGATTATAGGTTGTTCTCCATAAACTGACAGCAAGGCTCTATTGCTGAAGACATCTCCATAAACTGACAGCAAGGCTCTATTGCTGAAGACAACACCCACACAACTCACTGAACATAGAGAAGCTGGTGACTACATAGAGCCTTCACCCCTATGTACTAGAGTCTTTGGTACAGGAAGGTATTTAGTATGTTACCAATGGAGAAACGCCACAAACTCTTTAATTTACAGTGGTGTCTTGCCTGCAAGACATGCTAGGGCAATAGTGGCACAAAGCTTGTGGGAGTAACCAACCAACATCTGATTTAACTTAAGGCTGACTCTGTGAGATAGAACCCGCACTTGATACTGCTTGGGTGCCCAAGAATCTGCCCAGGGATCTATGGTAAAAGCCAAATACTACTAAAAGAATGTAGTGATAAAATGATTCCTTATGACATTCTGTTGTACTCACAGATCAGTGCCTTGCTCAGCCACAATCAGGGAAGCTTCCTCCTGTAGGAGATGGGAACAAATACAGAGACCCACAGACAGACATTATCTAGAATGCTAGAGACCTGGAACACTCAGCCCTCCTCTTAAGGGTCAGGTAACCCCCTAAAAAGAGGATGTGAGAAAAGTATAAGAGCCAGCGGAGATGGAAGGCACGGAGAAAACACAGACTTCTAAATCAACAACATCTATACACAAATGAACTTATAAAGACTGAGGTAGCATGCACAGGGCCTGATTAGGTCTGCATCAGATGGGGTCCTAGAAGTGGAAAGAAGTGGACACTTCCATCCTTAACTGGAAGCCATATCCAATTGGTAACTGCTTGCAAATGAAAAGTTAGATTTTTCCAAGGGAAAAATCACTGGAGAAACAAACCACTCTTAAGGGTAGGCTGCATACCCAGTAAAAAAAATAGCCAACAGAAAGTAAACTCAACAATATCTTGGGAAGTTCCTTGTCTCAGAATGCTGCACCAGGGTTTGCTTTTTTTTGTTTTTTTGTTTTTTTTGTTTGTGGTTTTTCAAGACAGGGTTTCTCTGTGTAGCCCTGGTTGTCCTGGAACTCACTCTGTAGACCAGGCTGTCCTGGTCTGTTTCCTCCTGTTTGTTTTGTCCTGTTCCAATGTGTTGGGTCTTCTATCGTATTTTATTTTTCATTATCCTTCAGAAGCCTGTTTTCTAACCAGAGACAGAGATCAGTTGAATCCAGATGGAAGGGGAGCTGAAAGGAACTTGAAGGAGTAGAGGCAAGGGAGCCATAGCAAAGACAAAACCGAAAGTAGGGGTTGCCTGGAAGAAATGTTAATTGAAAAAATGCAAGGCTATGAAATGATGCCCATGAGACCTAGTTATGTACAAATCAACCCAAAACAGACATCTATTAATCAAAAACAAACAAACAGAAAGTACCAGAATATAATTTGTTTTCTCTGCAAACTGTATTCCTGTTCATGTCTCTTTTTTTTTTTTCATTTATTTTTTGTCTTCTATCCCCCAAATTGTCTATAGGAACTATGCATAACTTTTATGTTCAAAAATGTTTTGAACAATCAAAACAATGCAAGACGACATCTTAATTTCAGCAAAACAGTCATAACTTTTAGAATTGTTGTTTCATTTTCTTGAAATGAGAGGCTCTAAAAAGTAGATTAATGCCATATTTTTGTTGTGATGCCAATTTTTTCTGGGGGGATTTTGATGAGTGGAAACGTACTAACAAATTAGACAAACCATCACCAGTCTGTCATGCATGCTTATTTTTAAGACTCAGTTTCAAGAGTTACCCCTCCGTGGGACAATACCGGGGCAGCAGAGCCACTGCCACAGTATTGTTTCTACCTGGTTCTTTCTCTTCCGAGCCCGTGCCTGAGCCAAGCATGGAAACATCTGACTGCATGAATGCTGAATGAGTAAATAACCAAGCCTCTGTATTATTCAGTCACCTTCTGGAATCCTTGGACCCAAAGAAACTAGAGCTACTAAGTTAGCCTGGATGGAGCAAAGCAAGTCAAATCAGAATGAAGGATGGATTTGGTCTTTGCAACCTCTGTGAATAGTTTTCACACGCTCTCCCACCCCTTGTCTTCTCTTGTGGACCACCACATCACCTGTATTGTTCTTCACATATCCTGAGTGAGAACTGAAAGCAGGAGGGAGGCTGCTTGCTCGAGTGGGCCAGCTTCATGCGTCCTCCAGTCCTGAGCTCTGTAGCTCCACTTCTGCTGAGGTCCTCTGACCTTGACTTCCTGAGCCTCAAAAGAGCAAAGCAGCCAGATAGTGCAGGATGCCGAGGAGAAGGGCTTTTGTTTCTTATGTGGTAGCACAGATAGATGGGTGGCTGGGCCACAACTTAAGGACTTTGCTAACAAACAACTGGTGCTGTGAGGGGATTCCTGACCAGATGGCTGGAACACAGGACTCCTTCTGTTAACTGCAAATTCCATTCCTATGCTGTAGCTCCGATTACTAAGACGAGGGTCACACTCCGGCTGCACCATGCTACCATGCTCATGTATCCTGTTGGAATTGGTGGGAGCTGTGTGTTCACAAGCTGAGGATGGTATGGTTTCCTTGAAGGAAGAGGGGAGAGAGGAAGAAGGGAGGGGGGAGATTGAGAAATAATGAATATTATTTTTCCCAGGAGAAAGGACTAAGATGTGCTTGTGAGCAGGGGGGTGGCCTTTTCTTTGCCATTATGAATTACTCCACTAATAGAAAGAATTAACAAGTACTCTATCTGTCTTAAATTCCATTTAATATTCATGACCAAAATAAACTGAGCTTTTGCCCTAATCTTGCTAGCTGGATGCTATTTTTCAGCCCCAGGGAAAGGAGCATTTCAGTGGAATTTCTTCCGGGTACTTAGAGAGAAAGGAGTGGTGGGGCCAGGAGGAGAGAAAAACAGAAAGGCCTTTTCTGCCTTCCAAGGAGAGTAATGAACACAGCTGCCCTCGAGGCCGAATTCTCTTTGTGGTAAATGGTTCCTCCTGGCTTTCTGAAGTGTGTACCTCCCAAGAGCCATTCAAGGTCACCGTGACTGGCCTTCTCTGAAGTGTTACCCTACTCCTCCTGGGTAAATCTCAATTTCTATTTTTTTTCCTCCAAAAGATTGTGAAAGACTCTTCTGCCTTATCCCCAGTTTTGCAGCCTGTGGAAACTCTCCATCTCACAGACAGAGCGCCAGAGCGCCGAGTGTGTTTTCTGTTTGTGTGGAGGAGGCTTTAGAAGGGGAGCAGAGAATTCGGCCTGATGGTGGAGCAGAAACAGGCTGATCATAGGTACCTTCTTAACAGCACTTCTGGACGGTGCAGGGCCTCCAGTGTCCCAGGAGTGCCACACATATAATGCCACAACACGTTTTCCTATAGAAGAAATGCTGTACCTTCTTTTGAAAATGTTTTCAGATTTTTGGGATAACCCTTCACCCTGTCTTATCCTCCTCCCTTCCACCCACCCCCCTCCCCACTGCACCCCATCTTTTCTTAGGTCCCATCCTAACTTTCATGTCTTTTGGTTTTTGCTTTGTGGACCACTGGTTCTAACAAGGGCCATTTATGTGGGCATGGGTGTGAAGCTATTTTTTCAAACATGAGTAACTTACTATATGCTTCATCACTGAAAACAAAGACTTCTCCAACAGCCCTCCATTGCTATGAGCTCCCCTGAGTGGGGCAGGGCCCCATGACTCTTCCCCTAGTTATGACTGAATGTTTACTGGCTGTCTTAGGTGGCCCCTGTGCCATGTGTGCCCCACTTATAGTGAGTTCATGATTGCCATTGCCGTACCTTACCCATAAGACAGCCCTCCTACCATTTGGCATTTCCTTTTTGGTCTCTTCTTTGATATTCCCTGAACCCTGGTGGGATTAATGTGAGTATGCCGGTTAATGCCGGGCACCCAATAGTCATTTGCTCTTAACACCTTGACCAGCCATGACTGCCTTAACTGCTGTTAGCTACAAAGAGAAGTCTCTTTGATTAAAACTGAGGGTAATACAAGGTATAAACATAAATATTTAAGTAGTTTGATGTGTCTTTTTAGCCAAACAAAGTAGGTTTACTCTTAGTGCCTGTGACCTCACAAGCGTGGGTCTTTGATTAGATTCATGGTACCAGCATGAAGCCCCTCCTATGGAAATGGGTTTCAGATCTAACCATAAATCAGCTGCTTAACCCCATGATACATGTCACAGCTGTACCAGTAAGTATCTCTTCCCTGGAAAGTTAGTATAATATGCAAAATCTAAAACTAGGGAAGACCAATTGCTGATGCTCCTTCCCCGATTACCTGTACATAATCTCTGGCACTGTGAAGGCTAGTCAATAGGGAGAATGCTTTGGGTCAGTTACAACACAATTTATGTGTATCCTGCAAGCAAAGTATGAAGTGGAAACTTAAGGGTTCTTTGGAGAGTCAGTTGTGTTGGATGGTATTTTTCTGGGCAAACACATGAAGGAACATTTTGTTAAAGTGGACACAGGTGTGAAAGACTAAAGCTGACTTATGAAGGAACATTTTGTTGAAGCAGACATAGGAAAGAGGATGTTCTCCTAAAGCAAGCATGTGAAAAGACATGTGGTGGATTCTTTGCCAATAACATACATGTATTGGTCTGCCTTACATTGTGTAGTTGAGCTGCATTTGTCAGGACTCCATAGAGAGAAATGCACCAAAAAACATCTGCTGATGTACTATAGTTTCTTGCTGTTTCCGTGGACTCAGGCTGATTGGATGCATGAGCTGAAGCAAGGCACTTAGAGGACACATGATGTTTGGAGGGTATAAATAGGACTCCATGGAGTGATGGAGACAGAGTTTGTCTTACTGGTATAACTAGCTGTGTAACACTTGTAGGTCTCCTATCTTTGCTGATCTTAGCTTCGCTGAGAGAGGCACAGTTGAGAACTTCTCCTGGTGTGCCTCTGGGTCCCTCCTGCTGACTGAAGCTGAAGCTGAGGCCTGGCTGTCTCTGCTAGGTTGTGTTACCCACCATTGCTAACCCAACTCTACCAAACTGGATTCCTGGTGTATCTGTGAAGTGTTTGGGAGTGGATCGAGCTGCCACTGCTGACCTGTGAACTGAACTACTGATTTCCAGACAACACACCAGGAGTTGCTTCAAAGAACCTTTTTAAACAGTTCCACTTCCCCCATATCCTTTCTTTCCCACTATCTCTGATGGGTGGTTGTTGGGCTGTGGGGCTCACATGGGCACGGATCCTGTTGGATTGAATTGTGTGTCCCGTGTCTGTTGCCCCAAGGGGCTGGGGCCAAGGCTCAGGGGAGCAGAGGTGCAAGAATTTGACTGTGTTCACTTCACACAGAGCTGGGTGGATGTCGGCTGTGAGAAGTCACAGGGCTCCGCTCCAGGGTTGGGGAGAACACAGTCTAGGGTCCCACAGGGGGCTAGAGCTCTTGTGTTGGGGATCCCCAGGCCATGAGGTGGCCATGAACTAACTGGTCTCAAGCCCTTGGGCTCTCAGGCACCACTGAGAGGCTGTGGAAGGGCCAAGATGGAGATGTATGGGCTGGATTGACCAGCAGCCGAAGGGGTGAGGGGGTTAAGCTCCAGCTGCATCTCATAGGAAGGGGGCTCTTGGTCACTGCAACTTACTTGGCTGGGTCTCGGTCTCAGCTGGCTCGGCTAGCTCACTTGAGTTTGTGGCCTCTGTGGCTGGAACAAAGAGAGATTGTTGGCAGAAGGTTAGAAGGCAGCTTGGTAGTGGAAGACCTTCTCCATGGTTCCCCACAGCAGGCCCCAAAGACGAGAGGTAGTCCAGGTCTTAAGATATGGTCTTAAGATCTTTATTGTCATGGTAGGAAGTAGATGAAACTATACCCCATATTCTCAGGGCAGGCCTGAGGTTAAATACCTTTTGGAAGGAGGAAGGTCTGGGAAGGAATGCTTAATTGGCTATGCCCTCTGGCCTTTAGGTATTTCATGAATACGGAGATGCCTTGAGGCTCTGAGGCCTGTAGTCATGCCCTATACCTGTGCTACATCACCTATGGCCACAAACTTCTCTTTGGGAGGGACTGTAGAGGGCTATGGCTATGTGAAAGCAACCAGGGGTCCCTGGAGCAAGGCCAAACTCCTACCCTCCCTGAGGGTCTCCCGGGTTCGAAGCCTCCTCGACTGGGTACCCAGCTGCCTCTCACAGCCCACTGCCCCACAGGTGGTGGGCTAAAAGGGAGGTTAAAGCATTTAAGAAGCATCATTAAAAATAGGTTTTGCAAAAATTAAAATTACAAAGGTATGTTGTATCTTCTTCAACAGTAGGATTTTACCATCCAGTTCTTGTGGACATCTAAGGACAATAGTCATAACTTACATAGTTTGGAGGATCTCTGGGGCCTCACTGGCC
The DNA here is from genome assembly GCF_004785775.1 of Grammomys surdaster. Classification (NCBI taxonomy): domain Eukaryota; kingdom Metazoa; phylum Chordata; class Mammalia; order Rodentia; family Muridae; genus Grammomys; species Grammomys surdaster. Next base: position 140,528 of record NW_021604585.1, read on the forward strand.
CCAGCTAGATGTCCGCCATTCTTGGCACTGAGATTTTCATTGTATAACCCATGGCTTTTGGGTTCAGCTTTATCCACCCATGTGTCCTAGTTAGCTTTAACTATCAATTTGACACAATCTAGAGTCACCCCATTAGTGAGTTTCAATGGGGGATGGATACCTTTGATTCTGCTGGCCTTATCTGTGGGCTTATCAATGGGACTTATTTCTTGACTGTTAATTGAGGTAGGAGAACACAGCCCACTGTGGGCTATACTATCCCTGGGCAGGTGGTTCTGTACTGTACAAGGAAAGTAGCTAAACATGAACCTATGAGCCAACTAGCAAGCAATGTCCTCCCCTCCCCCTCCAGTTCCTCCTGTGCCACTTAGGCTGTGAAGTTCCTTGATCAGAGGTAATGCTGTGTTGTGTAGAATAGCAGGCAGACCTACTTTTAAGTTCTCTATGTTTGTTTGTTTCTATATAAGCTCTGAGAGCTACAAACTTTCCTCTTAAGAGCACTTTATTGTGTACCATAGATTTTTATATATTGCTTTTAATTTTCATTGTATGCTTGGATTTACAGTTTTTCCTTCTTGAATTCTTCAGTGTTTCATTCATGGTTCAACATTCAACAGTGAGCTTTGTGTCTCTCTTCTCCATGTGTTTGTGTAGTTTCTGTTGCTATTAATGTCTAGCTTTATTGCATTGTGGTCAAATAAACTGTAAGTTGTTATTTCAATTTTCTTATATTTGTTGAGAATTTCTTTGTCATAATATGTTGTCTATTTTGAATAAAGTTCCATGGGCTACTAAGACAAGTGTGTATTATTTGGTGTTTGAGTAGGATGCTCTGTAGATGTCTGCTAGGTATATTTGTTTTATGGTATCATCCAATGTTTATTTTTTGTCCAGATGACTTGTCTCTTCATTAGGAGTGAGGCATTGGAAGTCACCCAATATTACTGTGTTGGGGTTAATCTGTGACCTAACATCTAGCAATATTTGTTTTATGAAACTAGGTGCACCTGTGTTTGGTGTCCATACACTTAGACTTATAATCTTGATGAATTGTTCCCCTGAGTATGAAGCAATCTTCTTTATCTCTTTTGACTAATTTTTGTTTGAAATCTATTACGCCAGATGTTAGAAGACCTATGCTTGTTTCCTACTTCGATTTACTTGGAATACCCTTTTATATTCAAGATAGTATCTATCTTTGATGGTTAGGGTTGAAGACAGCAAAAATTATGATTTTTTAATCCAACTGCTAGTCAGTCTTCTTATTGGAGACTTGAGACCATCAATATTCAAAGTTATTATGAATGAAGTGTAGTAGTTCATGTTCTATGGTTAATTTGTGGCATATCCTTATATGTCTTTTGATTAACTATCCCAGTATTGTTTAATTTCCCCTGTAGCCTCTTGAATGTGCTCATCTTTCTTTTCAATCTAAAATATCCCTTCCAATATCATCTATAAAGCTAGATCTGTAGTCATCTGTGGTGATACCTGTATGCTTTGTTTTTGTTTGGTTTTTGTTTTGTTGTTGTTGTTTTTTTGATCATGAAAAGTTTTTATTATTCTTTAGATTATGATAGTTTTTCTAGGTATAATGGTCTGAGTTGGCACTTGTGACTGTTCAGAACTTGGAATACATCTTTCTAATTCCATCTGGATTTTTAAAGTTTCTATCAGATAATCATGTGTTATCATGGTTGGCATACCTTTATATGTGAATTGGCCCTTCTCTCTTACAGCTTAATCTTTCTTGATTCTGTGTTGGTAGTTTTTAAGCTATAATATGACACAAGACATTTTCTTTCTGTTTCTGTCTGTTTGTTGTTCTATATGCCTCGTATTGAATTGGCACCTATGTCTTTTAGGTTTGGGAAATTATCTTCTATGATTTTATTGAAGATATTTTCATGCCTTTGGCATGTAACTCTTCTACTATGCTGATAATTCATACATTTGTTCTTTTCACGGCATTCTAAACTCATGTTCTGTACATATTGGTTTCATTTTTTTCAGTGACTTTTACTGAATGATCCAATTACTCTTCCTTTTCTTCAAGCTGTGCTATTCTTTTCCCCACATAATCGATTCTGAAACCATCTATCTTTGATGCTGAATTTCTATTTGTTTACTGAATTTTTTCATTGTCAGCATCATTTCAGTTTGTTTTTTCTTCTTCAATTTTGTCTCTTTATTAAATTCTATTTCCACATCTTTAATTATCTGTCTTATTCAATTGAACTGCTTTTTTGTTTTTGTTTGTTTTGTTTTTTGTTTTTTTGGTTGTTGTTCTCTTGAGTTCTTCATTCTCTGAGTTTTTTGAACATATTCATAATTCTTCTTTCAAATTCTTCACAAAGAAGTTCCAAATTGTTCTCACTGGGAGTTATTTCTGTGAAACTGGTAGGTTTTTGAAGCAATATCTTTTTTATGTTTTTTTTTTTTAATGCACTGGGACTTGCACATCTGGAGTTAGGTGAATTTTACTCTGTTCTTTTTCTTTATGTTTTTGTTCAAGTCACCTTTCTTCTTTGTGTGGAAGCATTTCAATACTCAGGAGAAGTCAAAGCTGTAGTAGGGTTGAGGTATTATTTTCCTATGTAGGATGGTGCTCAGTGTCACAAGCTCTGCTCCTCATCTTCCTCTGAGAGCCTACAGCTGTCTGGAATAGCATTCATTATCTAGGAATCAATAGACTTCTATTGGTCCCTTGCTCTCATCACTGAATGAGATGTTTCCACTTGCCTGAGTGGCATCTCTGCATTAGTTCCAGTCTACTCTCCACTTCTGCCCCTCTATCATGGGTCCCATACACATGGCTGCCTTATACTGGTTCAGATCCAGCCCACATGACACTCCCACAGTCTCCACCATGAGCTGTAAGTCCATGCACTCCCAAGGACTCTACCCTGGTTCAGGTCAGTCCCACTTCCACAGCCTCTGCCATGTTTCATGGGCTCCCACACACTAGGAGTTAGTCTTGTTCTTTTGCTCTCTCATATCTATGTTCCCATTACATTGTCACATTCTAATCACAATTACTCTGGAATTGGTTGCACTTTTACTGGATTTATAGACTCATGAGGAGAGTTGTCTTCTACAGAGTCCTGAAACCTTCTATCACACACTAACTTTTTTTTTCTTATTTTGTCTTCTTTCAAAAGGCAGAGGCAGGAGGATCTCTGAGTTCAAGGCCAGCTTAATCTACAGAGTGAGTTCCAGGACAACCAGAACTACACAGAGAAACCCTACCTCAAAACCAAACCAAGCCCCTCCCCCCCCCCAAAAAAAACCCAACAAGAACCAGGCAAAAAGAATGCAGATTCTGAAGACAGAGACAGTTCTAGGTTTGAATCTTTGTGTGACATTTTAAATTACTAACTAGGGCAGATTATTTATACTTCCTATACCCTAATGCTGTCAATCTAACTATTACTTTGGTATAAATTATCATTTATCTCTTCTGTTTGAGAGATTTTTGTTTTGTTTTGACATAAGGTCTCACTCTGTAGCTCAAGTTGGCCTTAAACTTATTTTCCTGCCTGAGCCTTCTGATTCATGCTTGGCTTGCTTTTGCTATTCTGAAATGTTACTACAGGGTATACAGGAATGAGTTTGTTGTTGTTTAGCCTCTTTAGCATCTGAGGTATTTGCTTTTCATTTTGAGAAATTATACATCATTCAGTTCTTGGAAAAAATCTTAGCTATTGTGTTTTTAAAAGTTAACTTACCCTATTTTTATTTTACTATTTCTGGAAATCAATTTTGGACCTTCACCCTCTCTAGCCTCCTAACTCAGGTAATTTCACATTTTTCCGTCTGTGTAGGTCAGCCTTCTCTCAACAAATATCCAGAAGTAATCAACTGAAAAAAAAAAAAGACTTTATTTTGGCTTATGGCCTTGGAGGTTTCAGGCCACAGCCTAGGCATGCTCTGATGCTTTGGGCCCATGGAAGGCAAAAGCACCTTGTGGTGGTCAGGAAGCAAGAGAGCAGCCAGCAGAGGCTGGGGTCCAAGCACCCCATCTCAGGCGGCTCCTGTACTTTATATGACTTCTTTACAGCAAGCTCTAGTTCCTGACTGTTCTATCACCTTCCAGTAAGACCTCAGCTAAGGAAAAACTGTTCAGCAATCAGACATAATTTTAATCTCTTTGCTGTATGTTGCATAATTGCTTGAGATTTAATTGTTATTTATCTAATAACCATTAATTATGAATGCTGTTGAATCTGCCACAAACTTTGAACTCCTCATTCAAGCAAAGTTTTTTATTTATAAGTGTCTATTTTTTAAAATAAAAGTATTTGTGCCTTTTCATACTGTTAACTTACCTTTTAAAAATACCTTAATTGGGGCTGGAGAGATGGCTCAGTGGTTAAGAACACTGACTGCTCTTCCAGAGGTCCTGAGTTCAATTCTCAGCAACCACATAGTGGCTCACCACCATCTATAATGGGTTCTGATGCCCTTTTCTAGTGTGTCTGAAGACAACTATAGTATGCTTTAAATAAATAAATAAATAAATAAATAAATAAATAAATACCTTAGTCATTTTTTTTAAAAAAAAATTGGAACTTTCTTTTTCATAGAGTACACTGGAAGAGGGCAAATCAGGTGTAGGTAAAGTATCACATGCAGGTCAAGTCAATGTGCCACATGAGATAAGGGAAAGAAATATCTTCCCATATTCAGATGATGGAGGATGACATTTTTTTGTAGTAATATTGTGTAGCTCACAGGGGAGGAAGGTGGTCCAGATCAGCTGATTTACAATCCTAGGATGTTAGCATGGGACACCTTGAATGTAACTTCCAGTCCTGCTCCAAGGCTAGGGTCACACGCAGGGCCCTGGGCTGCCTGGCATGCTGTGGTGCCACCTCAGCTTGGTCTGGCCCAGCCTGACATGTATGGCCTTGGATCCAAAATGATGCCCAGAGAAGTCTGGGGACCCAAAGTATGTGTTGATGATAGGTAAAGTGGTTGCCATCAAGCCTCAGAAACTGAATTTGATCCTCAGGTTTGCATAGTAGATGGGAGCAAGGACTCAGACTCCTTGCAAGTTGTCCTCTGACCATAGAAGGAGCACCATGGCACTGTTGGGAGCACGCAGAAATCCAGCCTGCCTCTGAAATTCTGCTAACCACAGCCTCCAGTACCTCCAGTGTCAAGATATCCTGGCTCACAGTATATTTAGGGAAGCCAAGGCAGGAACTCAGGCATCAGGAACCCGGAGGCAGGAGCATCATGAAGCAGAGGCCATGGAGGAGTACTGCTCACTGGCTTCTTGGCATTTGTTTTGTGTTTTTGAGTCAGAGTTTCTATGTGTAACAGAGACCTGACTGTCCTGGAACTTGCTTTGTAGACCAGGCTGGCCTCAAACTCACAAAGATTTACCTGCCTCTGCCCCTGCCCCTGCCCCTGTCCCTGCCCCTGCCCCTCTCTCCCCCTCTGCCTCTCTCTGCCTCTCTGCCTCTCTGCCTCTCTCTGCCTCTCTGCCTCTCTGCCTCTCTGCCTCTCTGCCTCTCTGCCTCTTTGCCTTGAGTGATAGGATTAAAGGTATGCCCTACCATACCCAGAACTCACTGGCTTCTTAATCATTACCTTAAATGAAAATAGCCACTTCATGTGTGGCTCCCACAGAGACAATGCATGAGTTCAGGAAAGTTAAATATTTCTTGCAATAAGAGACCTAGTTACAATGGAGAGAACAGAGCTATTGAAAAACGAGAAGCAAATTCCAAGTGAGACTCAGGTAAGATTGACAGAGAGGACCCTGGAGAAGGCAAGAAGCTGAAGGCTGACCAGTCCAGGTATAATGTCACATTTAAAAAGTCCATACTGAAAGGAGGGCAAAACTGGGGTGAAAAACAGATGTTTTAAGTAAAGAGTTACAGAGCGTTCTTAAGAAATGGCCTGGGGCTGGAGAGATGGCTCAGTGGTTAAGAGCACTAACTGCTCTTCCGGAGGTTCTGAGTTCAATTCCCAGCAACCACATGGTGGCTCACAACCATCTGTAATGGGATCTGATGCCTTCTTCTGGTGTGTCTGAAGATAACTACAGTGTACTCACCTACATAATAAATAAAATCTTAAAAAAAGAAAAGAAAAGAAAAAAAGAAATAGCCTCATGCCAGCACAGCAAGAGACAAGGTTGTCCTTAGATGCAAGGTGGCCAGACAGCATTAGCTTGAGGCATGAGTACCTCTCAATTCTACTCTCCTCTTACAAAAAGTGAGAATAACCAGGGCTACAGAGCTATTAGCCCACACGACTGGCAGAGAAGACAGCTTTATCTGTGCAGAGTTTGCCTTGCAAGCACAAGGTCTTGGTTCAAGATGTACTTCAGATGACACAGCTGCTGCCTGTGAGCTGGCCACCCTTCTCTCCCTCAGCCATGATCAACATTTTCCTTGGTAAGCCAGCCTTGGCCTCAGCAGAACTGTGACTGTCATTAGTGTGGCTTGGCTGTGCTCCTGCCAGCTAAGCCTGAATCTGCTTGCCTTTCCATAAGAGGTGCCGGCTGGCATAGTGCTTCACCACAGCACTGCGGCTTCGTGGGCCCTGTCAGCCTTTCTTTCCCTTGCCTCCATGCTCTCCATTATTTGGAGTTTGGAACACAACTCTGTGGTTGAGTCAATACCGGCTGAAATGTGGGAAGTCAGAACAGCTCTCACTTAACATTTCCCCTGAGCTTCTGGGATCCCTCACTTCACCATCCAGAACTCCGAGGGGTTTCAGGGAGAGGACTCACTCAGGAATAAACTGGTTTAGCAGGGCTGATAGGGTGGGGAGATACCTAATTCCTCTCTCTCCAATTCTGCAGCCCGCTTGGCAGTGGAGATAAAGTCAGTTTGCTGTGCAGTATCATCGGGACTTGCTTTGGCACCTACATACTGTCACAAACACTGGAACTGCAACGGGCGATTGCATTAGCTCCCAAGAAAGTGTTTATTTGTAACTGGCCTACTTAGAAAACTGGAATGGAAAAAGGAACATTTTGATGTAAAAAGAAACACAAAGATGTTGGAAGGTAGCAATATCGCCCCACACTCCAAGACCGAGTGGGTGGGCAAGCCCAATCTCCAGTGTCACAGGACAGCGCTCACTCTGGCTCTGCCCAGTGTTTCTCGTTCTCAATGATGTTTCTAAAAAGCATAAGCCATAGGGGCATCTGAGGAGGGCTTGAGGGCTGGGATCTCCTTTGGGTGAAGGAGGATTTGCAGGAGCTAGAGATGGGGAGTGAAGTGGATATTGGCGTGGGACGCAGCAGGACAGACCGCTGTTGTGAATTCGAAGCCTTATTCAGAAGGAAGGAGGGAGGATGAGGCGCTGTGGGGGATAGGATGGAAGGGGATGACGTTGGGGTGGGGGAAGCTTGGCCTGTAAAGCACAGCTGAATGAGTCACTGCTGAGCAGGAGTGGGAACTGCTGTCGTCTGTTCTTGAATAATTCTGAAAGTCTGTAGGTGTGGAACTACACATCTCATTTATTCCCCTTTTAATTTTGCTGTTAAGAACCTGCACAGTTAACGAACTCTCCCCATTCCATTCCAAAGGGTCAAATCCTTTCTTTTTATTGGACCCCATAATGCTACTGGACACTGTCTCCAGGGGCCTTGTGGATGAGGAAGCTGTAGCCTGCCTATCCCCAAATTTAACACCCAACCCTGATCAACTGCCTTATGTTTCCAGGTCAATCATGGATTCAATGTTGTGTGTGTCCTATCACTGTACACAGACATTGATATTAAGGACTGTTTTGACTCTGGAGTTCTTTGGGGAGCAGTCTTAATTGTTCAATGCTATAGCCGATGAGAAAATATTATTCTAACTTTTCCACATCCACAGGATGTATTTGTGAGGTATGATGCCTGGACCAAGTAGGAGAGCTTTCCTATGGATGCCGCTGTAACTAGAATCCCCGCTTCTGAGAAACCCTGCCATAACATCACACTGCCTTGGCATACCTTCCGTTTATTTAAGAGTGTGGAGTCTCTGACTCCAGGAGTGGGTGGCTAAATGAAGGACATTTGAAAATGAGAGTGTGAAGGGAGACAGAAGTCTCTAATGAGAAACTGTGCAGAGTGATGGCTGCATGTGTCTGGAAATATAATTATCCTCTTTTGTTTGCTTGATAGAGTTTTTGATAGATAGGATCTTGACAGCACTGTTATGAAATGTTAAAATGTAATTTAGGTTAAAAAAACTTAATTACCTTAAATTATAGTCTGAAGACTAGTTCAAGGCTTTGATCCTTTTGTGTGTGGGACATAGCAGGGTCTGCAGGTGCAGCCTATCCAGCTGCTCTGCTTAAATAAAAAGAAAAAAAAACATAGTTCACTCTGTCCATTGCTGGAAGGGGTGCATACTGAGGGACACCAGCAGGATTTACCTCCTGCCCCCCAAAAGCAGAGTGCCATTGTGGTTATTTCACTCATTAGGGAATAAAATTCAGGCTCCTAAGTGCAGCATTTGGCTTCTTGAAGACCTAGCACCAACAACCTCCATCTCAGGCAGATGGTGGTGCGAGCTGCAGGGCTGAGTAGCAGACCCAAGCCTTCCCAGACATCTTGCTGAAGAATTAGACTTGTTATTGGAGGTTCCAGGGGCCTTGTTCAGTTTATCACAAAAGCTGAGCAGACATAAGACTGTCTGCTCATATATATATATATATATATATATATATATATATATCCCATTTTATTCTTATAATGACCCCTGATGGAGTTTCTATCATTTTCACAGTCATAGATAGGAAATCAAAGCCTGAGCAGGGAAGGGAGCTGTCCCAACAATGGCTAGAAAATGATAGATTCCCAGCATACTGGTCTCATCCAGAACCAGGCTTCACCACTGGCCTGGCTGCATCCTTTTCCCCTGTTCTTGCACCCCAGGAATGAGTGGGACCAGCAGTCCATGACACCTACAAGGCTGAGGTATGGATGCTCTTCTCTCCTGACCTCTTACTGAATGGTGATCAAGTTTAATGCAGTTTTGGATGTGAATGCTTACAGCTACCATTTCAAAGGGGGACTTGTGATTTAAAAAAAAAAAAAAAGGCTTAGTGAGGTTCCAAGAATGCAGGAATATGACTCTAAGACTTGGAGGAGTTGGAAGAGAATTTCACACTAGCTAATCAGCTTGATGCTCAATCTTTCCTTAGCTTGTGAGGGTCCAGTGTGGAATCCCAGATATGAAAATGGGAGGACACATTTCCCTTTCTTTCACCCATGGGTGTGTTTATGCTCAGTCTTTTGAGAGGAGCTTCCTGCTCTTCTGCTTTGCCTGGCTCAGGCTCCCAGCACACCTGCAAGCAAGCAAGCGCAGAGATGTTACTTCCCCTCACCCCCACAAGCTTACTGTGAACCCCACGGTGGAAGCAAGGTCCTCAGGGAAGATGAGCAAACAGTAAATTGTATTTTTCTTCAAGGTACCTTGAACTTTCACCTGGTTGTCTCAGAGGAAACACAAGCAGGTCTCTGGGATAGCTCTCCTGCCAGAAAGCTTTCAGGAACATTCAGCCCTCAGTTAGAGGTGTCTCAGGAGAGTGTACTTCACCTATTTTATTTAAACACTTCCTGAGGTAGCGTCTGATTATGTGTAGATGATCATTTCTACAAGATCCTGTCACTTTGGAGCCTGGCTATTTCATATTTTCTTTGAGGAAAATGTATTTGAACATCTCCCCCATACTTTGTGAACAGTTGCTTTCCATACAAAATTTGAGTACATTGCTCATGGGCGTGCAAACAGCTGCATACATGAGTGTGGAAAACCGTTTGGCCTCAGGCTTCAGTATAAAACATGCTAGGACACACAGTCACTTTACCCGCTTGTCAGAGAGATGCTTTGCTGTGCTCTGCCCTGACTGTTCCCTTCCTTTTCCACATGTGGCACAGTAAATTGGAGGGCTTGCTGAGATGTCAGCTGGGAAAAGCCAGAATCCCTGTAACGCCTGCTACCCCTGAACCTTTAAAAGAATCAGACATTCGAGAACTTGAAAAACCGAACAAGAAAAGCTGAGCTAAAGAAAGGCTAAAACAAGACGCAACAAGCCTCCTTCAAATTATTCATAATTCCATTCTGATTCATAGCAGGAGTCAAAATAGCCTGCAAGCCCAGGGCTGCAGCTGGTGGAATGAAGCTTTGCTGTGTTTGTTCAGTTCCTCCAATGAGGGAAGGCCAAGTGGAGGCCTGGGGAAGGGAGATCCCTAAAGATAAAGATGAGTCTTCAAGGCCAAATGTTCTTTTGGCTGAAGGTTTCAGATATTTGGTAACCAGATTTGGACTCTAACCAGGCAAGAGGTGGAGGAAAATCTCAGCCACAGGGACTAGATAGACCTTCCTGGAGAGGGGGTTTCCCATCTCTGCCTTCATCCTACTCTTTGCATATTATATCTGGTAAATAAGATTTCTGTAGCCAGCATTTTTGCCAGGTGGCACCCGAGACTCATGAATCAGCCAAGAAATTTGCTATTCAAGGAAAGACCCCTGACTCTCTGTATCAAATGTTTAACTTCCCTGTTGAAACCTCACAAAAAAAACTACTTTTGGGGGTACTAACTTGACCTTGGCTTTTTCTAAGAGAAGAACCTGTAATGTTCCTGATAGGTAAGTAAACTTTTGACACATGCAGAGGTGCAATGGTTTGAAACACAGATGAGTATAAAGGCGTGCCAAGTGCCTTTGCCATGGAAGAGGAGCTCAGTCTTGTTGGCTGTGACTGCTGACTTGTAACATCACCAGTGAGAAGCACAGGGCATATGACATGTGTTTAGCCTCAGAGGCCTTTCACTCTGAAGCTCAGCATCTCCTGTGATGTGGTTTGGGGCTAAGTTGCTTGATGTTAAAGCTAAATGTTAGTTTAAAACACGCACCTGAAACACCCATGGGGGAGACAGGTCATAAGATGGATAGTGAAGAACAGACAAGGTTAAGGTCTTCATAAAGGAAAGGTGTTCCCAGCAAGGGGAGTGTGGCCTCAAGAGCCGGAGAAGTGGAAAGAGGCTCAGATTCTGACAGCATAGTAGAACTCCTGATTTTCTGGAGAGAAGGGACATGCTGGAAGGTATGAAGTGGGCTGAATCATAAAGAGTCTCAGAAATCTATGAAGAACAATCTAGAAAACCAAGGAGAGCTGTTTGATTTTGTTTAGTATCAGTGACTGTGTTCTTCCATGGCTCTGCAGGAGGAGGACAGGTACTGTTTCATGGGTACCGAAAGCGGAGCAACACTCATATCCTAGAAACAGTTGGAGAGACCCAGCTTAGCGTTTGCATTTGAGATGGATGGCTGGAGGCTGGTGGGAAGTAGAGAGGGCTTAGTACTTTGGCTGAGAGGGCCTGGGCAGAGGAAAGTGGCACTAAGTTAGTCCCAATATGACTAGAGCCAGATACAGAGTTAAGTCAAAGTCATGGGCTGGGGACTCTCACAGAGAGGGCCAGGATTCACAAATGGGGCAGGAGACTGAAGCAGACATAGAAGCTAACAAGTAGGGGAAGACTTGATACTGTGGAATTAGTTAGTTATCCATGGTAAAAACAAGACTCATAGGATATGCTCTGGAAAAATTGCAACAAGTCAGTGATGGGCACCAAAGCCTTAAGGGCTGGCACTAAGCTTCATTCAGCTGTGGGATGGAGTCAAGATAGCCTATGATATGCTGGCAGGTTCATTCCACAGTTTGTATAGAGATGTCATAGGACTATAGCTATGTACTGTTGGCACCTAGGAAGTCATGATGCTCATTTCTGGTGACATTTATCAGTTAGAAACCACCGAGACAAATTCATGTCATAAAATAAGAATCTTCACATGACACTTGAGATACTGAGATTATAGTTCAGAGATATAAAAGCAGCTGTTTGCCGGGCTGGCTCAGATTGTGTGATGTTGTTTATCCACAGTGCTAAGTCCAACTTGCGCTCTACAAGAAAGGATGGACTGATGAATTAGTGAAGTGCACTGTGGATTTGGGAAGGCTGAGTGAACACTGGCCTCAGTGCCAGTTTTTTTTTTTTTTTAGCATGTCTTATTTGACCTCAGTCTCCTGACCTCACAGATAGGAAGTATGCTCCTTGTGGACACAGAACTCAGGAAAAGCTCTAAGGCTGGAACTAAGCACCCTTGATTCCCAGGCTAGCAGTCTTCCTTTGGATCTTAGCTTCCCCCCTCTTCCCTGCACCGCACCACAGAGCCGGCACACTGACCTCACTTTCCCAGTCCCGCCCTTGGCCTCTGTTAAGTTTTGAATTAGGAATTTGGCCATAGAACTCATTTGCACAATGACTAAATTTGTTTCACGTGTGGGATATGATTCTCTTGGGGATGGATTCTAGGAAGAGGAATGGCAAATTGGTTCAGAATCCCCAGTGCTGGAAAATGTAACTAACTAGTGTGGTGAGAGATAGTTGGGAGATGAGGAGAAAGAGAAGAAGGAGGAGGAAGGGGACAGGATTTGGAGGGAAGCACAGTATGAAGAAGCAGCAGTAGATGTCTCTTATCAGAGTAAAGATGAAGAATTGAGGTTTAGGGTCATAATCTACTCAGTGGAGGAAGGGTGGTCACAGGGATGGGATGGAGGGAGGAACCTGGTATTGGTTGAGCAATGCTATAGAAAGGTCACATGGGTCTTGAGAAGCAAATGGTCAATGAAGATACTCTAAGCCAGACACAAAGTAGGTCCACAATCTATGTCAGCCAAAATAAGTGGCTGTGTTTCCAGGTGTCATCCTTACAGATGCCCTGGAACAATGATTGGTGCCCCTTTTATAGAAGCAGGAAGTAGCTTGAGTCCCTGAATGATTAACTAACTCCCCTAGAGTTTGCAAAGTGACTTATAGCATAAAGGATTCAAATCCCACTCTCTTTTCCCTGATAATGTTTTAGGGACCTTGATGCTTCTGAAGAATAAGGATGGGAGGGGGGCAGTAGTGCCTTAGTAGAGACCCGACATTGCTTAGGTCCTGAGTTCAACTGTTAGCACCAGAAAACTACAACAAGAACAACAATGACAAAAGGAAACCAAATCCAAGCAAGGACAAGCCTTTGATGATGAATCCTGAGGGGTCCCTTTTGGAATCTGAAGGTGTAGCTCAGTGGATAGAGTGCTTACCACTGCCAACCTTCCTGATGCTGCAACCCTTTAACACGGTTCCTCATGTTGTGCTGACCCCAACCATAAAATTATCTTTATTTCTACTTCATCATTGTAATTTTGCTACTGTTATGAATCATAATGTAAATATCTGTATTTTCTGTTGGTCTTAGATGACCCCTGTGAAAAGGTCATTTGAATCCCAAAGGGATCATGACCCACAGGTTGAGAACCACTGCACAAAGCAATGGATTCTGTACTAAGTACCTCACAAACTGGAGGGGGAGGCACATGCCCATAACCACAGCCCTCAGGAAGTGGAGACAGAAGGATCAAGCATAAAGGTCATCCTCAGGTACAGAGTGCAGTTCAGTCCATCCTGAGATACACATTAGACTCTATCTCATTATAATGAGGAAGAATAGGATTTTCTCCATGTGTTTGTTACCGTGTGCCCTGATAGAAACCATCAATGCATGGGACCTGGTTCTGCCTTTCTCTCTAATTGCTAATGCACAAACCAGCAGTGCATACTGCTCTGTTCTTGAGGTATCGTATTGAGGTTCCTAACAAAAGAAGACTCTCCCCTGCTTTTGTTCTCCACCTTCTCTCCTTCCTGACCCCCTTTACTTTATATTTTATTTTATTAGCTAAAAGAATCAGTGATAAACCATTTGTTTGGAAAAACATGCAGCCTGCTGAGTCCAGATCACCTTCAAGTGCTTTTGGTATTCAGAGACATAAAATCTTATTATTCAAGTTTGTTCAAAGAGGCATCCAGAACATGTCCAGGCAGGGCCTGGGGGTGGGCTGATCTCAGTGTGGCTGCTGGCTCCACAGGGATGATCACAGGACACCAGGCCTGCATCTCACCACCAGCTTTCAGAAACTAAGCCTGAACCTCTGGGGCCTGGCTGGAAACTACCAGCCATCACTGCCAAGCAGGAGCTGTACCCTCACAGGCCATCTGCAGGGGTGGTGCAGCCATTTTCGGGCATTGAGAACAAGCCAGTGGTTTAAGCCAGCTTTTGCTGCTAGTGTGGGCTGCAGGCAATAAAGCTGGAGTCCAGAGGACACTGGGGAAGTCACCCCCGCAGCCTCCTTCAGCCACACAGCTGCACTAGATCTAATTTAATTTAGTCTGATCATCTTCGAAGCACAACATGAGCTGGGCCATCAATCTCAGTCAACACAGGAGAAAACCAGGACAGGAGGTGGCCCACCCAAGGTTACACTGAATCACTAGCATTTAAAACTAGAAACACAGCTTCCTTATTGCTATAGAAATGCATTTAAATGAACAAAAGCAATAGGCACTGTTTTAATTACACCACTCCTTTCTGGGGCTAGATCATTATAATGCAAGTACAAACAAATTAATACTTTCCTGCTTTCCTTTTTGGAGAGGAAGAAAGCAATACTGTGCCAAAGCAAACGACTTTACTGCATGGTATTTCAACAGTTTCTACTGTCTTAAAGAATCTGCGGGTGTTACATGTTGGCACATTTAAAACACTAACCCCCTGAATCTTTGCTATTGTAATTTCTAAAATTTTTACAAATACATTTATAGAAAAAATACGCCTGTTATTCAAAACTTAGAAATTTGTATAAAGGGCTGGGGTTATGACTCAGTGGTTGCAGTGCTTGCCACATAATCACAGTGATCTGAGTTCATGTCCCCAAACACCCACAGAAGGGGCAGGCCAGGTGTGAGCACCTATAACCTCAGAGCTGGCTGGGCAGAAACAAGGAGGCTCCTGGGGCTAGCTGTCCATCTGGGCCAGCTGAATCAGACCATCTCAAAAGACAAGGATAAAAGCAATAGAGGAAAATGCTCAACCTCATCCTCTGTTGTCTATGTATACCACAGATGAGTGTCCCTGAACATATGTACACACACACACACACACACACACACACACACACACACGCAAATTCATTTCTATAAAAAATAGAAAACAAATGCCATTTTGAGGGACAATTGAATAACTTTTAATATTTCCATACTTCTTCGGTCTTTTTTCTAATATATATATATATATATATATATATATATATATATATATATATATAACATTATAGAAGAATGTGTTTAGGATCTTAATACTATAGAAATTTATGGCATCATGACATTTGAGTGTTGTAGAAAGATGGATTAAAGCTAACCAACATTCCCATTACTCCATACTCAGAGAGGAAAAAGAAGTAGACACTCCTCTAACTTCCCAAGAGCTGGCCCACATCCCCATCCTCACATGCTTCTTTCTTTTTTTTTCCAATCTGCTTTTTTACCATTTTAATTACATGCAAATAATAAGGTCAGTTCTAGGTTGAAGAACTAGCAATACAATAGATGCAAATAGTCAAGGAACAAGCAAGACAATAAACACAAATAGTCAAAGAACAAGCAAGGCAATAAATAAAGTCTGGTGATCATTCCTATGATCACTGTTTTTAAGGGCTTATCAGGATGATCAAAATATCTAAGCCTACTTCCCTGTCCTAGCCTAAAGTCATTTTCATGTCTGAAGTCTACTTTTTTGTTCTAGCCTAAAATTTAGATTCCTGCCTGAAATTACTTCTTGGTTCTAACCTAAGATTTAGATTCCTGCCTGAAATTACTTTTGCTGAGCTTTGATACTGCAGATACTGCCAATAAAATTATCCATGGCCTGAGATAAGTATTTCCATTTTGGTCAAACTTCAAGAATGGCATATACAGCTTGATCATGCTAGCCCTCCTTGTCCTGGGAATACTTTTATTCCTGCCCATTGTGTTAAAGCTTGTCATTAACACCAATATGTTGGCAACCAAAGTACATAGCTTGAAACTGAAAATGGACCCCCCAAACAGTGTTATTAATTTATCAAGCTGGCAAGCCAAAATCAGGTAAGATTCTGCACAGAGCCTCACCAACTTAAGATAGACATTCATTGCTTTTGATAATGCATATTCCGTGATGGGTAAGTAAGGCATTCTTGTCGAACTACCTAAGACAGTCTCAGTCTTGTTTATGAAATAAAAAGGGGGGAGATCTAGAGAGCTTTGAGGGCTGCTTGGCAGGAATCTGACATTAGGCTAGAACAAAGAAGTAATTTCAGGCAGGAATCTAAGTCTTAGGCTAGAATGGGTTTCTGCTCTCAGTAGCAGTAGGTGTTTCTCCCCTTGGCTCTTTCCATTTGCAGCACGGTCACTGGCTTCCTTGTTTAAAAACTCATTACTCCAATCATGGCTTCTTTTTGGACATGCATAGCTATTGAAACATCACATTTTCCTCAGAAGCAGCTAAATATAATCAAATGGCTCCCATGATGATAGATTTTCTCTTGATATCTGCTTACCTTACACAATCCACCTTCAAAAAAACTTCTTGTTTGACAGGGACAGCATACTTATGAATTGAAACATAGAATATATATAAAACAAATAAATATATGTGCATATATAAATATAAATTGAAATGTAGAATAATACATATATATGTATACACACACACACACACACATATATATATATATATGTGTGTGTGTGTGTGTGTGTGTGTGTGTGTGTGTGTGTAATGATCAGACTGGGGTAAGCAACATATATCATGTAAGATATCATCTTACTTAGGGTACCCATATATCATGTAAGATATCATCTTACTTAGGGTACCCATTGCTGAGAAAAGATACCATGACCAAGATAACTCTTATAAAGATAACATATAATGAGGGCTGGCTTACAGGTTCAGAAGTTCAGTCCATTATCACAAAGGAAGGAACATGGCAACATCCAGGCAGGCATGGTGCAGGAGGAGCTGAGAGTTCTACATCTTCATCTGAAGGCTGCTAGAAGAAGACTGACTTCCAGGCAGCTAGAACGAGGGTCTTAAAGCCCATGCCCACAGTGACACACCTACTCCAACAAGGTCACACCTTCAAATAGTGCCACTCCCTGGGCCAAGCATATTCAAACCACCACAGATATTTATCATTTATTTGGCTTGGGAGCAGTCCCAATCTCTACTATTTGTGTTGAAATGTATACTTTTTTCAAACATACTTACTCCCATGCATTTTAGAAAGTTTGAAATTATCCCCTATCCAACTACTCCTCTGTATTTGTTCATTAGCCTCCCTCCACCACCTTCCCAAGCCCTCCTGGTAAACACCATTCAGTTCTCTTCTTCTCTGAGGTCTACTATTTGGCCTCCGTGTGCAAGTGAGAGCATAGGATGTTGTCTTTCCATGCTGACATTTCCATTTAGTAAAATGTCCCCTGTCTTGGTGCAAATAATATCATTGTATTCTTTTAGTAGCTGAATAATATTCCATTGAATATTTCTATTGTATATTTTACCCCTCACCTATGGAGGAACACCTAGTTGATTGTACAGCACAGCTCGTGATAAGCGATTAAACAGACATGAACGTAGATGTCTACTTGACAGACTGATTATTTTTCTTTACATACATGTACTAGTGCAGTGGTTCTCAACCTCCCTAATGGTATGACCCTTTTTAATACAGTTCATGTTGTGGCCTGTTGACCATAGATTTATTTTGTTTCTATTTTATAACTGCAATTTTGCTACTGTTATGAATTGTAATGTAAATATCTGACAAGCAGGACATCTGATATGTAACCCCTGTGAAAGGGTCTTTGACCCCCAAAAGGGTCATGACCTACAGGTTGAGAACCAATGTACTAGAGGGCTTGTTGGATAATATGGGAGTTCTGAATCTTCCCCCCCCAAAAAAAATGCTGTATTGATTTATTTTTGTCAACAGTGTATTAGAGTCCCCATTTCTCCACATGCTTGCCAGCATATTATTCATTTTGCTAAAAAGTCTGCCACCACCACATTGCTAGCCCAGCACAATTCCTAACTAACTACTTCTAAATCATATTCTTGTCCCCACAGATCGGTCTAGCCACCATCCCTTAACTTGGGTGGAAGATAGGAAAAATTGGAAGGGAGGGAAGAAGAAAGGAAGGGAGGGAGAGAGGGATGAAGGGAGAGAGGGAAGAAGGATGAAAGAAAGGAAGGAAGGGAGGGAGGAAGGAGGAAAAGAGGGAGGAAAAAGGGAGAGAGGGAGAAGGGAGGGAGGGGGAAGGGAGAGGGAAGGAATGGAGGGAGGAAGGGAGGGACAAAGAGCGAAAGAGGGGGAAGCAATGTAATTTGATTTCAACTGAAAGCATTTTTAGAAAGTCTTTCTAACTAGAGTGAGAGGCCATGCCATAGTGATTCTGACTCTCTGATGTTTAGGGTGCTGAGATGTGCTGCTCTGTCGGTTTAAAACTGTATGGTTTTTCCCATAGAGTGGCAGACCACTTGGATCTCTGTCTGCTCCAGCCATTCACTCATTTTTTTTTCTTCTCTTTGCTAAGCAGTCCTGCACCAAGATCTTTCTTCCCTTCCCAGGCAGCTTGCCTGAGAGTGTTGTTTATCCCAGCTCCACATGGGGCTTCCTCTGACAGGTACAAGGTGTGTGGTAAGGCATGGTAACCTTTAACTTGGCCAAGGTTAAAAAACAACAACCACAAACAGAACACTTCCTTCTTGCTGTGAAGCTAGGATTTAAAACTGTTTTGATTCTGTTGCCTTATAAAATAACTAGATCATGCAAACGAGCATTCCTCTTATCTCAAATTTTATGGGGGTGTATAAGATCTAACCTCTGATCATGTTTCTAATGTATAGGAGAACTTACCCATCCTATCTTACTAGAACCTGCACCTTTGACCAGCATGCTTCTCTCCCCATCCACCCTCACTCTGGCAACAATCCTTCTGTTCACTGCCACCATGAGTGTTGCTTACTCTTGTCTTTTAAAATTCTTTCCATACACCTTAGCTTACTCATCAGCTTTCCCTCTGGTTAATCCTCTTATCTTTCTGGGGCTTGCCACCATTCACTCTCTTCTCTCTTTACCTTCCTGGGGCTTGCTAGAATTCACTCTCTCCTCCCTGTCTCTCATTTTTAATCACTAGCTTCTGTTTAAGTTTTAGGCCTTTGTACCCCCCTCTCTTTCTATGAAGAATACTCCCTTTTCAAACTGTGTTATTTAACACAGACTGCCAGAACAAGATAATAAGGAATGGATGGCTTTGTCAGCTATGTCCTCACAAGTTCAGAGAGTGAACATCCAGGGTCAAGGACTCAGACAGGATGTTCAGTTTCTGTTGAAGGAGCACTCTGTGGCAAGCTTCATACTTACATGATAGAGGGAGAGAGGAAGGGAGGGGGGAGGGAAGGAGGGAGGGAGGGATCAAAGGTGGGAAGGAAGGAAGGAGAGGGAAAGAGAGAGGGAAAAGGAGAGAGAGAGAGAGAGAGAGAGAGAGAGAGAGAGAGAGAGAGAGAGAGGTGAGTGTATGGAGATACATACATGGAGGTTAGGGCAGCTTCTGGATGCTGGCCTTCATTTTTCCATCAGCATCTGAGATTCTCTTGTCCCTGCTTCCCTATATGGAGAGCTCCAAAGAGGCATTCAGAGTTACAGACACTTGTGTCCTGCTTTTATCTGGGTTCTGGAGATCCAAACTCAGCTTGTCAGGCTTGGGCAACAAGCATCTGTATCCACTGAACTATCTACCCAGACTGAGACATCTGTAACGGCCCTTACTCACACCTCATCTTTTAATTGAACAGCCCTCATGGTTTCTGCCATTGTACTGCGATCACTAATCAGCTGTGATGAGGCACTTTGGAGCAGCAGAGGTTCCTCTTAACTTACTACCACCTGAAGACCAGGCTCGGAAGTTGACTCCCACCCTGTGTGGGGAGTGAGGAAACCAATCATCTTAGGAGGCTGGGAGAAATTGTGTTCCATGCTGTGCTAACTGACCCCACCAGAGCCTCTGTTGAAGAGAACATGCAATATAAAATGACCACAGAGAGGGTTAGAGGTCAGCCACTCCATGGATCGCTGTGGGTTTGACTGAAGCAATTGTAAGCAAGCAGCACTGGATGTTTCCAAGCCTGGGTGCATTGAATACTTGAGGTAAGACCAGATCTTATCTCCTACTTCGGAATTTGTAATGAAGGAATTTACCTCCATGCTTCTTTGTAATGAAGGTTTATGTTTTGCTGATAATTTGCATATGGTCCTTTTGGTAACCTTGAAGGACTTGCTGAGCACAGCCAGTGTAATTCTGCATTAGGAAGAGCTGAGCCTCGGTGAGCCCATCCATGGTTACACCTCTGAGCAGTTGGAAGACTATAAATATCCGTTCTGGAGGTTGTCACAACAATCTTTATAAAGGGGCTCATTTCTGCCTGATACTACTGTAAAATCATCCTCTGTTGGTGTGGCTACTAGCTGGAATAACCCAACTCTCAAATGGTCCTTAGTTATTTTGAAATAACTTCACTAATCATAAAGTGCCCACAGAAAAAATGATCTTTAGAGTCAAGTGCTCAACTAAACTCTTCATTTACTAGGAATTCATTTAACATTGACCTCAAATTACTCAACAATGAAATTACAGATTTCCTGTAAACATGAAAACCTCAGGTTTATGAGTCCGTATTGTCTAGTTTAATTCAGTGGAAAGGCATACAAGTTAACTTCAGCTTGATGCTTTGATGCTCCTGTGAGGTAGATAATAGTCATCAACTAAAGAAAGAAAACAGAAACAGGACATTAGTACACATAGAGGCACAGTTAAAAGACAAACCCTAGTGAGTCACTGTTGTATAAATTCCTTCCTTCTGAGAGTTCACAGAACCCTGAGCTGCTTTTAGCAAACAGAATATAGGCAGACTATGGGCTAGCTACTCCCAATTCTATTGTTAGACTCCCTTGTATCAAGCTGGAAAGAAGGGTCTCTTTCTGGTTTTGAAATAGTAGGTATCACATGATAAGAGACTGTGAGGGTCTGACAGAGTCTGAATAACCCTTAGCTAAGACCAGGGGACCAGATAAACAGAAAGGGCCTCAGTTGGGCCCATGCCTGGTCTGCTTTTCGTGTGACCCAGAGCAGTGACTAGTGACTCTAGACCACAAAAGCTATGGGGTAATGGATATATTAGTTTGAAGCCACTAACCTAGTGTCTAATTTGTTACACAGTGACAGAAAATTTAATACAGCCTCCCTGTCAGGATAGAATGTGTAAAATGGCAGGTTCATATCTCATCCATTTGGCCATGACAAATTGCTTAACGTTTCTGGGCCTTTTAACTGTAACACAGGAATAAAAATTGGCATATATATATATATATATGTATATATATATATATAATTCATCATCAGGAGGATCAGATAATACAGTCTAACTTAGGAGGAAGTTATGCCACTTCGAAGAACAGTTTCTATTGCTCTTAGACGACATGTTTGTCTTATCACTGTAAACATTTTAATTGTTATTTTTCTCTATGTACTCCATGTTCTGAAGACTTCTGGCTTGCTCATTAACTGGATTTTTTTTTCTAAGTGGAATTCATTCTCTTGTCCATTTCTAGTTCATCAGCTGCATCAAGTTTCTGATCAGTTTGGGATGGTCTTAAAAAAATAGATATAATTAATGTGTTTGGGTTAAAAGCAAAGCTGTTTTGGTGTTAGAGTTAATGAAATTTCCATTAGCTTATTAAAAAAAAAATGTTAGCAATGGGTTGCTGAGCCAGATTTAGAATCACAAAGTTAGTTTAATGGGGAGAGATAGACACAGGGTGGAGGGACTTGGCAGCATGGTCTTGGCTGCCTCTGTTTATCATTGCTTCCTCTGGTGTTGCTGGGAGATTAGAAAGGCTGGAAAGAAAACGGCAAGTGCCTGTGGCATGAGATGAGCCAGGAGAGGAAATCAAGGCATTGGGCTTGTTGTCAACGGTATTGGCAAGCTGGAAATGAACTTGAGGTCCTTTGGGTTTTAGGAACTATTGTCCAATGTCCACATTACAGTTATGGGAAAGAATGAAAACAGAAATGAAAAAATGAAATGAAATTGAGACCATTTCTGAATGGGAGTTTCTAAAATGTTCTTGTCTATAATTTGTGTAAAGAGCCAATGCCTGCTGTCTACACACTATGCCTATCACTAGGGCCATGTTTCTCTCAGAACACTGCCTAAGGAACTAGCATTCTGCTGCATTATTTACATCAAGGTCTTCTTACTCAGTTTCCAGATAAATGTTCTTCAAGTTGGCTACAGACTTGATAAGGAATTATGTGTACTTCTCCTATGTAAACCCAGACAATTTCCTTAGGACCAAAGATGGATGCAAGCAATTGTCCCACCAGGTCTAAAAGCACATTGATTTTTCTTTTTTTTAATGCAGCAAATGAAACCACAGTTTAAGAAGCACATCTGAGAAGTTCAAGTAGATAAGGTTTCCCACAGTAGAAGACAACACACATAACAAGCACTCACATAATAGACCCCACATTCACGGGGAAGACACATGATAGATATGAAATTCGTAGTATAAAGACAAAACATGCACATGGAATCCCATACATGCACAACAAGGGCTTTGAGAAATCCGGCAGCAGAGGCCCCGTGAGTTTTCTTCAATCATGTGCTTCTCAAGTTAATCTGTGACTCACATCCCTTCAAACATCTCCCAACTCCTTCATGTTCCAGTCACTCAAATTCTAAATACCTCAGTATTCCTGAAGCATGATTTGTAAATAATTGACCCTTGAGATTTTCTCTAAAATGTTAACTGTTACATGGGGGTTAAGTATGAGGTACTTCAACATCAATGGGTCCAACATGCAAACCACTGTTAAAATAACCCACCAGTCAGAAACAGTACCTGCTAATTATATAAGGAAAATTGAGAGCTGTGACTGGTAACCGAAGTCCTTCCTTTAGGAGTCTAGCTTGTCTTTTTCATGTATTGTCAGAGAGCCAGCTTCAGCTATCATATCATTGGCCTACCATCCGATATTCACACAGGCAGACCCTGCTGGGCAGGGGAAAGGACCAGTTTTCCGAAAAGCCAGTGGGCAACTAGAGTGGAAGCCCAATCTCCCTCCCTGCTGCACTTAGCACCCTCGGACTTGACATAATGATTTGGCACATTACCCTCTCTGCATTTCTGCTTCTAGGGCCCAGAGCAACTCCTTATCAGCAAGCATTACTCTGTTTATTCTGCATAGAATGGAAAGGAATATTTTACCCTCTCTGAAGAATGTATGGCCAGGTATTTCCGAGCGCTTACTGTGAAGATCAGAAACAGTTTTTATCTTCATAGAGAAGAACTGACCTGGGCTGTGAGAAGGCCAGACCACACAGTTCTACATGAACTCATCTTAGGGCTTAACTGACCACAGCTCCAGCACCAAAAACATTCATTTGCTTACAAGGAGAGCAAAAGCCTATACCCTCAAATGTGTCACTATTTTACATTCTGAATCAAACCGTGCCTTTCCCTCCACAGAGTGGCTTCTACTCTGTAAAAGAAATTGAATATCTCAGCAACTCCCAGATTGCAGTATCAGCAAATTACTTATTTGTTAAGATATGGAGCAAGAACATATTAATTAATACCACCACCACAGAAAAGAGTATGAGCCTGTCTACAAACAAACAAACAAACTCAAAAACTAAACTCAGGGAGCTAGAGAGATAGTTCAGTGGCTAAAAGGGTTGTTGTACAATCATGAGAACAGTAGTTCAGATCCTAGCCCCCACATAAGAAGCCAAGCATACTATAGACTCCTGTTATTTCAGCTCTAAGGGATCCGATGCCCTCTTCTGGCCTTGGTGTAAAACCTCATATGCCCATGCACATTCTTGTGCAAGCACACACACAGATAATAATATAAATAATCCACAGGAGTTTGTTCTCTCCTTCCACCATGGGGATTTTGATCATGCTTTCCACTGGACCCTAGGCTAAAAAAGAGAACCCATCAGGGATTGAACTGAAAGTAGATCTACCACATGATAAATCTAGATATGTAGCCAAAGGAATCAAAGTTGCCAGGCAATATAAACACCTTCACACTTGTGTTGATTGTGTCACTATTCACAATTGCTATGTTACAAAAATCAACCTATGTACTCATTTACATATGACAAAATGTGGTATGTATTTATGCAATGAAGTGTTATTCTGTCATAAGGACGAATGAAGTCATGTGGTTAGCAGGAAAGTGAATGGGACTGGGACTGGAGATTATCATGTTAAGTGAAAGAAGCCATACTCAGAAAGGCAAATACTGTGTGTTTTCTCTCGAGTGCATGAAAACAGAGGGGAGATTATTTGCAAAGAGGAAAAGGCTGGTAGGAAGAAAAGAAGCACAGAGAGTAATATGGGGAAATATGACCAAAGTAAATTATATATAAATATACAATTTCACAATTTAACTGTTTTATAATTAAATTATAATTAGTATACACCATCAATTATGAAGAAGTGCAAGAGAGATGGCAGAGGGCAAAGGTGCCTGACACCAAATCCAATGACCTCAGTTCAATCCCTGATGGGTTCTCTTTTTAGCCTAGGGCTTGGTAGAAAGCATGATCAAAGTCCCCATGGTAGAAGGAGAGAACAAATCCCTGTGGGTTGTCCCCTGAGTTTCACATTTTTCAACCTCTACCCCTCCACACACACATGCGTGCAAAATAAATAAATAAAATGTAAAATATGAAAAAAATCAGAAGCAGCATATTTGAGTGTTGCTACCCTCACATGAGTACTAGATTACAGGCTTAAGACAGAAGCAATATTTTCCCACACTTGCTGTATTTAAGTCACAAGGAGATGGCCTTGTTCTATTACAGCCCCAGTCTGTGCAAACTTAGTGGACTCTGACCACACTTCCCCTGAACCCTAAACTATAAAGAAAACTCATCAACTCTAGCCTACAGTCACCCACATAAATCAAATATTACAAGTTAGATGGCCCCAGGTGTTGATGATATTGATGATAGTAATTACTATAATTATTAGGCCCTGTTTCCAGAATGCTTACTAATGTTGCAGGTACTGCTTTTGCTGGCACTAAGTCCCATAAAGCCCACACCAACCTTAACTGAGGCAGTACCTATCCCCGTTTTATAAATGAGGAAACTCATAACTATTGGCAGTATAAAGAGAAATTAATCTCATATGTTGCTCAGATTTAACAGTTGGGAGGCATTTTGTGCTCTTGTGGATTTGGGAATTTACAGAAAGCCTCTTCAATCCACAGGCATACAGGGCATTGAGATCCCCTAAGGCAGTGTTTCTCAACCTTCCTGATGCTGTAACCGTTGAATACAATTCATCTTGTAGTGATCCCTCAATACTAAAATAATGTTATTGCTTTTTCTTAACTGTAATTTTGCTGCTGTTATGAGTTGTAATGTAGATATCAGATATGCAGGATATCTAATATGTAACCCCTATGGAGATCATGACCCACAGGTTAAGACCTACTGCCTTAAACCCTCTTCCCAGCACATTTACCTCTAGAGCAGAGCTCATGGCTCTTCCCACCGGACAGTAGGGCTATTCACTCTTGATCTTTTCTGGTTTATTCTCTTTTCTGAGGCACCTGTTTTAGTATCTCATTTGCCACAACCCCCTTTTTCCTCCTCTTCCAACCTGTGGTTTATTTTGCTGGGTCGCTGTGCTTCATCCTTAGTCTCAGCAACTGTCTTGGTGGACTTGATGACTTTGGACTACAGCTCTCAGAAATGGTCCTCATCTTCTGAGATTCCTCTCATTCTAAATGGTCTTGAGAATGCAGGCCCTCCATACAAAGGGCTTCTCCAGCCACACAAAGAAGTACACCCACTCCCCTCCCTGTATCTATGCATAAGATTATTTTGATTTGCTTTAAATATCTTGTTTGTTCAACCCAAGTCCAAAGCTGCTCATCTCATTCTTTTTTTTTTTTTCTGGCTCTTTTAATGTTTTAATGATGACATGCAGATATTCACATCAGAATACACAGTAGGGATCCAAGAATATCTTGAAGGATCTAACAAAGTTAAAACTCATGTCAGGCCAAAAAAAAAAAAAAAACAAAACCAAACCAAAACAACAACAACAAAAAAACTCAGAACCAAAACACTGTCAGAACCAAACACTGGCCAGCCACAGCTTGTGTCCAGGTGGGACTCACAATGACTGGAAACTGGCTTTACTTCTTCAAACCCTGGTCTAGTTCCAGGACCTTCATGCCTTTCTCCAGCTTGAGCATGCCTCTTTCCTGTATAGCTTTTGTCCAAGTATCACTTCAGTGAATAGAGTCGCAGGTTCTCACTGGTTCTGTTTTTTTCTTCTTGTCTTGTTTTGTTTTCTTTTACTGTGAAAGGACAGTTTTCTCTAGCTATAGACACTGAAGAAACCCTCCTGAAACTGCAGGAGCCCTTTCTCTGGAGCGTCCCTCTGATTGTTCCTACAGCACAATCCCTTCTTTTATGTCCTTACATTCCAGACATACTTGGAGCCCATGACACAGGGCAAGGCAACTTTAGACTCTCTCCCCACCCGAAAGGATGGTAGCCACAACCCAGTTTGTTGATTTCTATTAGACCTGTGAGGAACTGTGAGTAGATAAGACCTTCAGTCAGGAGACAGGATTGGACTGTTGGACACATGAACAGGACTCTGGAGTCAGATATTTAGGCAGCAGCTCCTCATGGCTACTGGCAAGGAAACTGAGAAATAGCTGGTGATGGGGATGGAAGTGTAAAGATGGAGAACCATGAAAAAGTGGTTGTGGGTACACACCCAAGCAGGTAAGATGCAGCATCATTGAGGCCCACATCTCTGTGGCTCTTCTGTAGTGGCAGGAAGACTGCATTCCTGGGGCTAAGGGTCAAAGGTACTGCACTGGGAACAGGGATCTTCATGTTGACAATTACTTTGGGTAGCAAGCTTATATTCTTTTTGACAAAGAAAGAAAGAGAGAGAGAGAGAGAGAGGAAGGAAGGAAGGAAGGAAGGAAGGAAGGAAGGAAGGAAGGAAAGGGCATTCTGGAACACTAAGTTGAATCGTGAGAGAAAAATAGAAAGAGGAGAGGGAGGATGTTGTAGTAATTATATAAAATTATATAAAATGGGCCACTGGTCTAGCCTATCTAAGCTGCCTAGCTCTGCCTAGCTCAGTTGAGATGTTTCTTGGCCAGAGGCCACGTGGACGCCCACAGCTACAAACGGCCAGCCAGAAACACCAGCCCTACCACCCACGAGACATCAGCGTGGGAGATGGCTCCCATGCTGTCTCTGCAAGACTGGGCATCTTCCAGACCATCCCGCCATCCACGAAGTCCCAGTAGGAAAATGAGACTCTAATGCTTAAATTATCCAAAAGCGTATATATTTGGTAATGATCAGTAACAAGATGCCCATACAATCAGAAGTGTAACCCAATACCCAACCTAGATATACCAATTACCTTTGACTGCTACAGACACGTGAACACTGGCCTCCATCCCTCCTACATCTCTGCCCTTTCTCACTCTTCCTCTTCCTTTTCTTCTTCCTCTCCTTACTCCTCCCACCTTAGCTCCTCCTACAGGAGGAGGGGGAGATGGGGAGTGGGGGAGAGGAGACCAAAGTAAACCAGCTGCTGTTGAGGCCAGGCAACTTACCCCTGATATTAATATTTTAAAATTTAGGCAGTTTTTCTCCCCAATTGTTTGTTCTCTCTCTCTCTCTCTCTCTCTCTCTCTCTCTCTGTGTATGTATGTATGTATGTATGTATGTATGTATGTGTGGGTGTATGTGCATACATGTGCATGGATATGTTTTATTTTATTTATTAATTTATTTTTATTTAATTATGTCATATAACATGGTTTGATCACATCCCTTCCCCTTGATTGTCTCTCATGTTAGCATTGCATTAGAAGAGTGCAGAAAATCTGTTTTCTAAGCCAAGGTTTCCAACATTTGCTTTGCTATTCCTCTAACAATGGAGGAAATTTCAGTAAATTGTGTAAATTGATTTTGTTTTAGAGTCCTGGGTCACACATTCACCAATTCTTTCTCAATTGATTTAAGAAATTCCATGGGGAACCTCTCCTGGTAAGTGCAGACAGTGGTCTCTGCTGACTGAGGTGGGAGGGGCACTCTCATGGCATTCTGAAAAAGATTTGCTCCAAACAAGTCAGAGATTCCAGACTACAGAAAGTGATGTTCTGAAAGACTCCAGACTAACCCATCCATAGCCACAGCATGCCCACGTATTTTATAAGTCCTTCATCACCATCCCACCCAAGGAAGTCTCTTCCTTAGACTAGCTCAGTGTTGCTGTGATTTCCACCCGTAAAGCTGCATAATTAGAGGCTTAAAGAAGACCTGTCCACATCACGTTCTTTGGTTTATGTCTTTAAAAACTCTCATTTGTTTTTCAGTTTACCTGACATAGCACACATATTTTTCATACCTGTTTTTTTGTTTTGTTTGGTTTGGTTTGGTTTGGTTTTTTTGGCTCCTCAAGGACCCAGTACCCCACTACAGTATACTACACTCTCTAGAACTTTCTGAGACCTTCTGCCTGTCTATTTAAACTCCCTGTGGCCTGAATTCCAGTAAACAATGGAGGGCATGTATGCACTTGTGTGCCTATGAAGATTGTGCCCTGTGCTTTCTCTTGGTGGGAAGTCCAGGAGACTGGCCTCATTTCAACCTCCAGATCTTTTTTTTTTTTTTATGAAGATAATGATGATCACAGTCATCCCCTTGTTGTCCCTGTAAGCACGCTGAGGCAGCCAGCCTGGGTGCTCAAGTTCCTGTGCCTTTCATTTGAAAAGGACATGCAGGGGCACAGAGACTTGACTAAGATAATTATAAAAGAAGTAGTTTTGAATTTAATTAAATAATACAGTTGGCTTGTTTACATAGTGCATTGCAGCATGCAAAACTTTTGCATGAGTTGTGCCTTGCGGTGCTTAGCCACTGGGCCTGCTTTCCTGAGCACATTGTCTTAAAGCAGTCTTTCTTCAGCTACCATTAGCATGGAAGAGAAATTGACTTACAGAAGCCGTCCTTTGTTTCTGCTTCTTATCCTTCCTTAATCTAGTGCTCCTCCAAATCTCTTCTACTTCTTTTATAGCCTATTATTTCAGCCAAAATTAGGATTCATGGTCATACTTGTTAATTCCATTGATGAAGAGGTGCATTGTTATTGATCTGATCTGTACAGAGCATTCTTCAGTCTAGACATGCAAGTAGCCAGCTTTCAGTGTAAGGGCAAAGTGTGGGTGGGCTGACTTTTCTTCTGAGAGGCAGCCTATATC
The DNA here is from genome assembly GCF_004785775.1 of Grammomys surdaster. Taxonomy (NCBI): domain Eukaryota; kingdom Metazoa; phylum Chordata; class Mammalia; order Rodentia; family Muridae; genus Grammomys; species Grammomys surdaster. The sequence goes on from NW_021604585.1 coordinate 169,791, forward strand.
TCCAGCAAAACCTTCCAGACCGCACGCACGCATGCGCACACACACACACACACACACACACACACACACACGTGCATAAAGACTATTTGGTTATGGTTTTTGGAAAGCCAAAATGGACTATCAAATATGGTATCTTTATAGCAGACACTTCTTAACAAAACTGGGAGGGAGGGAGGGAGGGAGGGAGGGGGACAGGAGAGAGAGAACACTGAAGGGAGTCATGGAATGATTTTCTAATGGAATCGAAGAATTTTTCCCTTTCTCCCTAAGCCTTTTAAACATTAAGGTGGGCTTCTGCATGTCAAATAGCGAGCTGTGCTCATGGGACTCTAGACTAGCAGTGAGGACACGCAAAAGATATGTAGTATGTTCATGCCTGGATTTTCTGTTTCCATTTATCTACAAGGCTCAAAAGCAATGACCAATTCAGGGGTCAAGGCATCCCTAGCATAAAGACATGGTCCTGAGGTGCCAGTACTTCCTAAAAAATGCTAGAAAAATGGACATTTCTTGATTTGGGATGGAAACGTACAAGATGTTTCTCATTTTGTCCTGCTAGCTAGTCGGGGGAAGGTTTTAGGAACCATAAGATCACATCAGAAACACTCAGGAGTTGACTTGAAGAAATATCTACTGACCAAAAAAGGGAAATTTGGGGATTTGAAAAGAATAATTGTAATTATTTGAATCTCATCAACTAATTTGAAAAAATTTCCTAAAGGGACATCTGATCCTCTATCTGTGATTCATATCTGTGGATTTAATTATCTGTAGATAAGAAGGAGAAGGAAGAACAAAAGGAGGAGGAGGAGAAGGGGGAGGAGGGGGAGGAGGAGGAAGAGGAAGAGGAGGAAGAAGAGGAAGAGGAAGAGGATGAGGAAGAAGAAGAAGAAGAAGAAGAAGGAGAAGAAGGAACAGTTTGTACATGTCTTGCTTTATTTCTTGTACTCATTCCCTAATGATGCAAGGGAGCAGCCATTTACTCAGTACACCGTTTGCATTTGGGCTGTAACTAAACCCAGCATGATCTGAAGTAGTTCTGAGGATGTGCACAGCTTGTGTAATCGCCTTGAATTTCCTGTAAGGGACTTGAGCATCTGCGGATTTAACATTTTAACAAAAATGTTTAAAAAAAATTATACAATATATTCTGATCACAGTTTCTCCCCTACTTACCCCTCCCAGATCCTTCCCACCCACCCACTCCCACCTACCTGCACCCATGTCCTTTCTCTGTCTCTTTAGAAAGCAAACAGGCAACTGTAACAAAAACAGAATAAGAAAGAAAGAGAGAGGGAGGGGGAGGGAGGGGAGGAGGGGGGGGCAGGAGGGGGAGAAAGAGAGAGAGAAAGAGAGAGAGAGAGAGAGAGAGAGAGAGAGAGAGAGAAGGAAAGGAAAGGGAAGGGAAGGGAAGGGAAGGGAAGGGAAGGGAAGGGAAGGGAAGGGAAGGGAAGGGAAGGGAAGGGAAGGGAAGGGAAGGGAAGGAAAGGAAAGGAAAGGAAGAGACAAAACAAAATGAAATGAAGCAAAACAAAACAATGGCGTCTTACTGGGGTATATTAACCATACTTAAGGGAAGATCCTATAGCTAGCAGTAAGTAGCCAACACAAAAAAGCTCAACAGAATTTTTGTAGACTTTTTGTCTCATATTGCTTTTTTTTGTTTTTGTTTTTGTCTCACTGGTCTTTTGCTTGTATATTATGGTTTCCAATTGTGTGTTTTTAAAGAAAAAGCTCTTTTTGTGAGTGTGTTCCAATAGAGTGACTATCAACGGGAAGGAAATTAAAAGACTGGATCCCACACCATCTTGTATTCCAGTCTGAGTGAACACAACTTGGCATAGGTCATCTACACTCGCTTTCATGAGAAAGAGAGAAGCAACCAGACATCCCATGGCTTGGGATGAGAGAACAAATCACCACCTAGGGTCTTGCCAATGCCCAAACCAGAGACTTACCAGCTTCTATTTGAGGAAGTCTCGAAGGTAGAAAACATGGTGATTTGTGCCAGGCCTTGCAACCATCAGGGGCAGATGGTAGAAGGTCTACAGGTCAAATGCCCAGTAAGTATTAAGAAAGGGAGCCTGTTGAACAGGAGGTACTTAACGGACAAGTCAAAGCTGTGAACAGATAAATACTCGGGTGTTTGGGACACACCTTCATGTTCCAAGAGTGCAAGAACATATGAGCATATTGTACTTTGGAAGTCAGAATGGTTTTGTGAGGAGTGAAGGCATTGACCCGAATAGGGCACCACACAGTGTTTTGAGGGTGACTGGGGCCAGGGGGACTCTCTTTGTAATACATTACTAAGCTGTGCCTTGTGTGATTTTCTAAACTGAGTTTTATTTTGCAACAAGAAGTTAAAAAGGGGGTGGAGGAAGAGCTTCAAGTAGCAATTACAAGACGTATTTTTCGGGGTTCCATCAATGGCTGGATAGTCAATGAATAACATAAAGGAATGAGTTGAACTCCGAAGTCACTCAGACAGTCTGAATCCCAGCATGGGTACTTGCCAGCTGTGAGACCTGGGCATGACTCAGCCTCTCTCCTGTTCAGTTTTCTCATCTGTAAAGAGGATGCCTTTGCAGTTCATAGCTCCACTCTGCCACTGAAACAAATCCAGACATCTGGGGCACTGCTTGGCAAACAGTGAAGTCTCTTACTCAGGGTAGCCAGAGTGATCTCTCTTACTTCTTTCCTCTCTCCTCCATGACCCATAATGCAAATATCTGTGTTATCTGGTTGTCTTAGGTTACCCCTGTGAAAGGGTCATTCATCTCCTCCAAGAGGGTTGAGAACCTGTGGGCTAGAGGAAGGAAGCCTCCAGAGATAAGGGCCTCTGTTAGTTGGCCAGATGCAGCTGTGTAGGGCAGCAAGCATGAGGGATTAAGAGGACTCTTTCACATGCCTTTGCAGTATTTCAATATTAAAATGAGTCAGGACTGGGGAGGTGGGAAAAGCACTTGGCCCACAAGCATGAGGAGCCCTGAGTTCTAGCTCCAACATTTACATTAAAAGCTGAGTATGGTGGCATGTGTTATAATCCCAACGCTGGAAAGAGCAACCCAAGGATTGTGCTGGAGCTTGCTAGGCAGTCAGCCTAACCATGTAGTTCCAGATTCCCGTGAGACAGTCTGTCTCAAAAGAAAAAGATGGAAGACTCCCAAGGAACAACACCTAGGTTGACCTATGACCTCCATATACATGGGCACATACACACAAAATATACTCATACATATAACAACAACCACAAAAACAAACAAACAAAAAAGATATAACATTTCTTGTTTGGCTTGAGAGATTTAGATAGTCTTTAAAAAATAATAATTTAAAATAAACGTTACAGAATGGCTTAATATTCGTATGCAGAGAAAATTTACTAAATGCCTCTGGGTATACAGCACTGGCCTGAGGAACATTAAAGAATGAGGTCATTCATTCAGTTATTCAACGTGTTTACTGTGCATGGCTGTTAGTGTTGGGAATTCCTTGCCATCTTAGAGTCTTATTCTGGAAGAGAAAGACAGACCATGCAAAAATAAATTGGTAAGTTAATCAGAAAATGTTAGAATGTGATACAATGCCACAGCATTTCTTTCCCTCATTATTGGAGTTCAAATCCAGGGCCTTGTGAATGCTAAAGAAACTCTCTACAATTGAACTATATCTCTATTTCTGAAAGATAAGGTGGCCCATTGAATATGTTCTTGGAGAAACCAAAGGTCTGCTGCTTGGGTGTACGGGACAAGAATATTTTAGCAGAGAAACCACACAGTGCAAAGCCGGTTGTTTATGGAGGATACAGTTTCAGGGTGGACTCCATAGTGTGGAGGAATGGGGGACTGGCATTAAAGAGAAAATAGAGTTTGTGAGACTTGTAGGTCATTTTGAGAGGGGTTCTAACATGAAGACAGTAAGCCATTGGAGTCCAGAGCAGAGAAAGGATAAGACTTGCATTAGAAGGACCAGTATGGACAGCAGTGAAGCACTGAGGGAGGATTTCAGGAGGCTGAGGCACAAGGAAGAGAGAAGACAAGTGAAGTAGTGCCTATAGGAACCTGGGAGAGAGGGCTCCCCACAGCTGGAAGTAAGACCAGGTAGAGGAGACACTGTGAAGCACATCTGTCTTGGAGGAAACTGAGTGCAAGTTTTCTGCCAGGTTTTTTCTTTTATGCATATGTTCATGCATGCATGTGTGCATGCATGTTCACATGTGTGTGTATGCATTTGTGTGTGCATGTTTGGGTACGTGAAGCACATATATGTCCTGATATCTGTGAAGACCTGAGGGTGAGATCTGGAATCTTCCTCCATGGCTCTTCTACCTTACTCTTTGGGTTAGACCTTTCAGTCAAACCCGGAGCTCACTGATATTTTTGGTTGCTCTATAGTTAGTGCAGCTCCATCAGAGTGTGCATCTGACTAGCTGACCTCAATGTTTCTGTCTGTGTGTCTGTGTACCTGTTCTTCAATCATTCCCTCATCATCACCAGTCATGTAAAGGTAGTGATGACATTTGTGTATAATGATGAGGAAATTCAGTGAGATGAGGCATCAATGATGTAGACAGAAAGAGAGCTGCCTGGGGGATGCTCTGAAGAGATTGTGAGGGGGTGAGATCTATGAATATATGGGCACTTTACAGACTTTAACTGTTATGGGATGCAGTAGATGCAGCATATACAGATTTTGATATAGTGATGTGAGTCTCTGGACCCCTTATAGTCCAATTTTCTCTGTGAAGCAGAAAGTAAGCTTGTCATCTGGAAGTAATAACTGGGGAAGTGATATCAAAGGCATACAGAGAGTGGATGAGGTAGTGCAAGGACATTTGGGAGGGTGGGATAATCCATTTTAGGGGAGTGGGTCTAGTTACCTGACAAATCAGCTCACTAATGTTCAACAACTTGAGCATGAAGCAGCAGGGTCTGTGAGAATAGCTGGGACTTTGTGCTCAGCCATATTCATTGTCCAGATGCAGCCAGGCCTGTTAAGGTATTGCCAAGTGACAGTGCCATAGAAGATGCAAAGGAACAGTGATCAGACTCCTGGGAACATTGTAAGTATGACATCTGGTCATTTAGGCAGACTCAAGAAAGGTGAGGATGAAAGACAGCCAAAAGTGGTAAGGATGGATCATGGATGGATGGATGGATGGATGGATGGATGGATGGATGGATGGATAGGTATCCCAATGAATAGATGGATAGATGTCCCAGTGAATACATGGATAGGTGCCCTGGTGAACAGAAGAAGGCATGTACAGCATGAGCTGGAGATGTGGTAGGTAAGCATGAGAAATCAGTAAAAGAACAAAAGAACAATATCAGTTGCATGGTGGTTGTTCACCACTAAATGAGGTATTCCTCTTTTCTGTTTAGCCGTGTTATTGTGTTACTGTAATATGGATCACTGTATTACTTTGCTTTCTATTGCTGTAAAACACAACGACCAAAAGCAACTTAGGGAGGAAAGGGTTTGTTTCTACTTATAGGCTATTCCATCATCAAAGGAAATCAGGAAAGGATCTCAAGGCTATAACCTGGAGGTAAGAAATGAAGCAGAGACCATGAGGAAATACTGCTTACTGGCTTGCTTAGCCTGCTATTTTATACTGCCTAGGACCACCTGCCCAAGTGGGACCACCCACAGTGGTCTGGGCCCTCACACATAGATTATTAATCAAGAATCACTGCCCCCAAGAGACTGATGCAGGTATTTTCTCAACTAAGGTTACTTTTTCCCAGATGACCCTAGCTTGTGCCCATTACCAAAACTCTAACCACACAATAGCCACCGAGTAGACATGGCAAAAGGAAAATGAATGGAAGGCTATGCCCATTCTAATCCTAGCCTCTAAAAATTACCCTCTTGTTCCATCTCATACCCTCCCACTTTTCCAGTTTACAGATGAGTTTAGGGCTACAAGGCTCCAAGGAGTATTGACCCCTTAAATGAGAGGGAGTTGGGGACCATCCATGACCTTGTAGAAGCTGTTCCCCCAACACAAGATATAGGGTTCACAAAAGCACTTGTTTATTGGTTAAGAAAACAAGTATCTCTCCTAAATAGAAATGACTAGCCTAGGAGCTTGTGTGGTTGACAGAGGGGAGTTTTTGAAGAGGTTTATCAGATGCCTGTTTGTGTTGAAATCATAAGGAACAGGGAAAGGATTGGAAGAAACGCCAAGGAATAGAGAAGTGAAAAAAGAAAGGTAGAGAGGGAGAAACAGCTTGAAGGAAAAGAGTTTATCCAGGGAGGGGGGAGAGAGAACAATACGAAAGCAGTGTGGGAGTGGTAAACAGGAATCCTGTGTTTAAGTATGCTGGTTACAAAAAGTCATTTTCAAAAGCTCTCAAGCAATTCTAGTATACAGTAAGGGGTGGATGACTAGTGAAGACAAAATAAGGCACATTACCTAGTATCCAAGTTAAAAATGAAATTAATTTAACACTGCTTTACTTAATCTACTCTTTTTGATATATTGTTATATGAATACATAATCAAGGTGAAGCACTAATGCCAAGATATTTTCCCTGTATGCATTTTGTGTTTAATTTGTGCTTGAAGTACATCTCAAAGCTTGGGAAGGAAGCCACCTGTGCTAATGGCTACCATGACCAATGCAGCTTCAAGTAGGAAGAATGAAGTGGAAAGTCTTCATCACTGGAAAACAAGATGATCGGCCACTGAAAGTAGAAGAGGTGGTCCAGGAAAAACTGAGGTATAATTAAGCATTTGCTGTCAAAGTGAGTTGTGGCCCATGGAGTATAGGAGGGCCAGTGTTGCCCCTTTATAGGGTAACGCTATTAAACTTGTAGTGTGTGTGTGTGTGTGTGTGTGTCCTATACCCTGTCTTCCCATCTCCTACCACAATTTAACCCTTCCTGTTCCATAATTCCCCTTTAGTCCTTTATACCACTGAACTCTATCCTCCTACCCTTAAAAGCACTCCCCTCTCCATGGCCCCTTACTAATTTCCTGACTTCAAATGGGTATTCTAACTTTAATGCACATATCTGAAGATTCAAAGCTAACATCCACAGATGAGTGAGCACATGGGACATTTGTCTTTCTGTGTCTGGGTTATCTCAGTAAGAATGATTGTTTCCAATTCAATTCATGTTTTGTTGCAAAACTTCTGAGAAGACTCAACATACTCACCTCTTTACCCCAGATAAGGAGCCCACAATGGACCAAAGTCCTATACCACCAAAGTCCAACTTGGTGAACCAATGAGTTTTATTGAAGTTACTTACAGGAGTGAGGGGTTACTCTCAAAGATAGCTGTATCACCAAAGCCCAGCCAGCATGGGTGACAGCTCACAAAATCTGGGAATCTCTAGCACATGCACAGACTGCAGATAGCTCAACAGGTTGGAGAGAGCCCTTTCTAAGTGATTCTGGTCTAAACCTCTTCCAGGCAGCTGGTCTGTTTTTTGCATCTTCCAACCAGCTGGTCTGACTCGGAGTCTTCTTTGCAGCTTGACTTTTCTGAATCAATTTGCAGCTTTTATTACTTACTCTGGCAGGGAGGGGCCTAGTGATTCTGGTCAGTTTCAAGGACTTCCTGAAGCTATTTTGTATTACTTTCTTCTTTAAGGAGTTTCTCTGAGTCATGAAATGTTTCAACCTCAGAGGAAACTGTTATACATACAATGCCATATATATGAAAAAAATTGTAATTTGGCTTTTCTTAATAGCTGAATGACATTCTATTTGCATATGTACCACATTTTTTATTGTCCATTCATCAGTTGATGACCATTTAGGTTTTTTCCATTTCCTGGCTTCTGAATAGAGCATCACTGAAAATGCATGAACAGGGTTCTCTATAGTAGAATATAGGTAGGTGTTTTGGGTAATATGCCCAAGAGGGTGTAGCTGGGTCATGTGGTGGATCTATCTGTAGCCTTTTGAGCAACCTCCACACTGATTTTTACAGTGGTCTCACCAGCTTACACTCCTACCAGCAGTGAGTAATGTTCTACTTTCTCCACATGTATTTGTTATTAGGTTTCCTCGTTTGAAGTTGTTGGCCAGTGAGGTCCCATTGACCCCTCAAACATTACAGATGATAAGTGATGCTCTTGATTACCCTCCAGAACTTGATGGTCATACCCTATTGCTGAAGACAACACATACTTGAGTTATAAAGCATGGAGAAATCAAACTGGTATTCACTTGGAAACTCCATCCTTTCTGGATGGAGCTTTCACAGAGCTGGGAGATGTTACACTGTTACCGGAGGAGGAAAGTAACTTTTATTCTTACCCAGCTGTGAACCATACAAGCTACATCAATGACAATTCTGGCAAGTTGTGCCCACTGCAGGGAGTAGTGACATGAATGCTATGAGAGTATCCAACCACTTTGTGATTGGATTTAAGACATGCTCTACAAGATGAAAAATATACCTAGTACCATTACTGGGGCCAGGAACCTGTGACTAGACAAGTGCAAGCCCTCGGGGAGAACTTATTACTGTAACTTTACTAAATAGATCTAGTATTAACTGACAACTAATGGCTTACTGTTATACTCATAGATTGGTGCATCTCTCATCACTCATCAGAAAATATTTTTTGTAGTAGTTCAACAACTCATCAAGTTGCAGAGAAAATGATACTGCAGAATTCTCAGCCCTAAATTGGACATTTATATCATAAATCCTCCTTCCAAGCCTCAGGGATCATGTGGAAAAGGAGGATGGAAAGATTGTAGGAGTCAGGATTAGTGGATAGCCGGAAGGAAAGAGTGTTTTCTGGACATAGAACAGTTGTTCGTAAGTACTCAACAATTGTGGTAGTATGCACTAGACCTGTGCAAGCTCATGCCAGAAAGATCCCAGCATAGAGTGGAGGAGGGTAGACATGAAAACCCACCACTAGCTGAGGAGCTCTGGTAGATGATGGGAGAAGGTGAGTGGGTTTTCTATATGGATATGGCCCCTGTGGGTTGACCATACGCCAGTAGCAGACCACATATCTAAGAATATTTGAGGAGCACAAATTGGTTCAAGGAAGAAGTGTGTGTATGTGAGAGGTTAGGTGGAAAAGAAAAGTGTGAGTAGGAATACGATCAAAATATATTATCTAAACTTCTCATTGAACTTATAAAAAAAAATGAACATCATGGAAGTCAGGGAAGAGGTGGGAAACTTAGAAAATTCGTAAACTTTCTTCCAGAAACAGTAGTCTTGTGTGGGAAATAAAGGACACAGACAAATCCTTTTGATGCTGTATTAAGGCTGTAAATAAAAACTGTGCTAGGGACTAATCAGCTGCTTTGACCTAAAAGAAGGTAATTTCCTTAGATTGGGTTTTATTGCTGTGATGAGACACCATGACCATGGCAAGTCTTTTTTTTTTTTTTTTTTTTTTTTTTTAGGTTTTTTGAGACAGAGTTTCTCTGTTTAGTGCTGGCTGTTCTGGAACTCACTCTGTAGACCAGGCTGGCCTCGAACTCAGAAATCTGCCTGCCTCTGCCTCCCAAGTGCTGGGATTAAAGGCATGTGCCACCACCACCCGGCGACCATGGCAACTCTTACAAAGAAAAGTATTTAATTGGGGCTGGCTTACAGTTTCAGAAGTTTAGTCCATCATCATCGTGGCAGGAAGTATGGCAGTGTGCAGGGAGACTTGGTGATGGAGAAGGAGCTGAGAGTTCTGCATCTTAATCCCCAGACAGCAGAATGAGACTGTGTGCCACACTGGGCGTAGCTTGAGCATAGGAGACCTCAAAGCCTGCCCTCACAGTGACACACTTCCTCTAAAAAGGCCACACCTACTCCAACAAGACCACACCTCCTAATAGTGCCACTCCCTGTGGACTAAGCTTTCAAACACATGAGTCTATGAAGGCCATACGTATTCAAACCACCACAGTAGTTGCTAGATTTCTATTTTTTCTCTCTGGGGATGCACTAAAGAAACAAACATCCTTGCAGGTTTTGGTGTCCATGTAGCTGAACCAGTGCTGGAATCTGGAGTGAATTTGAGAGCAGGATAAAACCTTGTGGCTCTGGGTTTCTGCTCCCATTGCCCTCTCCTCTTAGGAAACCATCATGGCAGATCTTCTCCCAAGCCAACCACTGCAAACACCAAAGGCTTCCTTAGCATTACATTCCATTGGCTTCTTAGAATCAAATTTTTATCATGCTTTTTTTCCCTAAAGAAATGAGAGAAATCACTTAGCTGCTTGAACTGTAACTTCTAAGTGGAACTGTAACCAGGCCATGTGGCCTTCTGAGCCTGAGGCAAATGAGCAGCAAATCTTGGTGGCATGTGCTGGGAACTAGGTTAGATGCATTTCTCAGGCCAGGTGCAGGGTGCATGCCTGTTTCTATCAGCCAAGTGAGGAAACTTACTAAGGCCCACCAGCCTATCTCCACCCTTATTAACCTGTCTAACTGCCATGCTCATGGGAAGGCTTCATTGCAGTTATTTCTAACAAGTCTGCTTCTACCACTACTTCTTTGTATATGATCTAGAGAAGGAAACATTGAGGTGGATAAACTTTATTTTTGGTCAATGTCTTAGCTATGGTTTTACTGCTGTAAACAGATACCATAACCAAGGCAACTCTTATAAGGACATTTAATTGCCTTATACGTTCAAAGGTTCAGCCCAGAATCATCAAGGCAGGAGCGTGGCAGCATCCAGGCAGGCATGGTACAGGAGGAACTGAGAATTCTACATCTGTTCCGAAGGCAAACAGCAGAAGACTGGATTGTAGGTAGCTAGGATCAAGCTCTTAAAGCCCACATCCCCAGTGACACACCTACTCCAACAAGAAGGCCATAGCTCCTAATAGAGCTACTCCTGGGCCAAGCATATACAAACCATTACAGCCAACCTGATCTATTTCAAGCCCTTCATTTTGCCAAGACTGTCACTTCTCCACTGAAAACCCAAGGCATTCTCATTGTAAAAATACATCTCATCAGAGTCAAGAGGTTATCCACCTCAAAGAGCGACCTTTTTACATCAAGGTACAAATGACACATACTGTATTCTCTCTTTAATGGTTTTGTAATAAAAGAATAGAGCACTACCACAAAAAATGTCACTCATCAGCTGGGTGATGGAGACCTTTTAAGGCAAGCATTAAATTAGACTTAATGAAAGCCTGAAATAGTTGTTCATAGGCAACAGCAACCATTTAGAGCCAAGTACAGAATGAAGTTTGCGAATGTGTGATTGTGATAATCTATCAGCAGGCACTCCAAGGGCTTGGTTTTTGTGCTTGATATAACCAGAAAATACTTTTTACTTTATATTTATCTATTTATTTTGAGACAGCATCTTCTGATAGTTCTGGCTGGTCTAGATCCTGATATATAGATGACCAGGCTGGCCTCAGACTCACAGCGATCTGACCACCTCTTTTTTAAATCCTGGGATTAAAGTCGTGCACCATCATGCCTGGCTAATAATTTTTACTTTAAAAAAAAGGTAGAGTATAATTTTTTAAAGTGTTTAAGGATTACTCGTATGAATAAATTCTTAAATCAATCAAAAGCTAGGGAAATATTTACCACACAGCTGACTTCCCCACTTTCATCATTTGTGATGTCGTTAGACCCAAATATAATGACCATTCTTCTTTTAACTCATACTTTTTGAGGATGAGGGAGAATTTTTAAAAGAGGTTTTCCCCAATTTCAGTAGCTCTGGAATAGGAAGGAAATAAAAAAAAAATATGTACATAATGCACCCTGGAAGTGCAAAGAGCTTTCCTCACATAATAAAACAACAACAGCATTTATTAAACACAAGACAAGTATGTCTTTACTCTCTCAGAACAGCCTGAGTTCTCATTATGGTAGAAATTATCTTTAAATCCTAGGGAAGCCTCTGGATGTAAGGAAACCAGGCCTTAAGTTTAGTTTTCAGTTGGGAAATAAGAACTTCATGATATGTTGAGGATTAGACAGCCAATACAGTCAGCCATATCTATGTGTTTCATTATTGTAGATTCAACCATAGATCAAAATCTTAGGGAAAAAATTGCCTACACTAAACATGTACCAACATTTTTTATTATTATTCCCTAAATAGCACAGTATAACAATTTGTGTAGTACTTACATGCACCATGTATTAATATTTCAGGCAATCTAAAGAGTATAATGTATGGCAAGATGCAAATATAGGCAATTTTATATATGGAGCCTGATTATACGCAAGTTCTAGGAGGATTTCTAGAACCAATGTCTATGGACACCAAGAAACAACTACTTTTATATCAATTGGTCATTATATATGCTTTCTGTCAGAAGAAAAAGAGTGGAGTTGTTTTGTTTTTGTTGGGTTTTTTTTTTTTTTTTTGAGACAGATCCTCACTGTGTAGCCCTGGAGGGCCTGGAACTCCTTACACAGAATAGGCTGGTCTGAACTAAGAGATCCGCCTGCCTCTGTCTCCTGAGTGCTGGGATTAAAGGTATGTGCTACTATGCCTGGCCTCAGAAGAATATTTGATAGCATATTTTCCATAAGGGAGTACTAGTTATCATACACACTTTGAGTGGCATACAGGCGTTCCTAGGAGCAATGTTGGTGAACATTTAACAATGTGTTTTTTGATTCACAAACTAAAACACCCTGCCCTGCTACAATATACTCAACTATAATGTTTTCCCTATGACTTATACTATGTAGAGACCAGTGATTCAGTTAAATTTTTTACAGGATGTGTTGTGGTAATTTTTTAAAATCGGCCTCGGATTCATCCAACTATCTAAGCTGCAGTGGCTCTGCCTAGCCCAGCTGCCATGTTTCTCTGCCTGAGGCCATGTGCGTGCTGCAGCTAGAACTGGCCCACCAGAAACACCAGCCCTGCCACCCACTAGATGCCAGCGTGAGAGATGGCTCTGCCAATCTTCCACACTGTCTCCACAAGGCAGGGCATTGCCCAGACCATTCCACCATCCATGCAGGCCCAGTAAGAGAATGAGACTCTAATTCTTATAGATTAATCAAAGGCTTTATATGTTTGATGATGATTAATAACAAGATGCCCATACAAACAGAGTTGTATCCCAATTAGCTAACCTAATTATAAGTCTATAAGTTGTTCCCCACGAGTACTCTCCATACCTGTGTGGTTCTCCATCCTCCTACATCTCTGCGCTCTCCAGCTCTTCCTCTTCCTTTTCCTCTTCTCCTCCTTACTCCTCCTCTTCCTCTCCTAACTACTCCCACCTTAGCTCCTCCTACAAGGATGCTCGTGTGTGTGTGTGTGTGTGTGTGTGTGTGTGTGTGTGTGTGTTTCTGTCTGTCTGTCTGTCTGTCTGTCTATCTGTCTGTCTCAGCACCCACATCACAGCGCATATATGGAAATCAGAGGAAATTTTGAGGGAGTCAGTTCTCTCCTTCTACCACATGGCTTCTCTAACCAACCTCAAGTCAGCAAACTTGTTGGTGAGCATCTTTACCTGCTGAGCCAATCTCATAGGCCCTTCTGGATGCTATTGGAAGGATCCTCCTAAGTCCCTAAGTCCTGGTGGACACTCTCTTGCTGCAAATCAGAGTCTGGTTACTCTGAGTATAAATAGTTATTGCCAGAGTTTACTAGACTGGTTTCAGTTAGAAAATATAAACCTAGAAGCATAATACAAACACATTAAGAAACAAAAACACAAGATGGATGTCATAATTCATGCCTGTGATTTCAGCCCATTGGGAGACTGAGGCAGAAGGATTGTGAGCTCAAGACCATCATGGACGATATAGCAAGACCCTGTCTTGAAAAAGAGACACAGAGAGGAACTAATCCTTCCATTTAATAAGTAACTGTAGCCAGTTTTGTTTCTTTTGGCTATTTTTCATCTGATTTTTTCTACATAGTCACAATTATTCTGTATATGCAACATTAGAACAATGCATTCACATAAAGTCAGTAATGTGTAATTGCCTATGTGTTCCCCATACCATGGTTTTAATTATTGCATAACAGTTCATCAAGTTGATACATTATCATTTCTAAATGGATTTATTTATTTATTTATTTATTTATTTATTTATATTGTTTTTCAAGGCAAGGTTTCTCTGTGTAGTCCTGGCTGTCCTGGACCTCACTCTGTAGACCAGGCTGGCCTTGAATTCAGAGATCCACTTGCCTCTACTTCTCAAGTGTTGGGATCAAAGGTGTGTGCCACCACTGCCCAGAAGATATTTAAAAATTTTAAGGATGTAAGTTTTTTAAACATAAGGCATCTTTGGCATTCTTAAGAGTTGAGGTGAAAACTGAAAGACACAGATATTTTTACAGCATTTTGTTTGAGCAAGTATCTTTCGGTATCCATGGGTCAAATGGTTCTAGGATTCCTGTGGCCATCAAAATGATAGGATACTTAAGTTCCCTGTATAAAATGGGGCATCGCACACACATAGCATATCACAGTCTCTTCTGTGCTTTATGCCACAAAGTGCAAATAGTTGTTGTACTATGCTGTCTTAAATGTAAATATTTTTATTGTTTTTGAAAAATTGAATTTAAAATCTTTTAGTGTATTATTTGTGTGTGTGTGTGTGTGTGTGTGTGTGTGTGTGTGTGTAATGTGGGCATGTAGCCATGCCATGGCACATGTACGGAGACAGAAAACACCTTCATGGGGTTGGTTCTCTCTGTCCACCATTATATAGGTTCCAAGATCAAACTCAGGTTGCCAGGCTTACCAAACAAGCACCTTCACCTGGTGAGCCCTTAAAGACATTTTTAACCCATGGTTGTTTGTGGAACCTGTGATTGTGAAGAGACAACTATTGCCAGATTATTCTGTAAAAAGACACACACATGTACCCACACATGCGCACACATATTCATGTACCCATGCATGTACACATGCATCCGTACACACACGTGCACACAGAGGTATGTGACTGTGCTCATAGAAAAAGTCACCTTGTTTCTAAGTTAGAGTAGTTGTTGAGTTCTGATCCTCTCCTACTCCCATCAAAGCACAGAGTAGATTAGATGTATACTTTGGGGATGCAAATCATGCTTTGATACATTTAAACTTCAAGAGGACCAAATCCTGTTTATAGTCAAATACCTCAGGGCCTGGTGGTGGTGGCGCACACCTTTAACCCCAGCACTTGGGAGGCAGAGGCAGGTGGATTTCTGAGTTCAAGAGTTCGAGGCTAGCCTGGTCTACAGAGTGAGTTCCAGGACAGCCAGGGCTACACAGAGAAACCCTGTCTCGAAAAACCAAAAAACAAAAAAGAGAAAAAGAAAGAAAGAAAAAGAAAAAGAAAAAAGAAAAGAAAAAAGAAAGAAAATACCTCAGGAAAACAACAACAACAAAACCCCCAGCATATGTGTGTATCTATTCATATGTATAGGAATGTGTATGCATATGTGTAGATATATATGTGTACCTATATTTCAAAACATGGGGAAGGTATAATTTTAAATCATTTAAAAAGCAACCAGGATCTGATAGACTGATAAAAACCTAAATTCATTTCATTTCTATAGAACTGAGCCCTTTTCTCTCCTTAGAAACGGTGCTTTCTTTTAGTTACAAACACAGAGGAAGAAGAATCTCAAGTTTAGGAAATGAGCAATGAGTAGGTCACATGTTCTAGCATTTGCTCTCTGCTCTCTTTGACCCATTGTCTCTCTTGCTCAGTGATATTAGTGGATTTGAAAGGATTAGAAACTGATCCTAGCCAAAACATCATGGAAAGGGGAGGCTTAGTGATGCATGATAGGGAAAACCCATAGTCTCCAAGTGGAAGATGAAGCTGGACCATAGCAAGACGACCATCCTTTCTCCAAGCTCTGTCTCTACTTTTTCTGAATGCACTGTTTACTTAAGGTATTTTAGAGATGGATATGAAATTTGGGGGAGGAAACTAATTACCACTGCTTAATGGAGGATGCCTCTTACACGTGGGTAGAGGCCCCCAAGGAGTGGAGATGTCACATTTCCTATGGATTTATGTTGATGCTAAAGGACAGGGCAGAAGCAGATCCTAGAAATATGTGAGTAAATATATCTGTAGTTTGTCTGCTACTCCTGCTACCACAGTTGTCTTTGTGTCAACCAACTCTGTGAGCTTTGCAAAACTCAAAGGCACTATGACGGCATTTGAAAACTATGCAAGGGATGTGTAATCTTGTTAGGCATTAATGTCTGTGTTCAAATAGTAGATTATAGCTTTTGTGTGTGTATAACAAAAAGCATCTTAAATAATTTCAGGAGGATTGTTAGAAGAAATGTGTACTTTACTCTGCTCAGCAAGATTCCAAAATCACTGAGCTAAAAACAGGTTCAGTTTTGCTTCCCAGGAGTCTTTAGTGCACTGCTTATCAGACAGAGAGAGGCCATTCTAATGGATTATTCATATTGATAGATGCATAAATACAGATTTTAAATTTGTTGAATATCTGTGAGCACCTTGGATAAGCTTGGGAAATGCTGGCTTGTGTTTGGAGATAGAGATTTCCTTTGGAATAGGAATAAAAGGGGTGTTTGAGACAAACAAGATGATAATTTGTTGCTATCAAAGCCCAAGGGGAAAGTCAACTGGAGTTGTGTACAGAGAGAACATCAGCTGAGAGCAAATTAGTCACAGAGACATGAAATGTGTCCCTGCAGGGTGATGTGAACTGTCCAGTCAGCTTCTGTAGCCAGTGTGGAAGGTCTCCAGAGCACTGTCCTGGTTTTCGTCATGCTTGTTTTGGTTTATGAAACATTCTCAGAATTTTGCACTCTTTGGAGTGTGCTTCCATATAAGTTTAAGATCCAAATATTGGTCATAAACAGTGGGTCTACAGCCACCCTATTACAGGTGATTAAATATGAGTGATTATAATTTCATCCTGTCTGGTACTATGTACTTCACCTTCCTAATTTCTCATTTTTACATTTTGATTTCCTCTTCTACATCAAGTGATAGAGCATTGTTCTCAGAGCCTGCTTTTTTTTTTAACTTATAAACTACCAACTAAATTTTTGAATTTTATTTCTAGCCCATGGTGGGGCCAGCACACAAAGGCAAATACAATTTTATAACTGTTCTCATCACTCTTAAAACACTAGTCTCATTTCAAAATAGTCCTTTATCCAACTCCACTCTATCATGACCTTGCTATAAGCATGGCTGTGTTTTGGTGTGGGAGTTGTGGCTGTGGACCTTTGTGTGCACTTTGCATGAACATGTGTGTTCCTGCACATCCATCTAAATAAACCGAGTAAGCAAACATATGCCCAGCATACTATTAAATACACAAAAGCCAAGAAGAGGGAGGAAACTGATGGAGGATGCTACCTACATGTCGTCAATTGCCTCAGACCTGTGGGCAGCGTTCCACAGTGTGGAGAATGAAAGCTAGCTAGAGGGATGGAGTGACTGAAGTGACATTGGGAGGAGTCAGGAAAAACCTCTTTGCCTGTAGAACATCTGACCAAGATCATGGGGCTATGCAAGGAGAGTTCTAGAAATCCAGCAATCAGGTATAAAGTCTGAGATGACCCACCCACATGTATTTTGAGAGTACCAGGAAGCTTCAGTAGCTGGAGGCAAATGAGGACAGGAGGAGAGGTAGTGGTGGGCTAAGGTGTGTGTGTATAGGAAAATGACACCGGATGTTGAAGGGTCCTGAATTTTATTCTGTATGTAATATTCTGTAACCAGAGCATAGTCAGCAATACCACAGTGTCCATTCTTCAATGAATCTTCTCTTATTCAATGCAAGCAGAAAATAAACAAGCAATCCAAAACTTAGATGAAGTTTTGCTATCATGTTCTCAGGCACGGAGAGGCAGCAAGTGCTGCCTGTGAGACTGTGATGAATAGGCCCTTTTAACTATGGAATGGGCTCAGTCGCTGCTTTGGGGTTCAATTTGTTGTCTATAAATGTCTCTGTTAGCACACACCATTAACTGAGTGACTGGGGAAAGAAAGGCGAGCGATCCCAGGTTGGAACTGCTGGATGGTGAGTCAGAGTTGCCCTGTTCTTGCCTGTGTGTCTTAAACGAGTGGAAAGTTGTTTGTGTGTGGAGGCATGCTGACACAAGCTGGGGACAGCATAAATCAAGTGACATTCCAGACTTGCTGCTATGTCAGAGGCAGAATGAGCAAGTACTGTGGACTCAGAAATCTACTTAAGATATGTTTTTTAAAAAGCAGATCTGAAAGAGGGAGGGAGAAAATAGCCATCTCTCTTCCTAGTACTAGACCTCTTGTGATGTTGGAGCAGGCATCTGAGTGCTTCCTTGTACATGTGGCAACACTGTCTATGCACCAAAGTCCGGGAGTCTGGGAGTCTGGGGATGTGGTTCTCGGGATGCTCTGGGTGTGGTAGCATTAAGTATTAACTAGAGCTTTGTCCTTGAATGACTCCACTTATAAGTCCGAGTCTTGTTACATCTCTCTTCTTTTTTGCTCTCTGAGGTGCTGGAACCGGAAGGAAGTTGGGTTTCAGTTCGAGGGTCATAGGTCAGCAGCAAGTGATCTGAATAGCAGGTATGTGATCTTTCAGAGCCCTGGTTTCCTCATGGACTAGACAGGGATAATGATGTGTGTCTAGCAAACCTGACAGAGAGGAAACTTGCTCAACTCAATCAACTGAGCCTTCTGGAGCTAGGACTTGCTTGGCAGACTTGAGAGTAGTTATTTTGTCTGCGTTTTC
Organism: Grammomys surdaster; assembly: GCF_004785775.1. Classification (NCBI taxonomy): domain Eukaryota; kingdom Metazoa; phylum Chordata; class Mammalia; order Rodentia; family Muridae; genus Grammomys; species Grammomys surdaster. The sequence goes on from NW_021604585.1 coordinate 188,438, forward strand.
AAAAGACAACATTTTGTTATCAAATGTTTGAGCCTCTTTTGTGAGGTAACTAAGTACCCTTCCCACGTTTCTCTTTCCAGCTGCCCTGATGAATGCCCTAAAGAGAGAAGAACCAAAGCTTATGGAGGAACCGATGCCTTCTGAAGCATTTCTCAAATACTGTCTCATTTGAGACCCACACATTTGAAACTCAGCATTTCCATCTTCAACAAAGCGTCAGAGAACAAAGAATTTAGCATTTGGCAACAGATAAAAGTGGCAGAAGCGAATTGGCACCCTTGCTCTGCTTGAGCCCTGAACTTCAGTTTCCTCCAAGCTCTTGGGTGGGCTACAGATTTGCAGATCCCCACATTGCATAGGAGGAAGCCCCTGAACACAAGGCAATGGGGGCCTCTGAGATGGGGAAGTTTATTCTTCTAGCTGACTATCTGAATTTCATCCGACTCTGTGAATAATGACTCCAAAATGGGGCCGTGACTGTTGAGCATAATTTGCCTTTGGGCAATACTACATAAAGACACTTCTGCCCTATTTTTTTAAATTAACACCTCTCCTTGGCAGTCTGCTCCAGAATTGGAAGAATAGGGCTCTTATGGAAACCCTAGATTTGAGACTCAATCCTGTTCCGAGAGGGTGTCCTACTCCTGTAATAGTAGACATGAAGACAGAATTCAAATACCACTCCATATTTCTCTTTTATGAAATAAACAGCCTTAGTTCCTTTAGATTTCCCAGAAGGCCCGTTTCCTCCACTTTTTGATAAATTTCATAACTCTTTTCTGGCCATTTTTCAAACTTTCCATGACTTGCCAAGGTTGCTTGAGTCCAAAATTGGACATTTCAACTTAACAGAGCTCCAAGAAAGCCTGTGACTAGAGGACGCCCAATAGTTCTGTATTCTCACCTCCCATGTCTACATCCCAGGGGTGTGCTCTGTGCTAGTGCCGCAGCACGAAGTATTGAGTCATTTTCCTCACCGGAAAGGAAAGCCAATGATGAAAACAAACAGCAAATGAGCCTCCTCGAACAGAGTCTAACAGAGATACCAATCCTGCTGCTGTAATGGACAGTCTTTGTGCATGGCCAGAGAGGCACACACAAACACACAAAGGAGCACTGTGAAAAGAATGCCTAATGGATCAATGAAACATGCCTTATTAATATTCCTGGCTTAAATTTCTTAATCAATACACCACTGAGGAAGCTCTTGTTGACAGCAAGCTAATCAGTAAAGCCTATAAGCACAATTTGTTTGAAGATTTTGAAACTAATGAGATTTGATCTTTGTTTCTCTGAGGGCTGTAAAGGAATCACGTGAAATAAATAAGAACTCTGCTGCTTTAAACGTCACTCTCTCGAAGACATCTAGCCAGAGGGAATCATGCTCATGCTCAGTTTCTAACGATTTGGTATTTGATTTTATTATTTCAAGAGTCATTGCCATTTTATTTAAAATTATTTTTAATTCAGCTCAAGGCTTATGAGAATTTTTTATTGGATATTTTATTTACTTTTCAGATGTTATCCCCTTACCCCACCCCACCCCCAGCCCAGGAACCCCCTATCCCATCACCCCTCCTCCTGCTTCTCTGCAGATGTGCTTCTGCCTACCCCCATACTCTCACCTCCCCACCCTCAAATTCCCCCACACACGGTGTCCAACCTTCATGGGACCAAGGATCTCCTCTCCCATCTATGCCAGACAGACCCATCCTCCCTTACATATACAGCTGGAGCCATGGATCCCTCCCTAAGTGCTCCCAGGCTGGTAGATTAGATCCTGGGAGCTCTGGTTGGTTGGTATTGTTGCTCTCCTCATGGGGCTACAAACTCTTTCAGCTCCTTCAGTCTTCACTCTAACTCCTCCATTGGGAACCCCTTGATCAGTTCAATGGTTAGCTGTGAGCATCTGCCTCTGAATATGTCAAACTCTGGCAGACCTAAGGACACAGCTATATCAGGCTCCTGTCAGCATGCACTTCCTGACATCCACATCAGCCTCTACCTTTGGTGACTGCACATGGGATGGATACCCAGGTGGGGTCTCCAGATGGCCCCTCCTTCAGTTTCTGTCCCACACTTTGTCTCCATATTTCCTCCCTTGAGTATTTTGTTACTTTTTCTAAGAAGGACCAAAGCGCCCACACTTGGTCTTCCTTCTTCAAGAGCTTCATGTGGTCCGTGAGTTGAATCTTGGGTATTCCAAGGTTCTGGGCTAATATCCAATAATCAGTGAGTGAATATCATGTGTGTTCTTTTGTGATTGGCTTACCTCACTCAGGATGATATTTTCTAGTTCCATCCATTTACCTAAGAATTTCATGAATTTATTGTTTGTAATAGCTGAGTAATATTCCATTGTGTAAATGTACCACATTTTCTGTATCTATTCCTCTGTTGAAGGACATCTGGGTTCTTCCCAGCTTCTGGCTATTATAAATAAGGCTGCTATGAACATAGTGGAGCATGTGTCCTTGTTATATGTTAGAGCATCTTCTGGGTATATGCCCAGGAGTGGTATAGCTGGATCCTTAGGTAATGCTACGTCCAGTTTTCTGAGGAATTGCCAGACTGATTTCCAAACTGGTTGCACCATCTTGCATTCCCACTAACAATGGAGGAGTGTTTCTCTTTCTCCATATCCTTGCCAGCATCTACTATCACCTGAGTTTTTTTTTTTAAAAGTCTTTTTTTTTTTAAGATTTTATTTATTTATTTTATATATATGAGGAATACACTGCAGCTGTCTTCAGACCCACCAGAAGAGGGCATCAGATCCCATTACAGATGGTTGTGAGCCACCATGTGGTTGCTGGGAATTGAACTCATGACCTCTGGAAGAGCAGTCAGTGCTCTTAACCGCTGAGCCATCTCTCCAGCCCATCACCTGAGTTTTTAATCTTAGCCATTCTGACAGGTGTGAGGTGGAATCTCAGGGTTGTTTTGATTTGCATTTCCCTGATCACTAAGGATGCTGAACATTTCTTTAGATGCTTCTTGGCCATTTGAATTTCCTCAGTTGAGAATTCTTTGTTAAGCTCTATACCCCATTTTTTAATAGGGTTATTTGGTTGTCTGGAGTCTAATTTCTTGAGTTCTTTGTATATATTGGATATTAGCCCTCTATCAGATGGGGGATTGGTAAAGATCTTTTCCCAATCTGTTAGGTGCCGTTTTGTCCTATTGACAGTGTCCTTTGCTTTACAGAAACTTTGCAATTTTATGAGGTCCCATTTGTCAATTTTTTTTTGTTTTTGTTTTTTGAGACAGTGTTTCTCTGTGTATCCCTGGCTGTCCTGGAACTCACTCTGTAGACCAGGCTAGCCTCGAACTCTTGAACTCAGAAATCCACCTGCCTTTGCCTCCCAAGTGCTGGGATTAAAGGTGTGTGCCACCACCGCCCGGCTCATTTGTCAATTCTTGATCATAGAGCATATAGTGTTAGTGTTCTGTTCAGGAACTTTTCCACTGTGCCCAAGTATTCAAGGTTCTTCCCCACCCTCTCTTCTATTAGTTTCAGTGTATGGGGTTTTATGTGGAGGTCCTTTATCTACTTAGACTTGAGCTTTGTACAAGGAGATAAGAATGGATTAAGATAAGAAGATTTGCATTCTTCTACATGTTGTCCTCCAGTTGAACCAGCACCATTTGTTGAAAATGCTGTCCTTTTCCCCCTGGATGGTTTTAGCTCCTTTGTCAAAGATCAAGTGACCATAGGACTGTGGGTTCATTTCTGGGTCTTCAATTCATTTCCACTGATCTTCCTGCCTGTCTCTGTACCAATACCATGCAGTTTTTATCACTATTGCTCTGTAGGACATCTTGAGGTCAGGGATGGTGATTCCTCCAGAAGTTCTTTTATTGTTGAGAATAGTTTTCGATATCCTGGGTTTTTTGTTATTCCAAATGAATTTGAGAATTTCTCTTTCTAACTCTGTGAAGAATTGGGTTGGGATTTTAATGGGGATTGCATTGAATCTGTAGATTGCTTTTGGCAAGATGGCCATTTTTACTATATTAATCCTGACAATCCATGAGCATGGGAAATCTTTCCATCTTCTGAGAGCTTCTTTGATTTCTTTCTTCAGAGACTTGAAGTTCTTGTCATAGAGATCTTTCACTTGTTTGGCTAGATTCACACCAAGGTATTTTATATTATTTGTGACTATTATGAAGGGTGTCATTTCCCTAATTTCTTTTTGAGCCTGTTTATCTTTCACATAGAGGAAGGCTACTGATTTGTTTGAGTTGATTTTATAACCAGCCACTTTGCTGAAGTTGTTTATCAGGTTTAGGAGTTCTCTGGTGGAAGTTTTGGGGTCACTTAAGTATACTATCATATCATCTGCAAATAGTGATATTTTGACTTCTTCTTTTCCTATTTGTATCCCTTTGACTTCTTTTTGTTGTCCAATTGCTCTGGCTAGGACTTCTAGTACTATATTGAATAGGTAGGGAGAGAGTGGGCAGCCTTGTCTAGTCCCTGATCTTAGTGGGATTGCTTCAAGTTTCTCTCCATTTAGTTTGATGTTGGCTGCTGATTTGCTCTATATTGCTTTTACTGTGTTTAGTTATGGGCCTTGAATTCCTGATCTTTCCAAGACTTTTATCATGAAGGGATGCTGAATTTTGTCAAATGCTTTCTCAGCATCTAGTGAGATGATCATGTGGTTTTTTTCTTTGAGTTTGTTTATATAGTGGATTACATTGATAGATTTCCAAATATTGAAACATCCCTGCATTCCTGGGATAAAGCCTACTTGATCATGATGGATGATTGCTTTGATGTGTTCTTGGATTCAGTTTGCTAGAATTTTATTGAGTATTTTTGCATCGATATTTATAAGGGAGATTGGTCTGAAGTTCTCTTTCTTTGTTGAGTCTTTGTGAGGTTTGGGTGTGAGTGATTGTAGCTTCATAGAACAAATTGGGTAGTGTTCCTTCTGTTTCTATTTTGTGGAATAATTTGAAGAGAATTGGTATTTGATCTTCCTTGAAGGTCTGAAAGAATTCTGTACTAAAACCATCTGGTCCTGGCTTTTTTTGATGGGGAGACTTTTAATAACTGCTACTATTTCCTTAGGAGTTATGGGACTGTTTAGATGGTTTATTTTCTCCTGATTTAACTTTGATACCTGGCATCTGTCTAAGAAATTGTCCATTTCATCCAGGTTTTACAGTTTTGTTGAGTATAGGCCTTTGTAGTAGGATATGATGATTTTTTTAATTTCCTCAGTTTCTGTTGTTATGTCTCCCTTTTTAGTTATGATTTTATTAATTTGGATACTCTCTCTGTGCCTTCTGGTTAATCTGGCTAAGGGTTTATCTATCTTGTTGATTTTCTCAAAGAACCAGTTCCTGGTTTTGTTGATATTTTGTATAGTTGTTTCTGTTTCTATTTGGTTGATTTCAGCCTTGAGTTTGATTATTTCCTGCCATCTACTCCTCTTGGGTTTATTTGCTTCTTTTTGTTCTAGAGCTTTTAGGTGTGCTGTCAAGTTGTTAGTGTATGCTCTCTCCAGTTTCTTTGTGTAGGCACTTAGAGCTATGAGTTTTCCTCTTAGCACTGCTTTCATGGAGTCACACAAGTTTTGGTATGATGTTTCCTCATTTTCATTAAATTCTAAAAAGTCTTTAATTTCTTTCCTTATATCTTCCTTGACCAAGTCATCATTGAGTAGAGCGTTGTTCAGTTCCCACATGCATGTGGGTTTTCCATTGGTTTTGTCATTATTAAAGACCAGCCTTAGCCCATGGTGATCTTATAGGATGCAAGGGCTTATTTCAATCTTTTTGTATCTGTAGAGGTATGTTTTGTGACCAATTGTATGGTCTATTTTGGATAAGGTACCATGAGGTGCTGAGAAAAAGGCATATTCTTTTGTTTTAGGATGAAATGTTCTATAGATATCTGTTAAATCCATTAGTTCATAACTTCTGTTAATTTCAATGTGTCTATGTTTAGTTTCTGTTTTTATGATCTGTCCATTGCTGAGAGTGGGGTGTTGAAATCCCCCACTATTATTGTCTGAGGTTCAAAGTGTGTTTTGAGCTTTAGCAAAGTTTCTTTTATATATGTGGGTGCCCTTGCATTTGGAGCATAGATGTTCAGAATTGAGAGTTCATCTTGGTAGATTTTTCCTTTGATGAGTATGAAGTGTCCTTCCTTATCTTTTTTGATTATTTTTGGTTGAAAGTTGATTTTATTTGATATTAGAATGGCTAATCCAGCTTTTTTCTTGGGACCATTTACTTGGAAAATTGCTTTCCATCCTTTTACTCTGAGGTAATGCCTGTCATTATCACTGAGGTGCATTTCCTGTATGCAGCAAAATTCTGGGTCCTGTTTGTGTATCCAGTCTGTTAGTCTGCATCTTTTTACTGGAGAATTGAGTCCATTGATGTTAAGAGATATTAAGGAAAAATGATTGTGGCTTCCTGTTATTTTTGATATTAGAGGTAGAATTATGTTAGTGTAGCTATCTTCTTTTGGGATTGTTGGAAGATTACTTCCTTGCTTTTTCTAGGTTGTAGTTTCCTTCCTTGTGTTGGTGTTTTCCATCAATTATCCTTTGAAGTGCTGAATTTCTGGGAAGATATTGTGCAAATTCGGTTTTGTCATGGAATATCTTGGTTTCTCCATCTATAGTGATTGAGAGTTTTGCTGGGTATAGTAGACTGGGCTGGCATTTGTGTGCTCTTAGGGTCTGTATGATGTCAGTCCAGGCTCTTCTGGCTTTTATAGTCTCTGGTGAGAAGTCTGGTGTCACTCTTATAGGTCTGCCTTTATATGTTACTTAATCTTTTTCTCTTACTGATTTTAGTATTTTTTCTTTGTTTTGTGCATTTGATGTTTTGATTATTATGTGACGGGAGGTATTCCTTTTCTGGTCTAGTCTATTTGGCATTCTGTAGGCTTCTTGTATGTTTATGGGCATCTCGTTCTTTACATTAGGGAAGTTTTCCTCTATAATTTTGTTGAAGATATTTACTGGCCCTTTAAGTTGGGACTCTTCACTCTCATCTATACCTATTATCCTTAGGTTTGGTCTTCTCATTGTGTCCTAGATTTCCTGGATGTTTTGGGTTAGGAACTTTTTGCATTTTGCATTTTCTTTGACAGTTGTGTCAATGTTTTCCATGGTATCTTCTGGACATGAGATTCTCTCTTCTATCTCTTGTATTCTGTTGGTGATGCTTGCATCTATGACTCCTGATCTCTTTCCTAGGGTTTCTATCTCCAGGGTAGTCTCCCTTTGAGATTTCTTTATTGTTTCTATTTCCATTTTTAGATCCTGGATGGTTTTGTTTAATTCCTTCATTGCGTTTTCTTGCAGTTCTTTAAGGGATTTTTGTGTTTCCTCTTTAAGGGTTTCTACCTGTTTACCTGTGTTCTCCTGTACTTCTTTAAGGGAGTTACTTATGTCCTTCTTAAAATTCTCTATCATCATGAAAAGTGATTTTAAATCTGAATCCTGCTTTTCTGGTGTGAGGGGGTATCCAGGACTTGCTATGATAAGAGAACTGGGTTCTGATGATGCCAAGTTACTTTGGTTTCTGTTGCTTATGCTCTTGTGCTTGCCTTTTGCCATCTGGCTAACTCTAGTGCTATCTGCACTCACTGTGTCTGACTGGAGGCTGTCTTTCCAGTTATCTTGCTTGTGTTAGAACTCCTCAGAGTCCAGATATCTCTGTGATCTTATGATCCTAAGCTCCTTGGTGGAAGGACTCCTGGGACACAGGCCGCCTCTGGGATCGTAAAATCCTGCTGCTCTGAGTGCAGTGGTTCCTCTAGGATGGCTCAGGATAAGATGTCTCCACAGGAGCAGGCCACCTAGCCCCAGCCAAAAACGACCAGGTGAGGGGCGGAAGGGAAGTGGTATTCCAGAGGGGCAGGGTTCGGGTTGTTGATGGGTCCTGAGTGCCCCTGGCTCCCAGTAGTAACTTTGGGGCATAGGGAGTGGGCGGAGGTTCTTACCCACTGCTCTGAGTGCAGTGGCTCCTCTAGGACAGCTCAAGATATGGTGTCTCCATAGGAGTAGACCAGTTAGGTGTCTGCCCCAGCCAAAAGCGAGAATTTTCAAAGTCCTTACCTGTGACATTTTTGTTGCATCTTTGGTTTACTCCCCCACATTTGGGACTATATTTCTTAGTTTCAAAAAGAAAAAAAGAAAAAACAGAAAACAAACAAAAAAATGAGAAAATGAATGCTTTAATTTATAGATATTTCCTATTCAACAAATTGATTTTAAAAAATCTGGCTGTAAATCTGTCTCCCACACTTATAAGGTGTGACATTGAGAAAGTGATTTACCTCTTTATATCTTGAGCTTTCTTTTAAAGATGCAGACCTCAGACCTTAACATGGGTTTCGAACACTGCAGCAGCTCAGAAAACACAGATGGGCACTTGTGGTCTCCCCAGACCCTTCTGTCTGTCTAGTCATCACTTGGGATTCTAATTCAATTCTTTGAAGTATCAGTCACATCAGTGTTTTAACAATCTTGTCACTGACAAACACATAAAATAGCATTCAAATTGAAAGGGAGATCTTGAAATTCCAGTTGAACATCTGCTTATAAGAGGCAACTGGAGGGGCTGGAGCAGTTAAGAGCATTGATTGTTCTTCCAGAGGTCCTGAGATCAAATCCCAACAACCATATAATGGCTTTCAACCATCTATAATGGGATCCAACTCCCTCTTCTGGTGTGTCTGAAGAGAGTTACCGTATACTCATATACAAAAAAAAAAAAAAAAAAAAAGTTGTCCTGTGTCCCCACACATAAATAATAAATAAAATTTTAAAAAAGAGGGAAGCTGTATTCTGAGTTTTCCTTACTTAACCTGAAAAGTTATTTTTTTAATGAGCCTTGTTAACCTGGAGCAATTCCAATCTGTTGAATATGTCTGTGTGTATATTTAGGGATCTTTTTTTCCTTGTCAGCCACCGCTACATACTTTCATCTGTAACGTAGACACCTTCAGTTACACATGAACCTCTTACTCCCTTGGGGTTCCAAGACAGTTGTTTAAACAAAAACTTCTATTTTCCTAATTTTATTTATTCAAAGTATTTTTCTCTCTCACCGACTGTTTCATCTCCCTGTGGTTTTTCTGAAGCCAAGTAAACACTTAGGAAATATTAGTATTATATTTCTGGCAGGAGTGGGAAAATAACAGCAGTTCCCAATGGTGACAAGAATTGGCTCATTCTGTGATAAATTGTTACTATGGTGGCCCCAGTGAGATGGGGTTCCTGAGGTTTATACCCTCACATAGACCACTACCATGGCTATGAATCTGGCGAGCTCAGCCTCACAAAGGCACCATCTTGGAATGAGCCTCTAGCCACAGGTGAGTCAAGCTCACTAGCACTCTATGTAGCACAGAGATGATGAGCCACTGCTGAACCCTGACCAGACTGCAGAATTATGAGCAATTGAATCATCGTTACTGCTGTTTTAAGTCCGTGAGTTTGGAGATGGTTTGTATGTTATAGTAGATAATGGAAACACACACATACTTGCACACACACATGCACGGATACATATGCACTCACACAAGCACACACACACATGCACAATCTCATTCCTAAATAGCCACATATTGATGCATTGTTGTGTTGACATTTGGCAAATGTATATCTCTCCAATCTAAGCCATAATCAGATGTTGAAGGAAGAAGGGGTCCGAGAATCACATGGCATTTCTCTAGTGGGAACAGATGTTGTATGCCTCCCTTTCTCCTCCTTTCTATCTTAGCACATGTTAGTCAACAAGAGAAAGACCAAGCTCTGTTGGAGATAATCCATCCTTCTACCGTCTTGATCCTTTATCATATGCTTTGATGGACTGAGGTCCGATTTACTTTCTTATGCCTTACACAATACTAAACTGCTGAAAATGACCAGCGGCCATTCTGGAGGAATGGCAGAGACATCAGCTCATTCAATGACAATGACTAACACTGATAATAGAAGAAATTATGACTTGTGTGTGATACATTCATACTTAACAGACCATACTTGAAAGGTTTTCACGCGCAACTTGGACAGATCACAGCAGACTAGACGTTTCCACGAGGGGAGGTTTATTCAGGAGATAGGAGGGAAAGCTGAGAGGTAGAGGAGTGGAGGCCAGCCATGACCACGTGGAGAGAGGGGGAAGGGAAGGGGGGAAGGGAGAGGGGACAGCAAACCTGCAGGCCTGGGGTCAAGGGACCAAGAGAGCAAGAGTAAGAGAGAGAGGAGGGGGCAAGCAGCCCCTTTTATACTGGGCAGGCCTACCTGCCTGTTGTCAGGTAACTGTGGGGAGGAGCATACCTGGCTGTTGCCAGGTGACTGTGGAGATGGAGTTTAGACAGATTACTAACAATACTTAACACTTAACCCTCAGTACTTAACCCTTAATACTTAACCCTCAGGCATTATCTGAGGATAGGAAAGCTATACAGTTACAGCTTTGCCTTTTTAGTGGCTAGTTTGTCTTTCAGGAGATCTCAAGACTCTGCTCTAGCCTGCAGAGCAATTTTGGCACCTCTTTCCTGCAGGTTCTGGCTTATCAGCACTCACTCCACATTCGATGTCTCCCCTTGCTGCATGCTTCCTAGTATGTGAGGGGCAAGGCAGTCTTGTCTTCCAGCTACAGGAGAAATTAAGTAGACTGCAGGTGTCTGTTCATCTTAGGTTAAGCAGCTAACACAGGACAAGAGTTGAAATTCCTGGAAAAGAAAAAACAAGGTGGAGGAGAGTTGTTACACTTCATTTATACACAGTCTGACTTAAGATAGCTTATGATTTTTCAACATTACTATGGTGTAAGAACACTATGGTCAGAGTAACGAATATATTACAAAGCTTAGATTAGGATCTTTTCCCAGTCTAGTTATACTCAGCAGGACTCTGTCTTGTGATATCAGGCAGCAGTGAGCCTCAGCTCATAGCCAGCTTATAACAACTGGCATAGAACATCTATTCTAAAGAAGAGACTTTGATGGACGTACTGTTAGCCGGTTAAAATTTAAGATGTCTTTCTTTTAATTTTTAGATTAAAAGAAATTTTAAATTATGTGCACATGCTTGGGTGTGTGTATGTGTGTGCATATGTGTGTGCATATGTCTATATGTGCATGTATGTGAGTACATGTGTGTGAGTGCATGTGTGTGCGTATGTGTGTGTGTGTACACGAGCGCGTGTGCATACATGCATGCATATGTGACATAACGCTCAGGGTAGAGGATAACTTGTGGGAGTCAGTTCTCTCTTTCTACCATGTTATCCTGGGAGGTTGAATTTGCTTAGCATCAAGCACCTTTACCCACTGAGTCATGTAGCTGGACCAAGATGTTTTCTTTTAAATCTGTAGAGAGATGATACAAACTGATAGCTCTGAGATTGGACCTTGGAATCAATCAAGCTGCTTGAGTTCCTAGTTATTGTCTATCTGTTACTAGTCCCATGACCTTTTGCCAAATACACAAAAAGAAAAAGTAACATATAATTCATGACTTTGGTGCAAGAGCCAATACATAAATATTCAATATATGTTAACTACTAGTATTGTCTTCTCTCTCCTCAAAAACATTGATAAAAATATTGATAGAAGCATCTTTAACACTACAAAGGATCATTTTAGCTGTTTTACAGACAAACTCATGTGACCACATCCTAATTTGACCTTCTCATAAGCGACTTGCTGCAAACTTAAAAACTTCAAGCTTCCGAAAACCTACGTTTGATCTAAAAATATACTATAAAGCCATATCTCATGAGTCTTCCCACTTGTAAGCATTTAAGTGATATGCGTGCTCCAGACTTTAAAATAATACATGTCCCTCTCAACTCATTTACGCTATGTTGGTGAAGCTTGTGAGATGGCTTTGAATCATGTCTGCCTGTGGAAAGTTTTTGATCATGTATCCTTTCTGAGAAAGGCTGTTCACTGGGGAGCCCTTGGATCTCTAGCCTATGCTTTGAATCTCAGAGTTCTGCATTAGCATCTTCGCAGTGAAGCCAGCCAGGTTCATCTTGGTGCATATGAGTCAGAGTATCTGCACAGATAGGCAAATGCTATACTTTTCTTTATTTTCCTTTTTAAAAATGGCAGAATAAACTTTTGACAGAAAATATGCCCTTCTAACAAAGGTTGAAGTGAACAACACAGTACTGAGAGCACAGGCACAACCATGTACTGCAGAGCTCATGAGCCCAACTGGAACAGAATATTCTTATTTGTTGAATAACATCCCTACATTCCTTCTTCCCCCAAGCATCGACAATCAGCAACCTCTCTATTTCTATGACTTTGTCTATTTCAGTCAAATATACCTTAGATAAGTACATTTTTGTAATATTTCTCTTTTTGTGGCTGACTTATGTCACTTAGTAAAATGCTTTCATGGTTTAGCCATACTTCAGGATATGGCAGGACTTCCCTTTCTAAGACTGAATGATAGCTTATTGTATGCATGTCTATGATGTATGTACTATAAGCATCTTTATACATCTGTATAGTTACACTTCCTCATTTGTTATGTCAAATACCAGACAAAAGCAATCGAAGGAAGAGTTTGTTTGCTTCATTCAGCTCTCAGTTTGAAGGGGTACAGTCCTTTGTGGCAAGGTGATGGCAATGTGAGCTAGGTCATGTTGACTCAGCAGTGAGGAGGAGCATGGAGTGCTGAAGGCTGCGGCTTCACTGGCTTTCCCACAGTGGCGTATCTCTCAAGTGACTTCAAATCCAGCTACACTGAGTGAAGATTAACCAACATAACATTTCTCCACTGATGGACATTTAGACTGTTTTGTCATCTTGATTATGAGCAATGAGCAATACTACACTAACTGTGGGAACACAACTATGTCTTTCATATTACCCTGTCAATCAACATTTTTGAAAATAATACTCAGAACTTATGCTGTCGTATTATAGGGGAGTTCTGTGTTTGTTTTTTGAGCGACTTCCAAACGTCTCCCCACAGCACCTTCACATTTTTACACTTCTGTCAACAATGTCAGAGAGCTCCAGTGTCTCTGCATCCTTCCCAAAATTTGTTATGTATCTATGTACCCACCTGTAGATCTACTGAATGACTATTTTTATGATCATCCTAATAGATGGAAGTACATTCTTACCATGTAGCCCCAGCTGGACTAAAAATTGTGATCTTGCCTCAGCCTCTTGGGTGCTAGAATTATAGCTCATATCACTGTGATTTTAATTTGCATTTTCCTAATGGTGAGTGATGTTGAGCATCTTGTCATGTACCTGCTGAGCACTCGTGTGTCTGTTGGACTGTAAGATCCAAAACCAGGGGACACGCTCCCACAGAAACCCACACGGACAGGACTCTCTGCAATCATATGAGGTATGGTTTAATGAAACTAGTGCACTAGGACTCTCTAGCATGCAGGCAAGAGAAAGAGCCCAGATCAAGAGCTGAGTACAGTATTTATGGGTACAGTACAGTTCACGAGGGCAAACCACAAAGTCTGACTTTTCCAGGTTCGGTCCCTAGGTGACTCAGATTATGACAAGGAGTGTCCTCCATTTGCCCAGGTTTATTATGTTAAAGGCTCGGCTTCCTGATTCCTGTATGCTCTGGGCTTTCCTTACCCAAAGGTGGTACCCTCCCCCATGGTCTGAGGAATGTTAATCAGCCTCTCCTTTCCTCCTCTGAATCTTAATCCAGCAAGTGTCCTCTGACTAAGGAATGTGACTCTCCTAGGATGTGTCCTGGGACAGTGGGGGTTTTTTAATCTTAAATTCAAACTGAGACTCAAAAGTCTTACATGTCTCTTATATGTCTTCTTTGGAAAGAAGTTGGTTCAAGTGTTTGCTCATTTTTAAATAGGTTATTTTGTTGGTTTTTTCTTCCTCCTCCTCCTCTCCCTCCTCCTCCTTCTCCTCCTCCCTTCTTTCTCCTCTCTTCCTCCTCCTTCTCCCCCTTCCTCCTCTTACTCACCTCCTTTTCCTTTTCATCCTTCTCCTCCTCTACCACCTCTTCCTCCTCTTCCTTCTTGAGGTAGAATTGGAGTTTAAGAGACCTTTTTTAAAAATATTTATGTATTAATTTTATGTGAGTACAGTGTAGCTGATTCAGACACACCAGAAGAGGGTATCAGATCCCATTACAGATGGTTGTGAGTCACCATGTGGTTGCTGGGAATTGAACTCAGGACCTCTGAAAGAGCAGTCAGTGCTCTTAACCACTGAGCCATCTCTCCAGTCCCATTTAAGAGACTTTTAATGTAGATTTTATGCACTAAGGTTAAGAGAAAGAAAGGCATTCAGGGAAAAAGTAAGATACACATGAGAACATGGGTGTGGCTTCTCACAGGAGAGTGTTGTTAGTATTTTGTCTAAACTCCACCTCCACAGTTACCTGGCAACATCCAGGTATGCTCCTCCCCACAGTTACCTGGCAACAGCCAGGTAGGCCTGCCCACTATAAAAGGGGCTGTCTGCCCCCTCCTCACTCTCTTGCTCCGCCCTAAATACCCCCCTCGTGGAACCATCTGGTCTGCTGTGGTCTTTTCCAAGCTGCGCTCCAAAATCTAACAGTTGTTATTTTAGTTTTAATTATTGAAATATTTGTAGGTATTGAATATTAATTTCCGTCAGATGTATGGTGTGCAAACACCATTGTCCATTCAGAGTGCTGTGCTTCCTATTCAGTCATCTTCTCTATGTGAAAGCATTTTGTTTCCTTTCTATTCCCTCCCCTTTTCCTCCCTCCATCTCTTGTAGGACTTTCGGGTCTAAAAGTAGGATTTTTAGGTCTCAGTTAGAATTTAGGATTAAAAGAATCCCACTGTCCCAGGACACATCCCAGAGGGGCACATTCCTTAGTCAGAGGACACTTGCTGGCTTAAGATTCAGAGGAGGAAGGGAGAGGCTGATTAACATTCCTCAGACCAAGGCGGGAGGGAACCCACCTGCAGGTGAGGAAGGCCCAGAGCATGTAGACAGACAAGGGAGGTCCTTGCCACCTCATTCCCCAAAGACCAATCAGTTTAAAAGTCACACTGTTCTGCCAATCATATTGTGCCTAGTTACTGTTTCTCTAGTCCACCCCTTAAACTGTATAAAAACTATGCAGAACCTCAACTCGGGGTTCTCTTCTTGCTTATATGTGAGAGAACCCCAGTATATTGGAATCATTAAACATCATGTTAACTGCAGTGAGTCTCATCCATGAGTTTCTGTGAGAGAGTATCCCCTGGTTTTGGATCTTAGAATCTGACACTCTCCCTCCCTCCCTTCTTTTCTGCCTGCTTCTCTCTCTTCCTTCATTTCATTGAAATATTCACCATGTTCCTCTAGATGTAGTCTTACTGTTGGAGTTTCTTTTGTGGTCATAGAACAAACAAGACTGAGAGCTGCCTGTGTCATCTTTAAAGTCCACCCCATGCAGTAGAAACTCGAACCCTTTCCTCCATGTTGTGAAGCCTGGGGAGCCAGCATCTTCTGAATGTGTTCTTCTCAATTTTTGGTAATTGAGGTTATAGCTTGCTGTAAAACTATGTTTAGAAGCCTCATGCCTATTTTGCTTGGTAATGCTCTAAATGCAAACAATAACAATCATTGGTGAGAATGTGGAGGAAATGGAAGCTTTGTGCATTGTGGCAAGAATGCACACTGAGCAGTTGCTATGGAAACAGCATTACAATTGAAACCAATTGAAAACAAAATTACTCAGTAGCCCAGCAATTCTACTTCTGGGTAGAACTTCACAAGAATCAAAAGTAGAAGAGATATTTGTAAATCTATGTCCTCAACAGCATTATTCATAAGAAGCAAAAGGCAGAAGCAACCCAAATATCCATAAAGAAAACATGGTATGTGCGTGCAGTGAAATATTATTTAGTTCTAAAAGGCAATGTGGTTCTGGCACATGCCATTCTGTGCATGGATTCTAAACACATTATACTCAGTGAAATAAGCCAAGTGCAATGGCCAAATCTTGTGTCTACTTCCATAAGTATCTAGTGTAGTCAACCTAATATAAACAGAAAACATAAATATTTAAAAATGGGAGTTGACAGGGGCTGGTGGTGGGGATGGTAAATTATTGTTTAGCATATGTAGAATTTTAATTTGAGAAGATGAAAAATTATTGGATATAGTCATACAAAAGCATAAATATCCTTAAATATCACGGAAATGTACATTTAGCAATGGTTAAGACTGTGGTTCTCAAACTGTGGGTCAAAACCCCTTTGTGTGGACTGACCCTTTCACAGAGGGTACCTAAGAATGTGCCCTTCTCCTAGCCTTGAGCAGACCTGAAAGACCTTGTTTACCACAATAAACCAAATAATAGGACTTAGGTGGAGTTACCCGCCTTGGCTGCACATACAGCCTGCTACAGGAACTTAGAAGAATAACTGCCCGCTGAGCTTGCCTTGAGATATCTCAAACAGTGACAAAGGATGGATTCTCCCCACCCATCTCCGGCTGAAACAAGAAAGGGTCTCAGTGGGGTTTTCCCTTTAAATTGAAAGCTGAATATTAAACTTCGAGCCTTGATCAGAGAACTTTGTCTTGGCTTCGTTTCCTCTCGCCGTCCATCCCCTTCTTCATTTCCAGCCCCCCTTTCAGGTGAACTCAGTTGATCCGTTGCCACAGGCAGCTACATAAAAACATCAAAAAATACAGATATTTATATTGTGATTCATGACAGTAGCAAAATTACAGTTATGAAGTAGCTACAAAAATAATTTTTATAGTTGGAGGTCTCTGCAATATGAGGAACTGTATTCAAAGATCTCAACACTAGGAAGGCTGAGAACCACTAGTTAAGATGATAGACAGGTGCGACACAATTTACTACAATTAAAAATTTAAGAACAAAATGCAAAACAAAGAAATGTTTGTGAAGCCCATTCTCAATTGGCTCACAGGAAAATTCTTTTCTTTTTTTATTTTTTATTTATTTGTTGTTTGTTTGTTTATTGGTTTTTCGAGACAGGGTTTCTTTGTACAGCCCTGGCTGTCCTGGAACTCACTCAGTAGACGAAACTCAGAAATCTGCCAGCCTCTGCCTCCCAAGTGCTGGGATTAAAGGCGTGCGCCACCACTTCTGCCCAGCTGGAAAATTCTTATCTTAAGCCCCTGAGTCTTACAGTGCTTCCCCAGAAGACAACAGACTGCATTTGTTAATGGCAGACACAGAGTGACTCTTATCTGTCAGGAACAGGTTGTGATAAGGGTTTAGAATCCCCTAGGGGAGAGAAGCGACAGGTCCTACTCCACTCAGGGATTGTATGCTGGATTTGACTGTGAGATTTTCAGCTCCACGAGAGGGAAGAGAGACAGATGCCAGAGACAGAGGTTTTGACATTCAGTTACTCTTTAATAATGCACAGCAAACAATATATTATCACCAGTGCTAAAGCTATCACTACCACAAGGAATTGCCACATTACTTATGCATTACTGTGCGGCGCCTACCACCCCGACCAGCAGGGAAGAAAGACTCGCACACCAGTTCCTTCCAGCAGCAGTTTACTCAGGAGTTGCTAGTTACATGAAGCTTGAAGGTGTGCCCCCGAGCCAGCCCAGGAGCGAAGCTTTATACCCTGTGTAGGACTGCCCATGAGCCCATACCACGTCTCGCACTGTGATTGGTCAAGGACCCATGACACAAGATCAGGCCACCAGGAAGTACCGCCCCAGGACCAAACAAGGCTTGTTTACTCCAAGTCTGCAAGGGCAAGCAGGCACCATCTTTAAGGCGTGGCAGCAGCGCTCCACACATTACCTCTATTAATATCGGCACAATGAACACAAATAAAAAATTTCTAATTACCAAAGAAATAAGCATAGCAATAGACACATCATTCATTCATGAGTTATAGACCCGAGTCCTTATGCTGGTTTCAGGAGTCAGGAAAAGTGGGGTCAGGCTGCAGCTTCCAGCTAGTTGAATTGCTAATTTGACCTCATAGGTTGCTTGACCACAAAGTGGAGGCATTGTTCTCTTGGTTAACTCTTTCATGATCGGGTGCTGAGGAGGCTTGTCGAAGTATCACGCTAGGTAATCATGGTTACCAGTGTGATATTGTGCTCCAGTTGGGCTCCTCTTTTATGCTTGATTTGGCATTACTGCTGATGTGCACAGCAGATAACCACTTGTGTCTGGTTATCGATGGGCTCTGACTTCATTACAGCTGGTTATCACATCACAACTTCTCTTCCAGACTTGTCTCTACAAGTTTCCTATTACAAAATGGAAGTTTCCTGTTAAGGTCCTGCTCTTTACAGGTATCCTCATCTTAACAATGAACTTGAGCCCTTGATTCTAGGAAAGTACTAAATGGTGTTAGTTATCAAGTGAGCAATGGTTTATTGATGGTGAACAGGTTCAATTGTTTCCATGAGGGATTATTCCAGCACTCAGCAGCAATATGCTGTGTGTGTGTGTGTCTGCATGTACATGTAAGTTTGGAGGCCAGAGGATAACTTCTGATGTCATCCTTAGAAATGCCTCCTCTGAGACAAAGGGTTTCATTGGCTTGGAGCCCACCAATTATACTAGCTGACCAAAGAGCTCCAGGGATTATCCTATCTCTGCCCTTTTGGCATTGATCAAAATCTCATGCTAGCATGGCCAGCATTTTTCCAATGGGTCCTAGGGATTGAACTTTGACCTTCTTGCTGTAAGGCAAGCACTTTATCCAATGAGCTGTCTCCCTGGCCCTGCAATATGCTCATTTGGGATGAAGAGCATGGTATGATTATGAGTTTTGTTTTAGCACTCAGGAATTTCTCCCCAGGGAACAACTGTGTCTTGCTCTTCCCTCTCCAGTCCAATGCACAGCACAGTGTCTTGGAAGCAAGTACATAGAACTGATTGCTTGAATAAATGTGTGCTCTGTTAAAAAAATTTTGTCAGTTATCATCTAATGCATGTAATCATTTCTGTGATGAAGCCTTTTCATGTTGCTAGAGAGCACACTGCCAGAGTAATTCCCTGGATATCCCTTTACAGTAACATAAGGTCTGACTTCCCAATGTATCTGGTGGAATGGACTCTGAGCATGGGGAGCTAGATCCCCTGGGCATAGAGAAGCTTGGAGGAGGACCTGTGAAGATCACCAAAGGACAAAGGGCCACTCCAGGGTTCAAAGCTGACCTTGGAATTGCCCCTCTTCCCTGTCACCATCGGAGATGGGGATTGGTGACACACTTGGGAGAACATGAGAAGGTTATGAGTTCCAGGACAGGTTTGAGCTACAGAAGGAGGTCTCATTTCACAAACAAAATGGAAGAGGGAGAAGAGGAAGTGTGTGCTTTGTGTGACTCCAAGGCTGACCTACAATTGCTATCTATGGAAAGGAAAAGTGAAAACTTTTCACAATTTGTGAGGGAAAAAAATGTGGTTTTCAGCTCTGCCCTCCCATTTCTTCCCTTTGTGTGTAATCAAGCTTATCATTGTATAAATGAGGAAATGGAGGATCAAGGTGGCAAAGCCATATCTTAGTTATGAAATCAGTTTAGGCCTAGAACTGATACCTTGACTCTTGACCCTATGTGACCGTATCAGCCCCCTCTCTGCCTTCCGTGAGCCTACGTTCGTACCGTCCCCTTCTCACCTGCCCTCACCACTCTTCTAACTACCATGGATGGGGTGCTTACATCCCTGGCACTGTGCATTCCCCATGGGTCTTATTCAATCTCAGCAGCTTTATGAAGTCAATATAATTATAATCAGTACATTGCAGGAGACTCCACTGAAGTAGATATTGCACTACAGTAGAGAGGCTAAGCAGCTGAAGTCCTATGACTGGCTCTGGTTCAGTATTCCTCACTTTTGCATACTGCCCAGCATCTCCACAATGGCCTCGCTTCCCTGTGGTATCCATTCCCCAGCAGAATGGAAGCTATAAGATTTTCATTTTAATCTTGTAACAATAGTTTAAGATCAAACATAAACACTCCATATTAGTCTAAGAACTGTAAGCTAGGTGTTTAAATGGTGATTTGTTTTCACCTGATTCTGGAGACTGGATGTCTGAGAATGTAGGGTCCTTGTATGCAGGTCCTCCTAAGGCCCCTCTCGTACCCTTCTACATGGCTTTCTCGCCTATGAGCCTTCATTCAAGGTTCTCTTAGTATAGCCTGTATCCTCTTCTTCTGAGAGCATGGGTCCTATTAAGTTAAGGCCTACCATGTGTTTAATTTAATCACATCTTTAAAAACCCATCTTCAAGTATGAATTGTAGTTGGGATGGAGCTCAGCCCCTAACAGCCTGGTATGCTGCCTTTTTTCATAGTATTTTCATCTTGAAACAGGTTTCTTAGATGTTTAATCCTAAAGGAATCATCTGCAGCGGTGTGTCACACAGAAGTGCTGAGGTAGATGTTGTTCCTTGGATGTGGGAAGAGCACAGGTTGAACGTGGATTTTAACCTCACTTCCCAGGATACTGCCTAACCCTAACTCTCAACTCCATGTTTGTTCTTGCAGGCAAATTTAAGGCACTTAGATTATGAAAAGAGACAAATCTGACAAACAGTGCCTGCTCACAGAAACCTCACTGATGTTGCACATTTCTAAGGAGCATCCCTTCTAGAAGAATCTATGAGCTTCCCAGTGTAACATGCCTAGCAGCTATTTTCAAATTCCAGAGGTGTCACGGGTGAATTCCCAGGGTCAGCAAATGATAGGGCTTTGGGGCCATTTACTGTGAGCTTGAAAGCTATTTGCTTGGTGTGCAAATAACTCCCTGGCTCCTGACTGAAGAGTGGCCAATTCTTCTTTCTCAGGAAGGCCCTTAAGTTCTGTTTATAAATACTCTTTTGTCATCCAGAGCCAGAGAGCCTCCAGTCACACTTTGGCTGTTTCCTGGAATGAAATAAAGTCCAGACCAGTATCTAGGGACAGTCAGTCCGAGTGGGCGTTAAGTGCTCACCACCTAGAACCTGCAGTATCAGGAGTCCATGAAGAAAGGAGGAAGAAGCCTGCCTATTACAAAGCCACATGGGTTTCTCCTCTCCTGGGTAATGTGGCACTTTACACAGTGGCTCCATTGTTCAAAATAGAATGGAAGCCAAATTCCCATTCTGAGGAAGAGTAGGAGCCTCTCCCCTAATCCTTCTAGCTCTGTCCCCTTTTCTATCTACCTTGGCATTTGAACCTGCTGTCCGGGTGAAACAAGTTGGTGCAAATAGTATGTTTTCTTTTGTGTTCCTGTGTCAAACAGATGTCTGCTCAGGAAAAGAGATTAAGTGTTGCCTGGTATTTCCCTGTCCCTCATCTTCATGACTTATCTCCCACAAAGCCCTAGCTATAATTTTTCTTGAAGAAGAGCTGGGTTAAATTTATTACTTCTTATTTACAACAAAATCTAGGATGGCAAAACACTAAAAATGAAGGTGTTCCTCCCCACTTTGGTATCTAACCCCAACTGTCCTGCTAGATTGGCAAGACTCATCTGAGCTACATGATGCAGCTGAAACTTAGTGTTCTTCCTTCTGTAAAGTCAAGGCTAGGTTTCCATCCAGCACTGGCTGTGAGTCTTGGAAAACAATCCTGATGTTGTATAGCTGATCTCCTGCCATGGCTACCTCTCTCCTGTGTGAGGGACTACTGGGAATCTTGTCTTGTCTCTTGGGTCAGTAAGGTGTGGAAACCCATGGTGCCATGCACCATGCAAGTCTCTCTTCAAGAGAGCCCTCCTAGGAGCAAGTCTAGTCTTTACCTAGAGAGCTTAAGTGCTCCTAAAAGCAGGTCAGAGCTTGAGTGAGAGGGTGGGTCCAAGAAGGGGAGGTACCACGCATTTGTTTTTGATCTTCAGAGCACACCAGATGGACTTAAGATATCTTGGGATCTGACAGTAAGCATTCTTGTCAGGAGGCCAGAGGATGGTGCCAGAACCTTGTGTGCTAGGTTGTGCTGAAGAGTGACATTTCCTTCAGTGACTTGGGAGATTAAGGCCTGCTTCCTGCTCCAAGCAAGGCACATGTTGTACAGAGAGGCAGAGAGCTGCATTGGCCTGTGGTTCCTACTATTTCTTTCATAGGTCTTAGGCTCCATACCTAGCCAAGAATCTGTCCAGTCCTACCTTCCTCTGTCTCTTCCATTTTTCCAGAGAGAGAGAGAAAGAAAGAGAGAGAGAGAGAGAGAGAGAGAGAGAGAGTTCGCTTTCTCTTTTCAAAGCCATAACAAAATGATGCTTTCAAATGAGAGATGAGACCAGTGAGGCTTATGTCCTACCCCATGTGACACTCTTTTCTGTGCAGCACTGTGGAGACCCCAGAACCTTTGTTGGGTCGTGAATTCAATACATTACTGATTCAGAACATGTTGGTAAGATAAATATTTAAATGCTGCGTGTTTTTCACATACTTGGGCTGTAAATGTTGCAATCTACAACTTCCTCACACATGCATGCAATAACAAACGCATTAGTAGTTTGTAACTAACCTGAAATATTTATTAACGGAACTGAGAAGAATTTTTTGTTTTTACATGATTCACAATCATCTGGTTTTACAAAGGAAATGAGATATTTGGCAAATATCTCTTGTTTTATTTGCCAGTAAATTCTACTCCTCCCTCTGCATCATGAAGTTAGACATATGCTCAGTGGCCTCTGACCCCTGGGAGGTCTTACATAGTTATCATCTGTAGGCTTGTATCCGTGTTACCAGGGCCACTAAACACAGCTGCCTGGGTGAGTGACTTGGAGCCATCTTTGTGGGATTGTTTGTCTAACACCCACTTCACAGGCCTGTGACAAGCCATGGTAGCGCTTGACTTGCAAATTAGCATCCTGCTCAGCAAGGTGACTTTCCAAGTAGAAGGATCAGCCTTCTGGACAGTAAAACTGAGGTGAGTCATGACAGGCTGTACTGAGGGAGTCTACAGGCCAAGTGAGTCATTCAGTCAGTGTAACAAGTTGGACAGGGATATGTGACTTGGCAAGTCACGGGAGCCTTACTTATGTAGCCTGAACCACTTTTCTTGTGTGCTCCCGATGTTCCACTGGTCATACAAGAGGATCTGTTAAGTCTCCCTGTAGTGACAGGAAAAGAGCTAGGAGCCCTGTCCTGTGCTGTGTCTCTCTCTCACTTACTCCATGTGAAATGTCACAAAGATTGGGTTGGAGCCTCAAGACATGGACAGTGATGAACTAGAAGGATGCCAAAGATGGTACCTTTTGTACCAAAAGATCTCCAGCACAGATCCAGGCAGCCCATCCTAGGGGGCATAATGTCAACAGCTAGACAAAGCTCCTCATGCACAAATCAGGAAGGAATCTGCAGGGGAAAAAAAGACACCTCCAAATAGCGAACACCTGGGTGCCCATTTGGCTCGAAGAGAGTTGCAAGTTGTGGGGTACAACTGCAGCCCCTTATTATGGGTGCCACAGTGGGAAAGACAGGTCAAGATCAAGAGGGTAAGCTCATGTAACCTCCCTCTGAGCCCAAGTCATCACACACAAGCAGTCTATATCAAGAGCTGCAAACAAGAGACTGGAAGTTTCCTGAAGTCTAGAAATTCTTACAAAGTGTAGGCTCTGTGTGGTGGGTAGCAAGGATGGTGTGTGAAGAGAAAGCAACTTTTACTTAGAAATCTTCCTTTTCCTTTCGTCAAAAATAAAGAGCCCAGGGCCAATGAGATGGCTCACCAGATGAAGGTGCCCGCTGTCAAGGTTGATGACTTGAGTTCAAATCCCCAGCCCCATGTATGGGAAGGAGAAAACTGATTTTGAATATTGTCCTCTCACTTACACACACAGGCTATGGCACACAAGCATTCCCTCACATACAGACCCACACACACATTAACAAAACAAATTAGAATGGAATAAAGAAAGGCCTAAATACACTGTGTTTTGTACTTGGTTTGTTAGTAGCAGTTCTCTGAGGGATTATCAGCAGTTGATGATTGTTGAGGCGGCAGAAGGGGAGAGGGTACAATCTTTTCCAGTGGTGTAGCCACTGATAAGTTACCATACTTCTACAAATAACTTCTCACCCATTCTCCAGCAAGAAACTCAAATTAAACTCACTGGGTCACACACAGAAGGAAGACGTGTAAGTAGGATAGAGGCTTGCCAAGAAGTGTGCCTAGCAGAGGGAGGGCAAGATGGTGAGGTGGGGATGAAAATTACTAAATCCATTCCATAAGTGTGTGAAAGTGTTCTTTAAAAGTTAGTATGAAGTCACAGAGAGTTTATAGTTAAGAGGATTCAGTATTTTATCCCTCCTAAAATAAAAAAGGGAAATATCATTAAGACACAGTTTATGTGTGTTTCAATTTGGACAAAGTAGAAAAATTCTAAAGGTAGAAATTCTTCCTTGGTTTTAAAACCAATCAGGCACATATCTCAAAAGCCATTCACTGAAAGTGTTAATCCAGTTCTTTGGTTTAGTCATGGAGAAGTTGTTATGGGTTTACATTATCAGGGCCTTCCTGAAACAAGGCAGCTTCACTCTGCTCCCTATGCATACTGCTGTAGGAGGCTGGTGTTTATTGTTATGTTTAAGACCCAAGAAAACTACCATGCTCTTCAACTAAGAAGATCCTGGCTTTCTTCAGCCATGTCCTGTGTGGTGGAAAGTTCCGTCAGCTGATGATTATGCATAAGAAGTATGGATATCCAATAATAGTGAACAGATCAAACTGTCAATTAAAATGGACAACAAATTGTATATGTGTATATGTGTTCACATTTAAGTGCATATTTAAGTATCACTAGACATGTTTTTATGAAAAGATCTGAAAAAACTCTAATAACTAGTCTTTTTGGAACAAAATCATACTGATAATCCCAATCAGTTACCGTTATAATTTCAAACAATTGTCTTCTCATATGCCAACAGCATGTAAGATGGAAGACTGGGAATTGGACGCTTGACCAGGAACAGTGAATACATAACCTGCTCACTGGTCTCTGGGTTTTCTGGGTCAGAATCCCCCTTACCTCATTCCTCATCCCCTTACCTCATTCCTCATCCCTCATCCCCCAGCTGCAGCCAGAGTATCCAAGAACTACATATACTCACTCCTTGGCTCAGTTCATGGACTGGAGTCCAAACTCTCAGACCAGCTTCTAAATCCCTCCATGATCTGGCCCTGGCCCAATCTTCATTTCTGTTTCCCACACACTCATCTGTCCCCACCCTTGACTTGCAGTGAGTTGCTCTCTCCACTGAGGTCCACACCCTTGTCCTCTGTCTAGAGTGTTCATGTGCTGTCTTCTACCCAACCCCATCCCTGCATCAGGAATGCTTGCCCTTCCTTCATGTATACAATGTGGGGCCTTTCTCCAGATTCCTATCTCTTTAACTGACTTGAAAACTTAGGTTGAATATCCCTTGTCTGAAACGCTTGAGTCCAAAACTGTTTTGGAGTTCACATTTCCAACCCTAGATTTTGGAATACTGCCATATAAGTCACAAACTACCTTGAGGATGGGACTCTAATCAAATTACAAAATTTATTTCGATTTTATATAGAATTTGTGCACACAGTCTTAATGGAGGTATACAATACTTTTTAGTGGATGTGTATTTTGACCTCTACACTTGAGGTCAGGTGTAGAGCTTTTCACTTGTGACATCAAAACAAAGCTCAAGTTTTGAATTTTGGAAAATTGTGGATTTGTTTTTTTGTTTGTTTGTTTTGTTTTGTTTTTGGTTCAGAAATGCTCAGCTGTAGTTGGTATGTAATAAATATTAAATTGATGTTTACTGCTGTCTGCATGTGCTACATCTTTCAAGAGACTCATAAAGCCTATAGACTAGACTAAACTAGACTAGACTAGATTGAATTCAAGATTCTGGTATGATTTGGAAAACTATCTGATCATTAGACAGTAGTTTACAAAGTGTAACATTATTATTTCTGAGTATGAGCCATGTCTGAGCTAGGCTGTCACATACTGTCCTTCCTCTAATTGGTCCCAATGAGTGACTTGAAGTTACTATATCACAATATCCTCATCTGGGATCCTCTGTGCTTCAAATTCAGCCAAGTTACAAACAAGTGGTTGGAAACAAGTGGTTGTTTCCAAAGGTCCTAAGAAAATGATTTATTTGTCATTTTTTTATTCCAATTTTTAGTAAGATTGGATGAATAAACTTTACTCTGGCAATTGTCAAAAGTGTTGGGATTATTGAGCTACATCAGTAGAAATGAGACTCTTCAGCATAATCAGGCAGAATACAGGGAAATAGAATGTGGAACGAATCTGTTCTTTCATGGGGAATTGTTCACGTAACAATGGTTCATTTAGTTAGCCACCATTGCTTGACTGTAGATCATTTGTAACTCTAACAGATTTCAGGGTTTTTCAGTGTGGCAACACTTAAGCTCCCTCCCAAGATTGCTGGCACACCTAACAGGAAAATGCAAAAATATGACATTTTTTAATAAAGGTGTGAGCAGTTGCTGTATTATTTTTTCCCATCTTAGGTAGTGAGCAGAGTTTAGACATTTACAGATGTTGGCTCCTGTGAAATGTATAAAGCATATGTCTATCTCTGTACTTATACACATACTGCTAGTAGCAGCTAACATTCAACAAATGCTTACTGTGTGCTTGGCAGGCTTCTAACGCTTCTATATATTAAATCATTCCATTCAGTTAGTAAGTCATCTCCTATAGAATTTGTAAGATGTTTTGGAATTACCATTTTGTTTTAATGATGAAGGGACAGGTACAGAAAGGTTGTACAACCTGCCTGTGGCCACACAGCTGATAGGTGACAGAGCCATAGTACAGTACAGGTGAATGCGTAGGTACTGAGCAAGTCCATTGAAAGCTCTGGGACTTGCTGATGCCACAGACTAATAAAGAAATGAGACATAGGAACAAAATTCTTGAGGATGCAAGTGACAGAAAACAAGAAATGGGTTCAAATGAAAGGCAAGAACCTTAGGAAGAAATAGCTGCTGGCTGAGGGCGTAAAGGACACTGCATGAGGTTCAGTTCCCAGAGCTGGTGCATAAGTAAGCAAATTGTGGCTGCTATGCTCAAGGTGAATTGAAACAGGCCTGGGAAGAAACAGCAGGTCTGGGGGAAGTATGATGGGTAGTGGGACAGGCAAAGGAGGGACCAGGTAGGGGCAGCACAACAGTGGACTGTGGGTCTTTGAGAATGATCGTGGTTTTGTAACTCTGGCTGGCATCCCCATTCTCATATGTGACCTTGGGTGACAATTTACCTTCTCTGGGTTAAGAACATGGGGGATGGCCTATATTCCATGAGCTTCTTGGGAAGTAATGGAGGTATATTATAGACCTGAGCCTCACACACGCCCAGTGGGTGCTCAGTTACTGCCAGAGAACAGAGCTGTCACTGCTGATTAGAGGAAGAAGAGAGGCTGGAAATGGGGCAGAGCAAGTTTGAGGAAGGGAAGATGGGTTGTTTTGCACATGCAGATGGAAGGCTTCCGTTTGGGTAAATACAGAGCTCTGGAGAGAGAATAAACAGACATGGGTAAAGAATCTCATCAAGAGCACATCAGACATACACTGCTCTGTGGGCCCTGGGAAAAGTCTACAAGTGGTGGTCTGCTACAGCTTCCATTAGCATGATTAGTATTTCATGGGGAAAGTTGCAATCCCCCTCATTCTGAGTAAAACAGCATGGATGGAGCAAGCTGGCCACAGGTAAGGGGTGATTGTCCTCTATATTTACCTCAAGAAAGATGGCAGATAACCCAGGAAGTAGACTCAAAAATTTCTCTCCACATTCCCAGAAGGAACAAAGGCAACAGTCTGCCATCTTAACTACACAGAACAAAACAGGGAGCCTGCGGTGTACCACGGGGTCCTGAGTCTGGCAAGATTAGAAATGGACCCACTTTGATGGGCTGTTGTGAAGGGCTCTCAGTAGGAAAGACAGAGATCTAATACTGCTGTTCTATCTCCTCCTAAAAGGGCAAAGCCAAGCTAACCATTTGCTTCTTCAGTTAATATTTTATTCTTTATAACACCAAGGTTGGGCTAGAATAACAATTGCTTGAAGAATAGATTATAATAGAGGTTTCAAATAATAGTGGCTCATCAAGAAAAGTACCTTTCAAATGTACAGGGTAAGAAAGAGCTGAGGTAACTTCCCCTCATACTGTCTGATAGAAAGCTGGAGGGAGTCTCTTCCTGCCCCAACAATTTATGGTGTTGTGATGGTTAGAAGAGACTGGCTGTTTAGGTACTTAGAATAGAAATGGACCATGTCTTTATATAGTTAATGATCTTTATTTTCACACACACCCCACCATGTACAACATACACAACTGAATGCCTCTTTCCAATCATCTCACAGTTTTTTTAAAACCATAGTAAGTCTGGTAGGACTTTACGCACAGTTGTAATGAAAAACTTCTTCCATAATGTAGACATGGAAATATTTGATGCTGGAGAAAATTTGAGAGAGTATCATTTCTTTAGGATACAGACAAAGAGACAGAAGTCCAGAGTGGTCAGGTCACATGCTTACTGTTACAAAGCCAACTAATGCCAAAATCAAAATCAAAGCTTATCTCGGTGAGGTTTGACCTGAACTATTAGCCAGAGGAGAGAAAGCAAAGATCACCTTGCTTACCAAATTGCTGAACAGTGGGTTTCAGACATTCATGTAGGCCAGTACCCCCTTAGGTGCCTCAGAGTCCTGAATAGCTATTCCACAGTTAACCCAGGAGCCTTGGATGGAGGTCCAAGGGTCAGCATTGTAAAAGGTCATTCTGAAAGATCCCCAAAGGCAACTTGCAAGAAAAATACCAAGTTCAGTTGTCATGTCCTATCATGCCCTCAGTGATGTCTGAGTGTTGGCTCAGTTAAGTTCAACTTGGGTCAACACTGGCCCCAGACATGGTTACAGGATATAATGTTACGATGTCTGTCCTTTGAAAGGAGAAGAGACTATAACTAGGATATAAGAACTCATAGCATTGGTCAGTGCCCTTACCCAACCTTGACAGTGCCTCAGGTATGATCTCAGCATGCCTGGGATCTCCTTCCTGGCCTTTTGGGACTCAAACAGGCTATCAGACCTCAAGTCTGCATGCCTCTTTGCAGTCCTTTACAGTTATTTTAAAACCACAGTAAGTCTGGTAGGACCTTACACACAGTTATAATGAAAAAGCATGTTCCCATGTTGGACATCTGAGCACCTCATGACTATGTCATTGTTAAAGTAACATAGCATTCTTTTGGAAAATGGCTTGAGAGGATGGAGTTTTCCAGTTATTCACAATTGCTTTAGTGATACTGAGATGTATAATATTTTACTGGTGCCCACTATCAATGATAAAATTTAACAAGTTGTATTTTATTTTCTTTTCATTTCAACGTATCCAGTCTTTCTAAAACTTGCAGTATATTAATAGGGGGATTAAAAATTCTGTGGTATTTCATTAGAGTACATGTTACTTAAATAAGCTCTATAATTACAGTAAAAAAAACTGCAGCAGTACAAGCAGGTTTGGGAACAAACACAACCAATTCTTGGTGCACGAAAAGCTTAGCTAGTGGCGGTATGTGGTTCACACAGAGAACCTGAGCAGTAAGTACTCTTCACGATGCTGTTAGACAAGTGTTTGTAAAGGATTCAGAGTCAGTTAATCTGGAGGCCATTGATACAATGGCCAGGGGGCTATAAACACTCTAAAGAGCTTCCTTTATACAATAACTTATTTGACCAATTTCCCATGTTAGACATCTGAGCACCCACCCAGCCCCATGTCATTGTTAAAGTAACATAGCATTCAGTACCCATGCAGGTAAATCACTGAGCACCGTCATAATTATTCCCAGACTTGGAATGGCAGGGTAAAATTATACACATTTTAAAATACTTTAATACACATTTTCAAATTGCTCTTCAGAAAGGTTTCCCTGGAGTTGATATTTTAAAACACAATGTAAAATAACCAGAGGGCTTTGACTAGGCGGTCCAATTAAATAACCAACTCCATTTTCCTGCATGTGGCTAAGAATTTTAAGTCCTCCACACCATAAGCAGTGATTTCACCTCCTTTTGGGCATGGTTGGAAAACATCTCCCTTTTTGTTTTCTGCAACAATAGCAACGGTTCCCACGGACAGAATTTATTTTTCATTTAGTAATTCAATCCATTTGGTTTTAGGATGTGGCTAGAAAAAATGAGCCAAAAATGCAAGATTAAGGCAACTTGACTCTTATGCCATGTACGTAGTCCAGCTTTGGGTTTGGCCGGTACAGTTGCCATGATTTGTGAGGTTGTGTTGTAGCAACAAGATTCTCAAGCTTCAGTGTCTGAAACACGAGGTCCCTCAGTGAGGAACATTCTGAACTCTGGGAGGGAAAGGCTCGGATCAGGTGGTGTCTTGGACCAGCTCTCTGGAATGCCCATTCTACCCCAAGTTCCAGCCAAGAGCAAAAGAGTCATCAGTTCTCTAAAGAGTTTTTTCCATCATTTGGAACTTCCTGGGGTGGGAGTCCTCCAACGTGCTGAGGTTGACAGGGTGTGAATGAGAGCCACTTGGCCATAGAGCTTCAAGTGATGTGAATCGCAGTATAGGGACGCAACTGCATCCCTCGGCTTTTTTCCTGTGTATTTGAGACGAGGAGGGTGCCTAACGGAGCTGGATGCCTTTTGGCACCCGTTGAAGCTTGCCGTGGCTGTGGGGAGGAGGGCATTGAGGAGAATGTGGAAAATGGAAGTGAAATCTCTGTTTCCCTCAGGCTACGAATTTGGACGGCTGGACCAAGAGTAAAAGCCACCAGACTGGGACGAAATGAAAAAGTCAGAGTCACCAGGAAAGTCCCTAGGCAGTAGAATGAGGTCTGAGTGGGTAAACTCAGCCAAGATGGCACAGTATGACTTTGGAGGTCATCTTCTAAAATCTTGGCAAATATCTGTGTGGGTAAGTCTTGCTCACTTAAAATTCGGGGGTGAAATGAGCTATTAGGATTTGAAAGAGGTATCTGTTAGCGTCAGCAGGGAGTACAGATATTAGACTTTTGTTTTCTAAAAAATGTCCAAATCTTATAGAAGAGCAAGCAGGTGGGGTCATAAAAGCTCTGGCCAGGCAACCTTTTCTCCTACCCATGGAGAGGGAACAGGAAGGATTCTGGACCCTTTCCCTGTCTCTCCCAAATGCTAATAGGGCTTAGAACTCCCCAGAAGAAATTCATTTGAGGGAGAGTTCATAATAAGTGAAGATATTTTCAAAGTCACATAATAAATAAAATATATGGAAGGGAAATGAATGAAATGAGGCCTAAGTTGATCATTGATCAATACATACTTGATCATTTATATATCAAGTCCCAGGGTCTTCCTCCTCAGAGAACACTGTTGCCCTGATTTCAGTGTCAATCACAATCTAATTCTTCTTTAATGTTTTACTTTTATTTTTAATGCTTTGTTATGTTTTCCTGTGAGGCAAGGTCTTGCTATTTAGCTAAGGCTGGCCATAGTCTTGACAGCTTCCTGTCTTAGCTACCTGAGTCCTACGATTATAAGTGTGCCCACTTGGTTCATAGGTACTTAATTTTTCAATTTTTGATTTATTCTTTTTTATTAATTAATTTATTTACTTTACATCTGGATGGCAACTTCTCCTCCCTTTTTTCCCAGTCCCTTCCTCTTACCTCCCCTCCTTCTAACTCCCTCCCTTTCTCCTCAGAAAGGAAGAGACCTCCCATGGATATCAACCTGCCTTGATATGCCAAGTTGCCTTAGGATTAGGTGTATCTTCTTCTATTGAGACTCTTATTTTAGGTGTTAGAGTGTTTTGCCTGCATGTATGTGCACCATGTGCATGCAGTGCCTGTGCAGACCTGCAGGGGATGCTGAATATCCTGGAACTAGAATTACAGACAGTTGTGAGCCACCACGTGAGCTCTGGGAACTGAACCCAGGTCCTCTGTAAGAGCAAGTTCTCTAACTGCAGAGGCTTCGATTGTTCCAGCCCCAAGAAGCACTACGTTCCAATGCAGCTGATATTAGCTCTATTTTCTTTGTGGTTTTGGCTTTTACTTCTTACTCGAAAGTAACTTTCTAACAGTTATAAAGATATTATCCCTTATGTATTTATTTATTTCTTAAAATGTCACTGTTAACTTTCCCTCTTAAATTTTAATTCACCAGAATTAATTTTTATGCAAGTTCTTAAGTGGAGACCAAATTTAATCTGTTTTCTAATGGACAGCTCAACACAGTGTGTGTGTGTGTGTGTGTGTGTGTGTGTGTATGTGATATGTGTGGTATGTGTGGTATGTGTATGGTATGTGGTGTGTGTGTGTGTGTGTGGTGTGTGTGGTATGTGATGTGTGTGTGTGGTATGTAGTGTGTGTGTGGTGTGTGTGGTGGGTATGTGTGTGGTATGTGTGTGTGGTGTG